>NW_028227258.1:157015298-157557798 GCF_978045245.1 Mus caroli
AAGTATAATAATAGTAACAATAACAACAACAACAATAAGCACTAAACATTTTCAGAGGCTGTTGCTTACATAGTGTGGATTATCAGTGTGTAGTGAAATGATGTAGTGTCATTTCAGATGGCAGTATTCTCATCCTTAAATGGAAAATAATCAGCCACCTCACATATGCTTTCTCAAGCAGACACTTGCAAGCAAAGGAAGAAATACATTGGAACATTATGATAGAAGACATAATCAGCCTGAAACTGGATAAGCATGACTTAACTGTCATTCTAACATGAAAATCAAACAGCACATACCTATTTTATATTCTTGCATATTTTAAACATTATTTAATGATTTATTCATTTTATTTATGTTTTGTCTGCATATATGTTTGTGTAAAGGTGTCAGATCCCCTGGATCTAGAGTTACATACATGCATACATGTATAATAATGTTTATTTATTTATTCTTTAACTTTCAAAAGTCTTGACTTTTGATCTTGAGAAAGCATATTTGGGGTGGATTATTTTTTCAATTTGAGGATGAAGGCATGTTAGCAGCACTGTAGCAAAAAAAATTGAATTTGGGTACTATTCCTTAGCCCTCTTATTTACTTATGAACAGTTTCATATAATATATTTTAATCATATTCTTTCCCTCCTCCTACCTCTTCCCTGGTCCCCTAAATTTCATGTCCTTTTTTTTTTTTTCCTTAAAAAGCAATAGGCACATACAGATTCCAGAGTCTATTTGATGTTGGCCAAGGATCTAGAAAAATATAATCCCAATCTGTGTTTTCTATATCACCTTTAACCGCTTATTCCCGGATAAACACATACAACTTTTATATTTACAATAAACCTTAATCAGCACAAGAGCTACATGGATATCTATCTTCTATGCTCTCATATCTATTTCCCAGCCAATAATTGCATTATATAATCTGCCATGATTCATCTGGGCTGCCCTTAACTCCAATTTGCCAATTTATATGGCCATTATTTTAGTACTCACCTAACCCATGGAGGTGTCCTGCTCTCTGTAACATCTTCTCCCCCTCTGACCCCAAATTGAGGAACACTAAACCCCACCTATATCTCTTCTTCCCAGCTGCTTGCTGTTGAAATCTTTATTTACCAATCAGAAATAAATTGGGGGCAAGGTCACACTGTGTCATTTGGGTCTACATGAGGACTCTCATCTCTAGGGCAACCACAACTTGGGGGCCTGCATTTAACATTACAATACATAGCAACAGGCATAAAGGAGATGCTAAACAAATCAAGCTTAATTTATTCATGGTGATGACACCATATTCTCAGAGAATATTTTTACCTTGGACTAAAACAATTGGAATGAAAAAAGAAAGGTCTCATGCTCAGTACAGATCAGTCATTTACTTTTCTATCATGCACCATTCTACCATGGTGTAGCTCACTAGTAGTTCAGAGGGACGATATGTATATTAGGATTAAAAAGGAACTGTAACCAGTAACCAAAAAAAATTAAATACACAAATGGAGAGAAACAACCTCAGTGTTCTAACATGGCTAACACTTTCATTTTGATTATACTATAATCCAAAGCAGATAGCAAAAGCATTGGGAAGTGAGTAGTGAGGGTGTTGTGTTAGAATCAAGGCTCTCATCCAGACAGACCACATCAGGTCAAAGAAGTTCCATGTGGCTGATGTTTATTGTGAGGCAGGAGGGCAAAGATGACAGTGAAGAGGAGCAGGGAGGTGAGAGAAATCAGAGGGGTCTGTCTTTTATTTGGATAGTAATGTAGGTGTAGGCAGCCGCACACCCAAAAGATGGCGCAGACCTTCAGTACACTGGCACCATAAACAATGCCATTGCGCAGGCGCCAGCCCGAATCTGGCGCCAACCCCTCCCGAGCGGGTGTTACATATCAAAGTGCCGACAGAATGACGAATCCCAGGAGGACAGGTAGCTCTCCCCAGTGCTGGGGTGGATATAGGCCATCCTCCTGGTGTTTCCGGAGTTCCCCCGTAGCATGGAGGTGTTCCTAAAATAAAGAAAGGCTGTTGAGAAGAATCCAACCGTGTTGCATCTTTTCTTGCTGGACAAGGTGAGGGCAACAAAGTGGTGGCCCATAAGGGGAATGGAGGATTTCACGGATTTAGAACTCTTCAGCTGAGGAACGGCGGTACCGGTAAGTCTCCCAAAATTGATCCCTGATTAAAAGGAGGGATATGATTCTCTTGCCCGTAGACCAAGTGTGGGTAGCTCTTAGTGTTTTTGTTTTGTTTTTTGTAATTTCTGGCCTCTGCTTTTGGGTGATAGGAGCAGGTCAGAAAAATTTTATGGAACAAGAAATTATGTCAGAGGAAGATAGGAAACATATAAGTAAAAGAAAGAAAAGGGGCGAAAAAGAGAGAGAAAATGAAAAGGGAGGAAAGGAAAATTCAAAAGGAAAAGGAAATAATGAGAAAGGAAAGGAAATAGCAAAAGGATATCCCTCATTAAAAAACTTAACAATAAGTTCAGCAAGTTCTGACTCCAGTGACTCAGAGCATGAAAAAGATGAGGAAGCTGACCTAGAAGAAGAGGCAGCTCGGTATGAGAGGGATAGGTACAAAAATGGGGGGTCGGCTGGCAAAGGAGTAAAGTGCTGACTGCTCCACCTCTTAACCCTGAGTATACAGGAGAAAAGGAATCCACAAAAGCTGGTAAACAAGGTACCTCATTGTGCCCAGAGGTTTGGAAGGAAGCTGATCTGACTTTCCCTGTATTCTTAGATGGCCAGGGACAACGGTATCATGAGCCAATAGATTTTAAAACTATTAAGCAACTGGCTGAGTCAGTCCGTACCTATGGGGTGAGTGCAGCTTTTGTAGTTGCACAGGTCGAGGCACTTGCTAGATATTGCCTCACCCCGGGGACTGGAATAATATTGTTCGGGCTTGTTTGTCATCCAGACAGTGTTTAGATTGGAAGTCCTTGTCCTATGAATATGCAAACACTCAGGCAGCAGCAAATTTAGCCACAGGACAAGATTCTCAGATTCATTGGGATGCAGACATGCTTCTAGATTTAGGACGTTTTGCTTAGGATCAAACAAATTATCCTGAAGCAGTCTATGCTCAAATAAATGAGGTAGCTACCAAAGCATGTAAGGCATTGCCGAACAAAGGCGCAGTCTCAGGCAATCTTACGAAAATCTTGCAGGGTCCCACAGAATCATTTTCAGACTTTACAGCACGCTTCATTGAAGCAGCCGCTAGAATTTTTGGAGATCCTGATATAGCTATGCCTTTAGTAAAACAGCTAGTGTATGAGCAATGCACTAAGGAGTGTAGAGCAGCTATTACACCCTATAAACATAAAGGTTTAGAAGATTGGATGAAGGTTTGCAGAGAACTAGGGGCCCATTAACCATGCAGGCCTGGCAGCAGCTGTGGAACAATTGAGTAGATCTAATAATGATACTTGTTATAAATGTGGCCAGAGAAGACATTTTAGAAGACAATGCCCCAAAAATGAGAAAAGGACTCCATTAGATAAACCTAGACAGCCAGCAATATGCCATAAATGTAGAAAAGGAAAACATTGGGCTAATGAGTGCAGATCAATAAAGGACATAGAAGGCCGACCATTACAAGCAGGATATACTAAGGACATAGAAGGCCGACCATTACAAGCAGGATATAATGGCACTAGGCCAAAAAATGGACAGCGGGGCCCAAGTCCCCAGGGCCCTCAAATATATGGGGCTCTTCAGAAAGACCAGACAAGGTCTTGGCCGTCTCTCCGTCATCCAAGAGACCACGGAGAGCCACTACTGGCTCTGCAGGATTGGACCTCCACTCCACCACCAGACTCGTATTAACCCCACAGATGGGGGTACAGCCCATAGATTCAGATTTTAAAGGCCCCCTTCCCAAAGATATTGTAGGACTATTGCTTGACCATTCATCTTCTGCTTTAAAAGGATTACAAATTACCCCTGGAGTGATTGATCCAGATTATACGGGGGTTGTGAAAATCTTAGTGGCCTCCCCCAGTGGTATTTCAACTATCTCTTTAGGAGATAGAATTGCTCAATTATTACTATTGCCAAGTTTGCATAAACATTTTCCAGCAAATAATAAAATAAGAGGAGAGAGTGGACTAGGTTCTACAGGTTCTCGGTTCACTTTCTTATCAATGGAATTAGGAGATCGCCCCATGTTAACTTTGGAGGTTGAAGGATGATCCTTTCTGGAGTTGCTAGACACAGGTGCAGATCGCAGTATTATCTCCACTCATGATTGGCTGCCAAAATGGCCTTTGCAAACATCATCTCAGAGCCTCTGCGGTCTAGGTTATAAGACTGCTCCCCTTATAAGTGCTAAGGAATTAACTTGGAAACATGAGGAAGTTAAGTCAGGGAATTTTTTTCCTTATATTGTGGATATTCCTGTGACCCTATGGGGTAGGGATGTCTTAACCCAAATGGATCTTATACTAACTAATGAGTATTCCCCACAGGCCCGATAAATTATGTCTAATATGGGCTACACCCCAGGAAAAGGGTTAGGAAAGTCATTACAAGGCAGGACTAGGTCAGTGCCCGCAAAGTTCAAACAAGATAGAAAGGGATTGGGTTTTTCCTAGGGGCCGTTGAGGGTGGTATACCCATTACTTGGAAAACAGAGGATCCTGTATGGGTTCCTCAATGGCCTCTTTCCTCTGAAAAATTAGTAGCTGCCAGAGAATTAGTAGAGGAACAATTGAAATTAGGACATATTCAACCTTCCCAGTCACCTTGGAATACACCCATACTCGTGATTAAGAAAAAATCAGGCAAATGGAGGCTCCTGCATGATCTTCGAGCCATTAATAATCAAATGCACTTTATGGGCCCCATACAGAGGGGTCTGCCCCTACTTTCTAGTTTGCCCAAAGAGTGGCCTATTATAATCATTGATATTAAAGATTGTTTTTTTTTCTCTATTCCCCTTGCATTGTGTGATAGTGAGCGCTTTGCCTTTACTCTTCCTTCTGTAAATAATGAAGAGCCTGATAAACGGTATCAATGGATAGTTTTACCTCAAGGGATGGCAAACGGTCCTACTATGTGTCAACTTTTTGTAGGAGAAGCCCTACAACCTGTCCGTGATGCATTCCCAAAGTTAAGGATAGTACATTATGTAGATGATGTCCTTCTTGCCTCAAAGAATAAAGAAAGTTTAGATGAAGCCTATATTAAGCTAGTAAAAGAATTAGAAATGAAACAATTATTTATAGCTCCTGATAAAGTTGAAATGGAAAATTTAGGAGAGTTCTTGGGTGCTCGAATTACTCCACCTTTTATTACACCTCAAAAGATAGAATTACGTAAAGATCATTTAAAAACATTAAATGATTTCCAGAAATTGCTAGGTGATATAAATTGGATTTGTCCATATATGAGGCTATCACATTTTGAATTAATCCCTCTTTTTGATATATTGAAGGGCGATCCACAGCTTTTGTCACCTCATGCTCTCACCCCTGAGGCCCGAGTAGCATTAGAAAAGGCAGAAAGGTGTTTACAAAAGGCCAAACTGTATAGATGGAAAGAGGGAGAGGACATCCTCTTATGCATTTTGAAGACACTCCGTCAACCAACAGGAGTGTTGTGGCAGTCAGGTCTTCTATTGTGAATTTATCCTCATGTATCTCCCAATAAAACCCTTGAATATTATCCCATTGCATAGCTCAATTAGCGATTTTGGGCATTAAATCGTGTATTCAACATTTTGGAGCACCCCCTCAGAAAATCATTACACCTTATAATGCTAATCAAATTACAGATTCTAAGTTCTTTGATAGATGATTGGGTTCTATTGCGCTGTAGTTTTGATGGGGAATTAGGTAATCATTATCCCAAAGATCCTTTGCTACAATTTTTTAGTGAACATCTAGTGATTTTCCCCAAAGTCACAGCATCTAAACCCATATCAGGTACATTGGATATTTATACAGATGGTTCTAAAACAGGTGTTGGTACCTACGTAGTTAATTCTCAAAAACCCGTTCTTTTTCAATACAATCCTAGCACCCCACAACTTACTGAATGTAAAATTGTGTTGGAAGTATTCAAAGCTTTTAAGGAAACTTTTAATCTAGTCTCTGATTCGGCTTATGTAGTAAATGCAGTGCGTGCATTAGAAATTGCAGGA
Source organism: Mus caroli (assembly GCF_978045245.1). NCBI lineage: Eukaryota > Metazoa > Chordata > Mammalia > Rodentia > Muridae > Mus > Mus caroli. The sequence continues at coordinate 157,021,453 of NW_028227258.1, forward strand.
CCCATTAGACCTACCAGCCCTGTGTGCACCATCTTATTAGAGTTACAAAAATTGATTTGGAAAAGAACACATAAATTCTTTATCCAACATATACGAGCTCACTCTACCTTACCAGGCCCTATGGCAAAAAGAAATGCCTTAGTGGATGCTAGCACTCGCATGGAATTTATTTTTGATGCCACCCCACTGGAGCTTGCAAAAGATTTTCATCGATTGTATCATGTTCCTGCTGCTACACTTCAGCAGAAATTTGATATATCTTGAGCCTTAGCATGAGATGTGGTGTTACAATGTCCACAGTGTGTACAATTTCACCACCCTCCTCATGTTGGTATTAACCCTCGCGGATTGCTTCCTCTAAAACTGTGGCAAATGGATGTTACTCATGTCTCAGCATTTGGAAGATTAAAATATGTTCATGTTTCAATTGACACATGTTCAGGTGTCATTTTCACCTCCCCCATGTCCGGTGAGAAATCCCGCAATGTGGTTGACCATTGCCTAGAAGCCTGGGCAGCTTGGGGAAGGCCAGATAGTTTAAAAACTGATAATGGCCCCACATATACATCAAAATCATTCCAAACCTTTTGCAAAATAATGCAGGTTAGTCACTCTACTGGCCTTCTCTACAATCCACAGGGCCAAGGCATTGTGGAAAGAGCACATCGAACCTTAAAAGAACTCTTACAAAAACAAAAAGGGGGAATCGCTCATGGCCAGCCACCCAAAGAACAATTATCTTTAGCTCTCTTTACTTTAAATTTTTAAATTCTGGATGAACATGGTTGTTCGGCTGCAGATAGGCATGCCATGACCTCGCCTATCCTTAAACAGGATGTCAAATGGAAAGATGTCCTAACTGGAAAATGGTATGGCCCAGATCCCGTTATTTCGAGATCCAGGGGAGCTGTTTGTGTTTTTCCACAAAGTCAAGAACACCTGATTTGGGTACCAGAGAGGACAGAGATATAGATTGTAATAGTTCTGGAAGGACATGTTTGTTAGCAGAGTGTTGGCAGGGTATTCTGCTGTGGTTGTGAAATTTCTCACCTTTGTGCCTATAGTAGATTTTGAAATGTTTGCCACCTATGCCCATTAGGTGCCCCTTGTATAAAGTTGTATAAGCTAATTTCTCTCAGTCCCTTGAACAGACTCACCTCTTATCTGAGTAGGAAATTGGTCAGCTAAAGCGGAGCAGTTGTCCAGAAAGCTGCTCCTCCAGATTGCCAAACTCAACAGCACTCGACTGGACCCTGTCACCTTGGGGGACTTCACCTCCTGGATCACCAATGCCTTCTCATAATTTAAGGAGTGGGTGGGAATTTTGGCCTGGGGAGCAGTGGTCCTCCTGGGTTGTGTCTTCTGTGTCTGGCAAACGAGAGCACGCTCAGTACAAGGCAGTGGTGTACCAAGCATTGATGGCAATTAAAGAGGGCATCTCCCCTGAAGTTTAGTTCCTCTTTTGTAGAGTTCGCCCTAGGTCATTTAGCAGTTACTGTCACACAGCACTGCAGTATCCAGAGACGGGCAACTTTCCTTATGCACAGACCAACCTAAGACACGGGGCCCAGTGGCAATAGGGTAACCCTAGGACGGGTAAGGCTGTGACATGAAAGGATCGACCTAAGACAGGAGCCGTAGCCGATGGACAGACTTGCCCAGACCTAGTCCAGCATCATAGTATTAAGCAAAAAAGGGGGCAATGTAGGCAGCTGCACGCCCAAAAGATGGCGCCGACCTCCGGTACACCGGCACCGTAAACAATGCCATTGCGCAGGCGCCAGCCCAAATCTGGCACCAACCCCTCCCGAGCGGGTGTTACATATCAAAGTGCCGATAGAATGACGAATCTCAGGAGGACAGGTAGCTCTCCCCAGTGCTGGGGTGGATATAGGCAGTCCTCCCGGTGTTTCCAGAATTCCCCCGTAGCATGGAGGTGTTCCTGAAATAAAGAAAGGCTGCTGAGAAGAATCCGACCGTGTTGCATCTTTTCTTGCTGGACAAGGTGAGCGCAACATGTAGGCGCTCACAGGTAAAGGTGGGAGGTGAGCCAAGTGGATTCTGGGAATGTATGACTGTTTCCATGGCTGCATATGTGCTGGTCTATTGCCTATATGTGACATCACTGGGTTTGGAGCTGATCTACTGTTTTGGATCTTGATACCAACATACCTACCTTTTTCTTATCATAAAGGGAAGGAAAAAATGGGGAGGGGAGGCCAATGGTGAAAAGGGAATGGGGGTGTCATGTCTCTTAAACTGCTTCCTGCTGTCTAGGTATATCATCAGTTTTGGGGTGTAGCTGACTTTCACCATCAGAGTCCACTTGATAAATATCAGGTTCCTCTGTGGACAGAGACTCCTCTGTCGACATCAGCTAGTAATCCTGTAACAGAAACTGATTAATAGTTTAGTTAGAATTTTTTTGTATTTGTCATTGAAGGAATGTAGAAACATGATTAATTGGGAAGGGAGTGAATAACAAGGAAGATGCCTAGGAGAGGCATTATGAATAGGAGTATCCACTTCCATATAGGGTTTTCAAAAATCCCAGAACTGGAGGTCTCACATTTCCTAAAGTTCTGTATGTATGATTGTAGCTCCTGTATTTTATTTCTCAGTATCCTAGACTGGTTGACATAGAAACAGCATTCTTCTTGTAGGAACAGGCAAAGACTGTAAGGAGCCGCCCTCACATTCGCCATTACAAGATGGCGCTGATGGCACTGACACCCGTGTTCTAAGTAGTAAACAAGCAAGCTGCGCATGTGCTGGGGTAGCTTTCCACGCCATGTGCTCTGCCTTCCCCGTGATGACAACTCCGGCCAATGGGCTGCAGCCAATCAGGGAACGACACGTCCGAGGCGGAGGACAGTCCTCCATAAAAGGGATAGGGCTCCGCCACTCTCTCTCTCTCTCTCTGGCTCTCTTCTCCACTGGCACCTGAAGGGGTAAGCAATAAAGCTTGTGCCGCAAAAGATTCCGGTTGCCCTGAGCATGTTCTTACCAGGGGGGACAAAAGCGCGGGCAATAAAAGACTACCTTCTTTAGCTGTCAGGACATCTAGCCACCATTGGTTCTGAAGCACCACAGCTGCCAAAGATTCAATCTGTTTCTGGATAGTAAGCATGGTTTCAGATATGGTTTTGAAAACTAAACTTGGCAGTCATTATCTCTGCAATTCTAGTACCAACACCTATGGCTATTCCCACAGCAGCCAAGAGTGCCACAACCTAAATGGCCCTCTCACCTTGGACAGCTATCATATCTGTAACTGGGATTTGCAGGGGCTCTTTTTACTACATTACTCCTATACCAGGGAAAAAGACTACCAACTCCTGACCAGCTAAGGTGTAGACAATGATATATCTGAGTGCCACAAACAGTTGACATGTATTAGAATGCAGGGCATTGTGGCAGAGATAAGGTATTAAGTGTTGTTGTTCTATTGCAGTCTAGGGAGTGTGTCCCAGAGGTCTTAAAAGTTTGGCACACTGAAAATAAGGATCAAGGAAAGGTATGGAGTCATGGCAACATCAGAGTCCAGGCAGCTGACTAAAGGTGAGGTAATACTACAGGGCAGTATTACTGAAGAGGCTATAAATGGCAATTGTGAGTTAGTTCTGGGGAGTGGGGTGTACACACTGCCAGCAGTCTTTAAGGCGACCAGGACTGATAACATAAAGGAGTTGGTATGTCAAGGTCAAGGTCTGAAGCAAAAGGTGAAATGACAGGTTAGTGCCATTTATGAGGGGTGATTTCAAAGATGTAAGGACATCAGAGGAGTGTTTTATTCCTTCTCCTACTTTTTTGATATCTAGAGTTTGGGCAATTGAGACATAACTTCTCTTGGTGAGGATGGACCTTTAGTACTTACTGTGGAGCCAGGTTGAATTTTATGATAGCTTTTTTTTTTTTCCAGAAACACTTGTCTCACACCTGGGATCTCATGGGTCTTGTATGTAGAAAAAGCGTGTATTGCTAGTGTTGATAGAAGAAATTATTGGTCTGTGATCCTACCACATGTATCTGACAAGACCAATGTAGGCAGCCTCCATATTTGTCTGGCCATATTTTACAACATTCTTTTGTCTGGTCAAAGAGAAAGGAAATATAGAGATCATAATATTTAGATGAAATGACAGATACAGGGATGACAGCAATTTGGATCAGTTCCTGGCATCCAGCTATGGAGAAGTTTCCTAACCCTATTTGGAAAGAGTGTTTGTTTTCTCTGAGGGTTTCTTAAATCTAGAATCCCCAGAGGTTAGTGCTACCCTGGATGGAAATGAACAGCAGGGGAGCCCAAGCAACTCATGTCTAATCCAGTGAGGTTGAGCTTTGCCTCCAGAGTTGAGTTCTTATGTTCTGGGATTGGGGGCAAGGTGGGTAGACTCATCATTTTCTGGACCTTAACAGAGCATGGTCCTAGTAGAGTCCAATGACAACAGGAGAATGATATTTAGCAGCAGAAGGGTTCTTGACATCCCATACTCAGGGGTCCATTTGAGAAGCTGGTAAAGGAAACAATATGTTAGTGTTGGTTGGGTGACTGTGTAGAAGAAGGGGCAGAGGAACTGTTGGTGAGCTTGGGTTTAGGCGAATGGGAGAAGTTAAGGAAATAGAGGCTCTCAACTTAGCCTAAGATTCCGTCCCAATAAGGGGAAAGAACATGATGGCACTACCAAAAAGGAATGGGTGAGACGTACACCCTAAAAATGCAACTAAATGTTGGGGTCTGGTAAGGAAGGTAAGGTTGTCCTTCTACCCTGATGATAGGTAAACACTAAGGGGAAGTGGGCTCCCAAAACTCCATCAGTCAGATTAAGTGGTCCCAATGTCCAGTAGGGAGGAGATGGGCCACCCACATACCATGATGGCTACCTGGGGACCCCTGCTAGTGATGGCTCTGGTAGGATCAAGGGAGCTAGGGCTCTTCAGTCATTTATAGCCAAGCCAAAGAAATTGGATGGAGGGTTAGCTGCGAGTGATATCCCTCTGTCCTGCGGAATGTGAGGGCAATCAAGAGCCCAATGTTCGTTCCACTGATGGCACCTAGGACATGGCCCTCTTGGCTTGTGGAAGACCAGGAGTCCAGCCTAGTAGCTGAGACTGGTTACACAGTCTTTGTCAGCATGTGGTATTTTTGGTTTTGGGCTTTCTCATCTCTCTCTTGGTACAACTTGAAGGCTAGTGCCAAGACCTCTGCCTGGAGACATAGGGGGCTAAGTTTAGCTCATATGTTATTGTAGCTCTGGGAAAAATGTTGGTCAGCAGAAGTTTCACACCTTCTGGGTTTTAGGGTCCAGATTAGTATATTGCAAAAAAAGCCGTTGTGAGGCATTCTAAAAATTGAAATTGGTTTTCCTGCTTGTCTTGGACAACCTCTTGGAGCTTTTCAAAATTTACTGGCTTTAAGGCTGCCTTACAGAGGCCAGCCAAGAGGCAGATTATAAATCTATCTCTGGCTAAAATACCACCTGCAAAATTATAATTTCATAGAGGATCATGGTCAGGTACTGCCTCAGATCCGATTGGATATGTTCAATCTGTTTGATGAATTTCATTTGCATGGGTTCTTCCCTCTTTTAAAATTCACCTGTTCTTCAGGGAATAAATTTTTAGTAGGGATCATAGGTACATTGTGGAAAGTCAAGCTATAAGACTGAGTAATGTACTGGAACTCTTTAGTAAAAGCGGAGGAGTTAGAGGTATAGAAACTCAGTATGCTTTCTATTTGAGAAAGTTCACTCAGTGAGAGTGGAACATGTACTCTGACAAGGCCATCCTACCCAGAAACTTCCCTTAGAGAAGGAACTGATGCTGGGTCAGGTGACACCTGTTGGGTTTGGCTGGGGCCTTTGGTGGTTTGGTGTTTTTTGTTTTGGGGGTTTTGTTGTTGTTGCTTTTTGTCTTTTTTGTTTTTGTTGTTGTTGTTGTTGTTGTTTTGTTTTGTTTTTCTGTCTGTAGCAGGAAATGTGGAACTGCATGGTTGGTGTGGGTCTGCCTGACTGTGTAACCTATGTGGCAGAGGATAACTCCACATGGTGGACTGTGGCAACACAGCTCACATGGTAGAAGTCTGTGAGTCTCCCAGCAGCAGGTGGCAGTATTCTGCAGCAGCAGTGGAAATCCATGTGGTGTGGCGGTAGCAGCAGGTGGCAGTGGATGCAGGCAGTGTTGTCAGTAGTAGTAGCAGTAGTCCACATAGCATAATTACACTTGATTATCCACAGTCACATCAGTGGGCAGTGGCAACAGCCACCTAGACTCTGAAGCTCTCCTGGGTAAGGATTCCTGGATTTTGGCACCAATGTTGTGTTAGAAGTGCAGCTAGCATATGAACAGACCACACCAGGCTAAAGCAGTTCCACATGGCAGAGGTTTATTTTGGGGTAGGAAGGCAAATGGGTGGGGGTGGGGAGAGAGAGAGAGAGAGAGAGAGAGAGAGAGAGAGAGAGAGAGAGAGAGAGCGAGCAGAGGGATTTACCTTTTATTTGGATAGTGAGGTAGCCTCACACAGGTAAAGGTAGAAGGTGAGTCAAGTCAATTTTGGGAATGTATGGTGGTTGCCATGTCCACAGATGTGTGGATCTCTGTCATCTATGTGGGATGTCACTAGGCTTGGAGCTGATCTGCAGTGCCAGTTCTTCATACCAACAGGGGAACGATAGGAGTGCCCTACTCCCCATTATCTTTGGCCTCATATCAGATTCTAACATTCTACTTTACAGTCTTACATTTCTCTGGTGGATTCAGTGCACCACCCAGTGAGATAAAGAACCAGCATGCAATCGAGGCAGATGCAAAAATCCTTGGAAAAAGGTAGAAACAATGTTGGTCACTGCAGCCCCTTTCCCAGTGCAGAATTCAGTCTTAGGGCCAGTGAAAGAGAGAACTGGTAACTATGTCAATTGAAAAGTCCTAAGGAGAGAAAAAAAAGTGCAATAATTGAAAGGAGGGCAATGCTTTATGCAAATGTTATAATGGACTTATCTACAAGTTATTTCAATATTAGGAGAAAGAGCGAATCATTGTTAACCATTATTCATATGTTCAATGTTTATTTACTTTATCAACCATAGTGGCTTTATTTTGCTACCATGAATATCAAATATTTTTATTTACTATTTTTTATTACTCCAATAATATGTGTTAGTATATTCTGATCAGATTTTTCAGGAGCAGTGATTTACACACCGAGTTTACAAAAGTTTTTAAAAGGTAAACTCATATATAAATATATATATACATATATATATACACACATATATATTGCATTTTTCAATATATACTATTAATTTTAGTTTTACAGATACGAAATGATTCTAATGTAAGTTACATGATTGCTGAGTTTGTAAATGAAAGACCAAAATAATACAGTTGTACAGGTCTTCAGTCCTTCCTTTCTTCCTTCTATTTTCATTTTGAACCACCAAGAAATATTATTTTTGTTGTGTTAAAAAGAGAAATTAAAATAGAAGCTAGTGACTTTGAGTTTAAACAAGTGGACATTTGTCATTTTTTGTATAGTATATTAATCTGTATCAAATTTTGGGTTGCTCATTTTCATTATAATCCTAAGTGTAACTCTATGTGGCCTTCCAGAACCACCAGGCACCTCTGTTTCTGCAGTTAAGGTTGATTGCATGTACCTTAACTTCATTTCATAACCATGGCTTTCGCCTGATTGTGAAACTTTAAAAATAGTTCCTATTTCTGTTAAACCTTCAAAAAGCATTTTCCTTAAATATACAACAGGTTTTTATATTCATGGATTCCAAATTTAAATGTTAATCTGTTTGGTAACTTTTATAATTTCAACATTAATATTTACCTGCCTTAGGTGTCATGTAGAGAAATAGGGCTGTATCATGTGGGGTGGTAGGCTATGCACAGACAGCCTGGTCCCCATTTGAGTAAAGGTCTGGAATCCCGGAGCCCTGATGAGCAGTGATTTCCACCTGCATATAGTATGGAAGGAGTTTGGCCTCACCTCCACTACAGCCTATCACAGCCCCCCTGCAGAGAGGTATGTGGTAGTAGCTATAACTTGCCCTCCCAAATGCAAATAAGGTTTCTTCAGACTCTCAGTCCCAGCCAAAGAGAAGTACCTGATGTCCCTGAATCATCCCCAAAACTGTATATAAATCCTATCTAGGCAATAAAAATTGTGCGAAAACTACTCCATTGTCTGAGCCTTTTGTCCTAAGAAGTGTAACAATTGGGAAGAGATCTGCTCTCCTGAAGCTCTGCCTGAGGCTCTGGCTAGTCTGCCTCTTATGGGCCCAGCCCAACTCAACTCTGCACGGTGGCATGGAATTACAGAGTAACCTGGAAGGCACGACAGAGGTGGAGGTGGAGCCTACCACCTCAGAGGAAGCAGGGAAGCAACTTCTGCTCCCTACTCACACTTGCTTCTCTTCACCAGAACCCTCCCACAAGGACTGACCAGTTTTTCTCCGTGGAAAACCTCTGTAACTCAGGCCCATAGCAACAAGAACAAGAAATTGAATGCCTGTGCTTGCGCACTGGCAGCTGATGTCAAAGCATGCCACACTCTGCTTTTCTGCTCTGGTTCCTGCATTGCACAGACATGTCCTTTTCATAATTTGTTTAAGTGTCATGTATCTCTCATTTGCATGCTAATTTCATTCTTTCTAATGATTCATGTCCAGAATCCTGAAACATGGACCACTGTTTCTAAGAAAAGCTTGTGATATGCTATATGAAGAATTACCCATGTTAGATAAGTTTTGTTCAGACAGGACATAGAATATTCATGGTCAGGAGGACACACATAACACACGGTGACATATTGATTGCTTGGTAAACATGCAATGACTTGTAGGCCTTTAGGAACTTGTATTTCTTCTCAGAGCAGTAGCAAAGTACTGAGTAATAAAGTGTTCTTGGTGACTTGACAAACCCAAACTGTCAGAGATAATGAGAATTCACAGATATCATTGATAATCAGTACATTTCCTAACAGCTTGAGCTTAAAGCAAAAATCTTTTTTTTTAAAGATTTATTTATTTTTATTATATATAAGTACACTGTAGCTGTCTTCAGACACTCCAAAAGAGGGAGTCAGATCTCATTACGGATGGTTGTGAGCCACCATGTGGTTGCTGGGATTTGAACTCTGGACCTTCGGAAGAGCAGTCGGGTGCTCTTACCCACTGAGCCATCTCACCAGCCCCGCAAAAATCTTTTTAGGAATCAAGAATTATCATTTTAGTATTAGAATTTTGTCCAAAGAACAGATATTTGATTATTCTTTTTTCCAATAGCTAAATATATTCCTATCTTTTGATTTATTTAAAATGAAAAAAATCTCAATGAAATTTTAAAAATAAAAAGGATGTTTGAATTATAAGAGAAAAAGAAGAGCAAACAAAACATAATAGATTGTGTTCCTTTTGAAAATAAATTTATATTTTGGGTACATATGTATTCAAATTAAATGTCTAATTATTTTTATGTCTATGTAGATAATGAAGACATATTTTGTGTTATTTTTTAACTTTGTTCATGATTTTTTTAATGTGGCCTAGATTCCGTTCCACTCATAATTTTTCTGCTTCAGTCCCACAGTGCTGATATTACTACAGTGTGTATCAGAGAGTCTAATGGGGATTTTTAAAAATAATTTTATAGATTTCCATTTTAATACTGTGTTGTAATTAAGTGAGTTTTTAGAAAGTAAAAGTGGTGAACTTTGATACATTTTGTATTTTAGGAAGTTGTTTATTCCAGATTGAAACACTCCCTCTTGGGGAAAATAAGGAGACATCCAAGACACAGGAAGTTACCAATATGTGCAAGGCTCAGACACAGCAGAAGGGTACATTGCACCACATTACAGATGGTTGTGAGCCACTATGTGGTTCAGGACCTCTGAAACAGTCAGAGCCCTTAATCACGGACCCAACTCTCCAGCCCAACTTGAACTTTTAAAATTGGCATCTGTCTGTGCATCTATTCATTAGTACAGACCTGGTCCTGCACTTCATTTCTTTTTTTTTTTTAATAAATCTTTTTTTTTAAGATTTATTTATTTTTATTATATATAAGTACACTGCAGCTGTCTTCAGACACTCCAGAAGAGGGCGCCAGATCTCATTACGGATGGTTGTGAGCCACCATGTGGTTGCTGGGATTTGAACCTTGGACCTTCGGAAGAGCAGTCGGGTGCTCTTACCCACTGAGCCATCTCACCAGCCCCCTGTACTTCATTTCTATGCACTGCCCTTTGTCTTGTTCCTATAGCTTCAATGATACTGATACTGAACTCAGTCCTGAGACCTAAATAGCCTCAGTGTCTTCAGTAGCTCTCTAGCTGGGCTTGTAAATGTCCAAAATTATCTGAAGTGACTTCATTTGTATCTCCTGTTATCTACTCTTTCTCTCTTACTGCCTCCTCTAAGCCCTCTTAGAACTCTTTAAACTCTTTAAATGGTATTGCCTCTTTAAAACTTCCATGGCTATATTGTAACATACACATATAATGAATAAATGACTCACTGTGTGATAGTGACATGTGATTTGAGAGTTAGCCCTAATAATTCAAATCAGAAAAAGGAAACAGGTGTTTGTCAATGTTCAGATATCATGGGTATCGGGAACTACTGTATAAATAGCAACCAACAAAACCAACCTATTTTTGAGTTTGATATTTCATAGTTCCTAACATTATGGAAAGACACAAATGTGTATCTATATTTTTGACAAGTTATACTTGTTTTTTTTAATTTTTAATATTTTTATTACATATTTTCCTCAATTACATTTCCAATGCTATCCCAAAAGTCCCCCATAGCGCCCCCCACTTCCCTACCCACCCATTCCCATTCTTTTGGCCCTGGCATTCCCCTATATTGGGGCATATAAAGTTTGCAAGTCCAATGGGCCTCTCTTTCCAGTGATGGCCGACTAGGCCATCTTTCGATACATATGCAGCTAGAGACAAGAGCTCCAGGGTTCTGGTTAGTACATCATGTTGTTCCAACAATAGGGTTGCAGATCCCTTTAGCTCCTTGGGTACTTTCTCTAGCTTCTCCATTGGGAGCCCTGTGATACATCCAATAGCTGACTGTGAACATCCACTCCTGTGTTTGCTAGGCCCCGGCATCATCTCACAAGAGACAACTATATTTGGGTCCTTTCAGCAAAATCTTGCTAGTGTATGCAGTGGTGTCAGCGTTTAGAAGCTGATTATGGGATGGATCCCTGTATATGGCAGTCTCTAAATGGTCCATCCTTTCATCACAGCTCCAAACTTTGTCTCTGTAACTCCTTCCCTGGGTGTTTTGTTCCCAATTCAAAGAAGGGGCACAGTGTCCACACTTTGGTCTTCATTCTTCTTGAGTTTCATGCGTTTATCAAATTGTATCTTATATCTTGGGTATCCTAAGTTTTGGGCTAATATCCACTTATCAGTGAATGCATATTGTGTGAGTTCTTTGTGATTGTGTTACTTCACTCAAGATGATGCCCTCCAGGTCCATCCATTTGGCTAGGAATTTCATAAATTCATTCTTTTTAATAGCTGAGTAGTACTCCATTGTGTAAATGTACCATAATTTCTGTATCCATTCCTCTGTTGAGGGACATCTGGGTTCTTTCCAGCTTCTGGCTATTATAAATAGGGCTGCTATGAACATAGTGGAGCATGTGTCCTTTTTACCGGTTGGGACATCTTCTGGATATATGCCCAGGAGAGGTATTGCTGGATCCTCCGGTAGTACTATGTCCAATTTTCTGAGGAACCGCCAGACTGATTTCCAGAGTTGTTGTACAAGCTTGCAATCCCACCAACAATGGAGGAGTGTTCCTCTTTCTCCACATCCTCGCAGGCATCTGCTGTCACCTGAAATTTTGATCTTAGCCATTCTGACTGGTGTGAGGTGGAATCTCAGAGTTGTTTTGATTTGCATTTCCCTGATGATTAAGGATGTTGAACATTTTTTCAGGTGCTTCTCTGCCATTCGGTATTCCTCAGGTGAGAATTCTTTGTTCAGTTCTGAGCCCCATTTTTTAATGGGGTTATTTGACTTTCTGGAGTCCACCTTCTTGAATTCTTTATATATATTGGATATTAGTCCCTTATCTGATTTAGGATAGGTGAAGATCCTTTCCCAATCTGTTGGTGGTTTTTTTGTCTTATTGATGGTGTCTTTAGCCTTGCAGAAGCTTTGCAGTTTCATGAGGTCCCACTTGTCAATTCTCGATCTTACAACACAAGCCATTACTGTTCTATTCAAGAATTTTTCCCCTGTGCCCATATCTTCAAGGCTTTTCCCCACTTTCTCCTCTATAAGTTTCAGTGTCTCTGGTTTTATGTGCAGTTCCTTGATCCACTTAGACTTGACCTTAGTACAAGTAGATAGGAATGGATCGATTCGCATTCTTCTACATGTTAACAACCAGTTGTGCCAGCACCATTTGTTGAAAATGCTGTCTTTCTTCCACTGGATGTTTTTAGCTCCCTTGTTGAAGATCAAGTGACCGTAGGTGTGTGGGTTCATTTCTGGGTCTTCAATTCTATTCCATTGGTCTATTTGTCTGTCACTATACCAGTATCATGCAGTTTTTATCACAATTGCTCTGTAGTAAAGCTTTAGGTCCGGCATGGTGATTCCACCAGAGGTTCTTTTATCCTTGAGAAGAGTTTTTGCTATCCTAGGTTTTTTGTTATTCCCAAGTTATACTTGTGTTTGCCAATACTGAATGTCAAAACCCAAAAGAATGTAAAAAGAAAAAAAATCACAGAATAGAAAAATTGTATTTACATTTATATTCATGTTTTAGACAAACCATTTTCTTACAGATACTAGTCTATGTATCTCTTAAAGTACCAGATGATTTCTAAGTCATTTATAAGTCAATTTTCAGTGACTACTAAGACTTTTGTTTTTCTACTTTTTTTAATAGTTTTCAGTTTTATTTTGAGATACACTATTAAGTTGATTAGCTATTATGAATAATGTCTAATAGTAAAACTGGATAACTTTAACCTAAAAATTTTCAACAGTAACAAACCTGGTAATTAGTGTGATAACATACAAAAATAAGGCTTAAACTGTTTGACATATGTTGGTCTATATCTTCACTATTAACCCAAGAAACAATTAGTTTCAAGCAAAGATAATTTTTTATTTAACAACATTACTTTCTTTTTGTGAATTTGTATTTCATTTATAAATCTCTGACTGTTTCAATACACAGTTTTGATATAAGCAATAAATGTAAAGCTTATAGTCTACAGTTTTAAGCAATACCATGAAGATAACAATTACAGAGTTATCGTGTCAATGATACACTTTAAACAAATTAATTTTTTACTATGTACATATTACATATTTATATGTACATGTATCTTTCTGTATGTCTTAGTATTAACTATAAATATAAGCTTGCTTTGGTTTTGTGAAGATAATCACAGATTATGACAGAAAAATTAAGAGACAAAATGTCTGTGAAGGCTCAGCATTCTCCTGGGTGTCACATGGCAGACAAAAACTCAGTGTGATTCAGAGCCCAATTAAGTGGAATGAGGAAGTCTTACTTTTGTAAAGCTGAAAAATTCCGAATTTCCCTTGTCTCTAGTTTCTTCTACTCTTGCAACAACAGCAAAAAGACTCTGATTCTAGGAATCAAAATATTAACTAAATAAATAACTGCAATGCACTTTAAGCACACTAGGGGATAAATAATATTTCACAAAAAATAAAATTAAAAATAAACATAACTGTTATTTTCTTTAGAGACATGTTATTAAAGGCACCAAAACAACTAATGTGCACATAAAATTAGAAATGATTCATTAGTGGGTTAAAATTAAATAAAATGTTTTCTTTATTCCTTATATTTTCAGGTTTTTAAAAAGCCTTTATTTTTCTTTCTTTCTTTTTTATTAGATATTTTGTTTTGTTTTTTTAATTTCCAATTTTTTATTAGGTATTTTCTTCATTTATTACAAATACTATCCCAAAAGTCCCCTATACCCCCACCCACACACACACACTCCCCTATCCATCCACTCCCACTTCTTGGCCCTGAAATTCCCCTGTGTTGAGGCATAAAAAGTTTACAAGACCAAGGGGTCTCTCATCTCAATGATGGCCAACTAGGCCATCTTCTGCTATATATGCAGCTAGAGAAAAGAGCTCCTGGGGTACTGGTTAGTTCATATTGTTGTTCCACCTATAAGGTTGCAGATCCCTTTAGCTCCTTGGGTAATTTCTCTAGCTCCTCCATTGGGGGCCCTGTGTTCCATCCAATAGCTGACTGTGAGCATCCACTTCTGTGTTTGCTAGGTCCCGGCATAGTCTCACATGAGACCGCTATATCAGGGTCCTTTCAGCAAAATCTTGCTGACATATGCAATGGTGTCAGGGTTTGGAGGCTGATTATGGGATGGATACCTGGGTGTGGCAGTCTCTACATGGTCCATCCTTTCGTCTCAGCTCCAAACTTGTCTCTGTAACTCCTTCCATGGGTGTTTTGTTCCCAATTTTAAAAAGGGGCAAAGTGTCCAGACTTTGGTCTTCGTTCTTCTTGAGTTTCATGTGTTTTGCAACTTGTATCTTGTATCTTGGGTATTCTAAGTTTCTGGGCTAATATCCACTTATCAGTGAGTACATATCATGGAATTCTTTTTGATTGGGTTACCTCACTCAGGATAATGCCATCCATGTTCATCCATTGGCCTAGGAATTTCATAAATTCATTCTTTTTAATAGCTGAGTAGTACTCCATTGTGTAAATGTACCATATTTTCTGTATCCATTCCTCTGTTGAGGGACATCTGGGTTCTTTCCAGCTTCTGCTATTATAAATAAGACTGCTATGAACATAGTGGAGCAGGTGTCCTTCTTACCAGTTGGAACATCTTCTGGATATATGCCCAAGAGAGGTATTGCAGGATCCTCAGGTAGTACTATGTCCAATTTTCTGAGGAACCGCCAGACTGATTTCCAGAATGGCTGTACAAGCTTGCAATCCTATGAGCAATCAAGGAGTGTTCCTCTGTCACCACATCCTCGCCAGCATCTGCTGTCACCTGAATTTTTGATCTTAAACATTCTGAGTGGTGTGAGGTAGAGTCTCAGGATTGTTGTGATTTGCATTTCCCTGATGATTAAGCATGCTGAACATTTTTTCAGGTGCTTCTTAGCTATTCAGTATTCCTCAGGTAAGACTTCTTTGTTTCTCTCTAAGCCCCATTTTTTTAATGAGGTTATTTGGCATTCCTCAGTTGAGAATTCTTTGTTTAGCTCTGTACCCCCATTTTTATTAGGGATTTTTTGTTTTCTGGAATCTAGCTTCTTGGGTTCCTCTTATAAATTGGATATTAGTTCCCTCTCATATTTAGGATTGGTAAACATTTTTTTCTTTTTCTTTATTCCTTTGTCATATAATTATCATGACCACAGCCTCTCTTCTTCCCCCTCCTCCACGTTTTACCCTCCCTATCACCTTCTTTCTCCCCTAAATCCACTACTTTTCTGTTTCCCTGCATATAAATGCAGGCCTCCTAGAGTTATCAACTAAAAACAGCATAGTGTGATACAATAAATCTAGACACAAACTCTCATTTCCAGGCAGAATGAAGCAACCAAGTAGGAGAAAAGGGGGCTCTCAGACAGGCAAAAGAGTCAGGGATAACCCCAATCAGTCCAACCCAACAATAACAACAAGAAACAACTCAAGATGAACAACCATATTATGTGTGTAGAGGGCCTAGCATAAAACCATGTAGGTTCTCTGATTGTCCTTCCAGTCTCTGTGAGCTGCTATGATCTCTGCTTAAATTGATTATGTAGGCTGAGTTCTTCTGGTGTCCTTCACCTCTCTGGATTCTATAATCCATCCACCCACTCCTCAACAGTTTTCCCTGAGTCAATATAAATCACAAGTGAGATAAAGATGAGAGGTCTATGCTAAAGAGGGAGGGCTCATGGATTTCCCTGAGAAAGGGAAAAAGAAAAAAAAATGTGGTTATACTAGGAGTGCATCAGGATGGGACCAGGAGAGATCAGGTAGAGGAGGGATGGGCAAAAAGAAAGATTGCAGTGAGAAACAATTGCAATAGATGGGTATTTAGGAGGCAGTATAGACAACCAGTGTTGTGGAAACTGCTTGGAATCTATTAAGGTGATCCCAGCAGGGCCACCTAGTAACAGAGGATATAGACCCTGAACTGGCCATCTTCTGTAACCATGTTAAATTTCCACTGGTGAAAGTGGGATGCCAACTGCCAACTCAGCCACAAAATCTTGTACCCACAACCTTTACTGCCTGCAGGTTGTGATAGGGCAATAGTGGCCCAGAGATTATGGGAGTGGCCAACTATTAAATGGTCTAACTTGAGGCATAAGCCTAAAGCGGGAGCCCATGGCAGATATTGCCTGAATGGCCAGAATCTGCAAGCTACATGGCCTAAAGATCTAGGGTAGAACCACAACTAACAAATTAAACAAAAAAGCAGGTCAGTGAAATTATTCTTAATGATATTCTACTATACTTATAGAACCACTCCTAGCCCAATTGTCATCAGGAAGGCTTCCAAAAGGAGCTGATGAGAACAAATACAGAGATCCACAGCAGAATATTATTTTCAAGATGTGAATACATTAGTAATTATAGTTAAATTTAAAGTCAAGTTAAATATTATTCAAATTTGCCCAAGTAAATCCTTAAAGTTTTCAGTCAAGCATAATGCTCAGATGTGTTTATGTGGGTACCAAGTGATACTCTAAAGCATTTGTTTTCCTTCTAGTTGACTTGTTTTGCATATATTCATGTGGTTTCAATTAAGAACAATCTTCATTTTACATACCATCATCTCAAACATTTCAAGAGCAAGAAGCCATTGCCTCCCCTTCTGTTCTGCAAGTAGAAGCCCTTAAAGAAGAAACACGTAAGTCCTTTAAATAAATATAAGAAAACACAATAAAACAGGTGAAAGTACTGTAGCTTATATGACCAGAAGACATCTTCAACAAAATCATGGAAGAAAACTTCCCCAACCTAAAGACAGAGATGGCCATAAATGTACAAGAAGCCTCTGGAACACTAAACAGATTAGGCTAGAAAATAAAATCCTGTCACAGAATAATCAAAATACTAAATGCACAGAACAAAGGAAGAATATTAAAAGCTGTAAGGGGAAATGGTCAAGTAACATATAAAGGAAGACCTATCAGAATGACAAGAGAGTCCCCAACAGCAACTGTAAAAGGGATCCTGGCCAGATGTCATACAGACCTGAAGAAAACACAAAAATCTGGCAAAATTCTCAATCAGTATAGATGGAGAAACCAAAATATTCCAGGACAAAACCAAACTTAAACAATATCTGGCTATTAAACCAGCGCTACAGAGAATTCAATAGGGAAAATTCCAACACAAGGAGGGTACCTATACCAAAGAAAAGACAAGATACAGATCATCTCACAACAAAGCTAAAAAGAAGATAATCACATACACATAATGACACCTACAACAACAAACATAACAGGAAATAACAATCATTTGTCTTTAATATCTCTCAATATTAACAGATTCAATTCCACAATAAAAGGACACAAGCTTACAGATTGAATATGTAAACTGGACCCATCATTTTGCTGCATAAAAGAAACACAACTCAACAAATATATCGACAAAAGCTCAGAATAAAAGGAAAAAATTCTTCCAAGCAAATGGTCCCAAGAAACAAGCTGAAGTTGCCATCCTAATATCCAATAAAATAGACTTTTAACCAAAAGTTATCAAATGAAATGAGGCAGGACATTTCATATTCATCACTGGAAAAAATTCAAGAGAAAACCTCAATTCTGAACATCTATGCTGCATATACAAGGGTAGTCACAGTTGTAAAATAAAGTTTACTAAACCTCAAAACACACATTTAACTTTACACAATAATAGTGGGAGATTTCAACACTCCACTTCCATTCATGGGTAGGCCATTGAAACAGAAACTAAACAGAAACAAAGTGAAACTAATAGAGGCTATGAACCAAATGGATTTTACAGACATATACAGAACATTTTACCATAAAACAAACTATTACACCTTTTTCTCAGCACTCCATGATACCTACTTCAAATTAGACCATATAATCAGCCAGAAAACAATCCTTAACAGATAGAAGAAGATTGAAGTAATCCCATGTATCCTATCAGATCACTTTAGACTAAGGCTACACTTCAATAACAACAAAAACGACAGAAAACCCACATACCCATTGAAACTGATAATTTGGTTAGAGAAGACAAAAAGGAAGAAATAAAAGATTTCCTGGATTAAAATTGAAATCATGACACATCATACCCAAATTTATCACAATGAAACCAGTAGTAAGAGGAAAATTCATCGCACTATATGTCCTGGTAAAGAAATTGGAGATTTTTTTTACACTAGCAACTTAACAGCTCACCTGAAATCCCTGGAACAAAATGAAGCAAACACAGCCAAGAGGAGTAGAAAGGAAGAAATAGTCAAGGTCAGTGGTGAAATCAACCAAACAACCCAATAAAATATGGGGTATAAAACTAAATAATTCATACAAGAGGAATATCAAATGACTGAGAAGTACTTAAAGAAATGTTCAAAGCACTTAGTGATCAGAGATATGCAAATCAAAACCACAGTGAGATTTCACCTTATACCAATCAGAATATATAAAATAAAAACTCACGTGACAGCATATATTAGCGAGGATGTGTAGAAAAGGAAATACTCTTCCATTGCTGGTGAGATTGCAAACTGTAAATCAATCTAAATGTTCCTCAAATAATTGGAAATAGATCTACCTGAAGACACAGTTATACCCTAACATGCTACAGAAGCGCATACTCCATACATCTTCATAGTGTCTGTATTTGTGATAGCCAGAAACTGGAAGCAACCCAGATGTCCCACAATGGAAGAATGGATACAGAAACTGTGCTTCATTTACACAATGGAAAGCTATTCAGCTATTAAGAAGGAGAAACTCATAACTTTTGCAGGCAATTGGATAGAACTTGAAAATATCATCCTGAGTCAGGTAACCAGACCCAAAAGGACATACAGTGTATGTACTTACTGATAAGTTGATATTAGAGAAAAAAAAAAGGAAAGAAAAGAAAGAAAGAAAAGTAAAAATTACAAAATACCCCAGATACAGTCCACAGACTTAGAATGGTTAACAAGTCGAAGGGTCCAAATGAGGATACCTCAGTCCCACTTCGGAGGGAGAGGAAAGCAATCACAGGAGGGGGGTCCGGGAGAGACTTGGATGGGAAAGGGGACATGGATGAGGAGTGAAGAATATGATCATGTATCGGGTTGGGGAAAAGGACTAAAGCCCTGAGGGCCAGCAGAAAGAATGGAAACAGGCAACCTTGGGAGGTAGGATTTGGGGGGACTCTCCGGAATGTACCAGATACCTAGAAGGTGAGAGACTCTCAGGACTCAGTGGGAGTGAACTTTGATGAAATGCCCAAAAGTGTGGAGTAGTAAATCAAATAGTCTTCCTCCAGTAGATGTATTGGGCAACACGTGGAGGGATGGGTTTGCAATCCATAGTCAAAGTTTCTGACCCAGAATTGTTCTGGTTTAAAATAACTACAGGAACAAAACTGGAGAAGAGACTGAAGGAAAGGCAGTCTAGTGATTGGTCAAATTTTGGATCCCTCCCATGGGAAGGCACCAAGGCCTGACAGTATTACTGATGTTATGGTGTGTGTACAGACAGGGGCCTAGCCCAACCAGCATCTGCCTGATACAAGTGGAGATATCTATATCCAACCATTGGACTGAATTTGGGAATCCCTATAGTTGAATTAGTGAAAGGGTAGAAGAATTTGAAAAGGAGGTCAACCAGCAGTGTCAACTAACCTGGATACCTAGAAACTCCCAGATAGTGAGCTACCAACCAGGAAGCATACATGAGCTGATCCAAGGCCCTGGACACATATATAGCAGAGGAATGTGTGTCCTGAACTTAGTGGGAGAAGATGTCCCTAATCCTTGGGGAACTTGAGGACTCAGAGACTAGGGAGGCCTGGTTGTAGGGGAGCATCCTCTTAGAAACAAGGGGTTGGTACTGGAAGAATGGGATGAAGAACTGTGGGATGGGGGATTGGGAGGGGAGCAACAGCTGAATTGTAAATACATTTTAAAAAAGAAAAACAAACCTTTGCATGTGGGGAGGTCTCTTTCTTTCTTTGTTGCAAATGACTTAGTAATTGATAGGGAGGATTACTTCAAAATTGGGAGGAAATTGGCCCTTCATTAGGTTTAGGTAGAAGTACTGAAATTGGTAAGCCTAAAATACCAAGAATGTAATAAAATGCTCTCTATATGACAAAATAGTTACTTTTCTTAGCTTATTTTTCTATATATTCACAAGCTTATTTCAGAATTTTTATGTATTCAAACCTATCAATTTCTGCTGAGTTATTCCTTTTATGTCATGCTTAGGAAATACTCTTTCTTGATAATGCAAAATCATTCTGTTAGAATACTCTCTAAAATTGTTTTTAAATTAAACTTATATTTATTTTATTTATTTATTTTAACTATTGAATTTTTACCATATCACTATTCATTGACTAAAATATCATACATTCGGCTATACAGCTTCTCTACTTATTTGAAAATTAATTCTTTAAATGATGTTTCTATTTCATATCACATAGTTAATGTAGAATATTATATTGTTCATTCATTCATTCTCATTAAAACTTTATAAACACACAAGCACAGTAGATGGCAGGAAATAATCAAACTCAGGGCTGAAGTCAACCAAGTAGGAACAAATACAACTATGCAAAGAATCAACAAAACCAAAAGCTGATTCTTTGAGAAAATCAACAAGATAGATAAACCCTCAGACAAACTAACTTTGCATAGTGTATCCAAATTTACAAAGTTAGAAATGAAAAGGAAGATATAACAACAGAAACTGAGGAAATTTGTAAAATAATCAGATCCTACTACAAAAGTCTATAGTCAACAAAACTAGAAAATCTGGATGAAATGGACAATTTTCTAGATAGACAACAGAGACCAAATTTAAATCATCATCAGATAAACCATCTAAACAGTCCTTAATCCATAAAGAAATAGAAGCAGTCAGTTAAAAGTCTCCCAACCAAAGCCCAGGACCAGATAGGCTTAGTGCAGAATTCTATCAGACCTTCAAAGAAGACCTAATCCCAATAATCTTCAAACTATTTCACAAAATATAAACAGAAGAAACACTATCCAATTTTTTCTATGAAGCCACAGTTACAGTGATACATAAAACACAAAAAGACCCAACAAAGAAAGAGGATTTCAGACTAATTTTCCTTAGGTATATCGATGCAGAAATAGTCAATGAAATTCTCACAAACTGAATCCAAAAACCCATCAAAATGATCATTCGCCGTGATCTTTATTCCAAGAATGTAGGGATGTTTCAATATACAGAAATCCATCAATGTAATCCACTATATTAAATACAAAGAAAACAAAACACATGATAATCTTATTGGATGCTAAACAAGCCTTTGACAAATACAATGTTTAACTCATGTTAAAAGAATTGGAGATATTAGGAACTCAAGGACGATACCTAAAAAGCAACATACAGCCAACATCAAACTTAATAGAAACTCTAAGCAATCCCATTCCCACTTAAAATCATGGTTAAGGCAAGCCTGCCTACTCTCTCTCTCTCTGCTCTCTCTCTCTCTCTCTCTCTCTCTCTCTCTCTCTCTCTCTCTCTCTCTCTCTCTCTCTCTCTCTCTCTCTCTCTCTGTCTCTACCTATTTAATATAGTAATCTTGTTCTAGTCAGAGCAATTAGACCACAAAAGGAGAACAAAAGGATACAAATTGTGAAGGAGGATGTCAAGATGTCATTATTTGTAGATATGATAGTATACCTATGCTTCTACAAAAATTCTACCAGAGAGCTCCTACAGTTGATAAACAACTTTAGCAAAGTGAGTGGATATAAAATTAACTCTAACAAATCAGTAGCCTTCTTGTACTCAAAGGATAAATGGACTGAGAAAGAAATTAGGGAAACAACACCATGAATAATAGTCACAAATAATATAAACTATCTTGGTGTGACAAGACCTTCAAGTCCCTGAAGAAAGAAATTGAAGAAGACCTCAGAAGTTAGAAAGGTATCCCATTCTCATGGATTTTTCAGTACTAATATATTAAAAGTGGCCATTTAATGAAAGCAATCTCCAGATTCAATGCAATCCCCATCAAAATTTCAACTCAATTCCTCATACAGCTAGAAAGAACAATTCTCAAATTTATTTGGAATAGCAAAAAAAAAACAAAACAAAAAAACAAAAAAACAAAACAAAACAAACAAACAAAAAAAACAGGATAAGCAAAAACTATTTTCAACATTTAAAGAACTTCTCAGGGGAAATCACCATCCCTGACCTCAAGCTGGTTTATGGAGCAGTAGTGATGCATGGTATTGGGACAGAGACAGGCAGGTATATCAATGGACAACCCAGAAATGAACCCAAACAGTTATGGTCAATTGATCTTTCTGGAAAGAAGCTAAAACCATCCAGTATTAAAAAAAATAAAAAATAAAAATAAAATAAAAATAAAATAAAATAAAAAATAAAAAAGAGGACTTTCAACAAATGATGTTGGTTCAACTGCCTGTCATGGAAAGGAATGCACATCGATCCATCCTTAATTCCTTGTTCAAGGACCTCAACCTAAAACCAGATATGCTGAATCTAGTAGAAGAGAAAGTGGCAGAACTTCAAACACATGGGCACCAGGGAAAATTTCCTGACCAGAACACCAATGGCTTATGCTCTAAAATCAATAATTGATCTTAGAGGGCCAAGTAGGACCTCATAAAATTGAAAGCTTCTGTAAGGCAAAGCACACTATCAATTGGACAAAAGAGCAAACCACAGATTGAGAAAAGATCCTTACCAACCTTACATCTGATAAAGGTCAAATATCCAAAATATACAAAGAATAGACTTTAGAGAATCAAAAAAACACTTTAAAAATGGATTTAGGTCAACAGGCTTAGTAGCAAGTATTTTCCTGGTCTAAGATATCTCATCTGCCCTATTTTATGACTTATAAAGATATTTCAAATACAGTTTCTTTATATTATATATGATTTGAAAATGTTTTACAATTTTTGGGTTGTTCTTAAAACTAAGGACTGGGCCCTAATTCTCACATCGTATTTCTGCTTATCCACTGATGCTACCAACAATCAAAACATTATTGAAAAAATAATTTAATTCTGGTAGAAGAATCAGTCCCAAGCAACCTAGAGTATTTGATATTTACTTTTACTTGCACACCAAGAAGATTGTCAGTAACCTAAAATCTCAAAGACTTGAATTCCAAATAAACTCCAAACTGATAAATATATCGAAATAAAACCAGTAATCAAAGACACAAGGATAATAAAACTATGGTAATACATTCTATGAGCATTTAAAGCTGGGAAATATATTACAGGCATATTTCCCAAAGACTTCATGTGCATTTACACTTATTCATTAAATTTGTAGTGTTGACAATTAAGCCCAACTCTTTCCCAAATTCCATGGTTGGGCTACATACCCAGTTCCACACTTAATTTTAAAACAACTGTTGTTACAGTATAGACAGTGAGTTTGAATTTAGACAGTATATTATTCTAAATACTATACTTCAAATTACTTTCTTCAATTCAGAATCAAATTCATATTGTTATATTCATTTCTATGATGAAATCAAGTTTCCTGTGTATCAGCTAAAAAGTAGCAGAAACAAGTAGAAAGCAGGATTGTTATCATTTAAACATCATACTGTATGAGATCCCATGCTCCATATAATTTTAAAGCCCTTCTAGTATTAGCCAAATCAGCTCTTCTCCATGTGAGGCTTGGAGTTCTCTACACTGCCCTAAGACTGGTTGTCTCCCTTGCCTGACTGGAGGTTCAACATATCAAACTATAGTCTCTATGGACCTCAAGCTCCAAAAAGTATTCATATGCTTTACTTATCTTTTTAACAGAGCTAATGTGAGTTGCAAAACACATAGCACTTAAAAACATTTTTACTTATGCAAAGATGTGTGGTGTATACTGTTAGCAATGCTATTAAAACAGGTAGAGTGGAATCTTAATTCTAGTTTTAAAATTGTGGCCACAAACCCCTTGATTCTTAAATGTACTTTCTCATTACATAGACTTTACTTTCTTCCAAAGATGTGTTAGTATTTCATACCACTTTATATTGTGCTCAGACTAAATATATTTGTATGATTTTTAATTTGAAATAGTAAAAGACATAAAGAAGAAATCATTTGGTAAATTAATGAAACATTTAACAATTATACAGATTTCATGACTCCAAACCAGTACATTAAGGCTTTTGATTCACTTATCTTTAATTCATGTGCAGTTCATTGATGCAAATGTTTTGGTTATGACATTTATATTAAATTAAGCATATGTTCCATTACAATATCCATGTGACCCTAAGTCCTTATCTGACTTTTTAACTTGACTCAGTGATATTAATGATGAGACACATTCTCATTTCCTGGAAATTTTGAAACCCTATCATACCATTACTTCAGAAAATGATTGTTCAGTAACAACTCATGGCAATTTTAAGTACAAAGCAAATTTGAGCAAGATTTATTTACATATATAATCTACCTGATTAGCATAGAGATCATCTTATGATTGATTTTTTTATTTAATTTAAACCTAAATGGAGAATAAATATATGGACAAGGAAGAATATAATTTGGAAATAGGAAAAAGAAAAAGGACTATCCTGAATAATAAACTTACTAAATTATCTATAAACTTCCAGATGTTACATATATATATATATATATATATATATATATATATATATATATTTGTTTAATCTGTGTATTATTTAACACATTAGGGTTATTTTTGAATTATTAAATAAACTCATTTAAAGTTTTTACTACTTCAACATGTAAATGAAGTACAAATTTTTAAATCACTATTTATACTGAGTGTTTGGGTGACCACTTTTATGTGTTAAGAAAAGCAATATTAACTTTACATGAGGTAAAATTTTTCATCCTAATATTTCAATGTTTCTTTTAAAAGAACGTATAAAAATAAGAATACATATTAAGAATTTACATTTGCAAGCATGAATAGAGTCATACAATAGATTTAGAAGTTCTATAACTCACTAGTCATGATTCAAGCACTCATTAAAACTATTATTATCTCGAAATTACTCAACTATGCACAGTATGTTTCCAAATACTATGTTTTCCCAGTTTCTATAAATTTAATATGCTTATTGACTAATTCATATTCTATAGTTTTAATACTCATTTTTGCCAATTCTCCTTTTTAGTTCTGATTTAAAGTTTTACTAAGATATATCTAATTAATCTGATGTTAAAACAAATAATTTCTCCTATTTTTGTAATTTTAGGATCTCTTCTTATTTCAAAATTGCATTTGTATGTGTGTTTATATACTTGGTTCTTATTCTATATAACAATTCTAATATGTTAATTTATTTTGATTCATGTTCTTTAAATCATAGTGATATCTTTATCAAGCTCAATGGGATCTCAGTATGGAAAGATGGATTGCCATGAAGTTATGCATGAATTAAGCGCTACTGGAAATTGAAAAGTTCTTGGAGAGGGAGACTTAATTTACTTTAAGGGTATGACCTCTTGATGTTACACTACTCTCCTGTCATGCTCTCACTAGCAACATGCCCTCCCTATAAAGAAGCACAAATGTGACCTCTTTTTCTTTATTTTATTTTGAAGAAGACATGAAATTGGGATCAAAAGAAATAAGGGTGACTCTGAGAGGAGACAGGAGAGAGAATTGAGGGTGAATATGATCATATAGTGATTACACTCTATGAAGTTTTCAGAGAATATCATTTTTACAACAAGGAAAAATGCATTAAATAATTCATTCATTTCTATTAATTGAATTAAAACATCTGTATTTTGTAGGAGCTCAAATCTTTTCCTATACTTTATTTTAAATTAATTGTTATACATGTGTTTGTAGATGTGTGTTTGCATTTGTGTTCATGTGTTTCCAGGCAATATGGCTGAGTAGTGTGTGTAGAGTCATAATAGCATACATGAATTTCACCTCCTTAGAGGCATGTCTCTTCTCAGCCTGGAGCTCACTAATTAGACTAGATAGGACGCTCCCTGGAATCTTCTAGTCTCCATGCCCCTAGAATTGTGATTAAAAATGTGCCTCACATTTTCATGTGTATACTGGGAGTTTGATATAGGTACTGACAGTTATGTAGTAAGAATCTAAAAAAACATTCTACCTCATTTTCCCAGATCCCTAACATGTCTCTTTTTAGTTATTTATCTTAATATCAACTCCAAGTCACTTTAATGAGTAGCATATATAAATATTCAGAAGGATAAATTTTCCTTCTTCTTTAAATTCTCTAAAACAAAACTTAACTATCATGTTAACTTGCAAACAACAAAAATCAATCCTACAGTTATTCCATCAAGACTGTACTAAAGTTATGTTTTAATTCTGAAAGAAATGGCATCTTTGTGATAGTGTCTTCTAATCCAAATAAATCACTAATTCATTTATTCATATACCTATTATGGCTATAAGTGAAAAATTAACAGTTTTGAATAAAATTTAGTTTATTTATTTTAAGTACACACCATGACTGTAGAGAATGTTAATTTAGAGAGAACTTGTGCAATGGATAGAACTAAGTTAGTAGAGAGCTTATTTAGCATGCATAAGATTCTACATTTGATCCCCAGTACCACATAAAACTTGACTTGACTACACTTGCTTAGAGAGTCAGTACAGTGTATGAAGAGACAAGAAGATACAAAGCTAAATGTTAGCTTTAGCTGCATAGTGAGTTGGAGGTCAGCCTGGGATCTTCTTTCAAGAAGAAAATTACAGAAAGTTAGACAAATGTGTCAGGAAAATTCTGTACAGTTTTAAATTCTTATATTAACATAAACTATTCACAAATAAAAAGTACTGGAATTATAATTTTGTTGTTACTGCTTATATTTACCTCTGCTTATGAAAACATTTAAAACACTTAGTTGCTGAGCTACATGTAAATTTCTTGAAGCCAGGGAGCCTCCCATTTGAAAACTTATGATACAATTAATCTACAATGTCATAAAGAACCACAGATAACTCCTGAGAAAGATGTTCTGGGAATTCTAACTTTCTCTGATCCTCATCCTTTTGAGATGTATACTTTGGCACTTCTTTGAATATTTGTCTCTTAATGTTGTTAAAGTAAATATCAGAACATTCAGATATACAATGTGCAGAGACAGTCATGGGATCAGACAGTGAGCTATTTATGTGCTCAAAATAGGCTGTCTTCAATTTCACCTACTAGACTGTTTTTGTTATTGTTGATTTTATTTATTTTGCTGTTATTCTCTGCCAGCAACAATCATACCCACTAAGAGCTTAATAAATATTTTCTTCTCTCTGAGTATATGTGTTTATGTGTATATACATATTCATGAAGTCAGACTATGAGTATTATTCCTCAGGAACTGCCCTTCTTAATTTTTAGACGTTGTTTCTCATTGGACTGTAACTCATGGCTGATCAAATAAACTTAAGGACAACTAATCTTTCTTTACCAGAACCAGGATTTCAGTTGTGTAGGCATTTCATGTAGGTTTGAGGATCAAATACAAAATGATATATGTGGCTGACAATTTCTGTACCAACTGAATTATCTTCTCAGCCTCATTTTAACTAATATTTAACAATGAGTATTCAACTACAGCCAAGTTAGCTTCACATATTTTTAAGTAGCAAAGATTTCCCAAGGATGAAAAACCATTATGATATTTTGCCACTATACAGAATCCTTGGTGTCTAAGAAAACGTGAACTTTTTAGGAAGAATACTAAGAATGAGAATTTTATTTGTGCAAAGACATTCACATCAGATTCTGCATGTATAACCACTTTCATACACTTTCTTACATAAAGTAGACAAATGAAAACTTACTAGTGTGGTGTCGAGGCAGAACAGCCCATGGGACCATCTCTGCAAAATGACAATATCTTTCTCTTGTAATCTTCATTGTAAATCACCAAGCAGAGGATCATGTTTGTCCCAGGCCCATTAGAAGATTCACATAACAATGCAATCCAAGCACAATGTAATACAAATGAAGTACAGGATTCTCAGTATTCACTATTTATAATTAATTTATAATTAATTATAATTTATAATTAAGATGATATGAGCCAGAATTATTGATGATGACCCCCCCCCCAAGTAGCTTCAGACACACTTGTTCTAGTGTCTCAAATCCTAAAGCCACATCAAAGGTCTTGGGCTGTCTCCACAGCTGTTAAAGGAAAGATGAAATTCATTTCTAATGGGATTCCAGTCCTTGGCCTTAACAGAACTGATTAAGAGAGGCAACATGGGAGCATTGTATTTTCCTAAAGTAATCTACATTAGGAGACAACCAACTTGCAACTCCATCCCAGTACCTATAAATTTTAAACTCAGAGACTTACTTAACAGCACATTTATTTAAAATGTATATTGGGGATTTGTGGAGAATGGATAGTACATGAAAATAAATATAAAACTGGAGTTCTCTTATAAGAATATTCCTTACATCAGTGTTCAAAATGAGAACCTATGCTGGCAACAGTGGCAAAGATGTGACTACCCTGAATGAGAGAAATGAATTTTACATTCCTCCATGCTGGACACATAACATTAGATTCAAGGACATTGAATTCTCATTTACACCTAGAAAACATTTCTAATGCTTAATCATGTCCCTCTATTTTGCACAGCACATTCTTGCCAATAGCTTTTGAAATTAAATACCATAGAAATTAGCATATGATGAGAAGCAGAAACAGTTTGAGACTGCATAAATAACTATTAGAAAAGCATAATGGGGGTGATTTTAGATCTATCTAAAGGGTAGATTAAAGCCAAGCATTATTGGTAGTCATTGTTGACATGTAGGCTCTTGGGTATATGTCTATCAGAGAAGGTATATGCACAAGAGGATGAAGCAGCCAAGCTTTGTGACCTCTTTTTGAAACATTTCTTTTATTCAATGTTTTCTTAATAGTGTGTTGTTAGGGCATCAGGGGTCATTTTGTATTATTCATTATGGGTGACCTTTCCACAGCATTCTTTTTCCTCTATTCCTTCATTCATTCCATATATTGAAATGTGACTCCAAACATACTCAGAGGCATTTTTTGTGATTATCTTGCTTCAAAAATTTCACTACAGTTCTAATTCTAATATAACTGTCTTGCTATTTTAAAGCAATTTAGAGAGGATAACATGAACAGTGGAGGAATGGAGCAATACATTTTCCAGTATAGATCATGTTTTAAACCAATAGATTACTTTCTATAAATTTCATAGTACTTTAATCAACAAAGAATTATCATTGGACATAGTTTGTAGCTGTTGTTCATAGATATGGATTTCCTTCCTTCATTTCACAACATGAAAATAAGTCACATGCTGAGGAAACAAGTGTGCGATAATCAAGCTTCTGTGTGCTTGTTCTGTGTTCCAAGTACATTAAGTCTATAGGGATATTTACATTAATAAAGTGAGGCTATGTAACCTGCTAATTAAGTATGATAAAATTTATTTTATATATCTTGAAGAGCTGGTACTTACCATTAGAATCTGAAGCAGATGAGGTTTATATATCTTTATTTATCTTGTCTTGGGAAACTTCATGGATAGAGCTAACTTTTTGTCACCTTTGTAAGTCGAATAGTTTGTGTCAGGTCTTGGGACTTCCTATTGCGCTGGATGCCACCTTGGGCCTGTCTCCGGGCATTTTTTCCCCAGGCTCCTTCTCCATTTCAGTCCCTGAAATTCTTTCAGACAGGAACAATTTATGGGTCAGAACTGTGACTGTGGGGTGGCACCCCCATCCTTCACTTGATGTTCTGTCTTCCTGCTAGAGGTGGACTCTATAAGTTCCCTCTCCCTACTGTCTGGCATTTCATCTAAGGTCCCTCCCTTTGAGTTCTGAGGGTCTCTCACCTCCCAGATTTCTGGTGCATTCTGGAAGGTCCCCCCAACCTTCTATTCTCTTAGGTTGCCTGTTTACATTCTTTCTGATGGTCCTCGGGGCTTTAGTACTTTTCCCGCACCCATTACCAGATCAGGTTCCCTTCACCTTCTATCCAATCTACACCATCCACTTTCCCTCTCTCCCCAGTTGTGACTGCTTTCTTCTCTCTCCCAGGTAGTATTGAGGTGTCTTCACTTGTGCACTTCAGCTTGTTGACACTTTTTGTGTTCTGTGGACTATATCTTAGGTATTCTGTACTCTTTTTTTGGGGGGAGGGACTAGTTTATACTTATTAGTGAGTTTATGCCATGAATGTTCTTTTGGGTCTGAGTCACCTCACTTGGGAATATATTTTCTAGTTACAGCCACTTGCCTGCAAAACTAAGGATGTCTTCATTCTTAATAGCTGAGTAGTACTCCATTGTGTAAATGAAACACATTTTCTGTCTCCATTCTTCTGTTGTGGGACATCTAGGTGTTTTCAGTTTCTGGATATCACAAATAAGGCTGCTATGAACATAGTGGAACACATGGCCTGTGGTATGGTGGGGCATCTTTTGGGTATATTCCCAAGAGTGGTATAGCTGGGTCTTCAGGCAGATCTATTTCTAATTTTCTGGGGAACCTCCAAATTGATTTCCAGAGTGATTGTACCAGTCTGCAATCCTACCAGCAATGGAGGAGTGCTCCTCTTTCTCCACATCCTTCCCAACATGTGCTGTCACCTGAGGTTTTGATTTTAGCCATTCTGATTGGTGTGAGGTGGAATCTCAGTGGGATCCACTGAGGATCCTCAGGGTGAGGTCCCAAGGCCTGACCCTATTACTGATGCTATGGAACACTCACAAAAAGGGACCTATTGTGACCCAACAAGCAGCTTCAAGAGTCAGATACAGATATTTGCATACAACTAGTGGACAGAAGCAACTGACCCATGTTGTTGAATTAGGGAGGGCTGAAAAAAATCTGAGAAGGGAAATCCTGTAGGATAACCAGCAGTCTAAATTAATCTGGACTCCTGAGATCTCTCACCAAACAGACAGCATATGCCAAGCTGATATGAGGCTCCCAACTCATATAGAGTAGAGGACTTCTGGGTCTGTGTTAATTCAGAGATGATCTACCTAGTCCTCAAGAGACTGGAAGCCCCAGGTCGTGTCAGGAGTAGGGACATCCATGTGGAAACAGGGGTGTGAGGAGGAGGTATGGGATGTGGAACAGTTGAAGGGTGGATTAGGGTGTGGGTGGAATAGAATATGGAGTGCAAAAATTAATTAATTGAAGTAAAAATTTCAATAAAATTCTAGTAAACTGAAAAAAAGTCTAATAATTTCCTTCTGGACACCATATTCTTCTGCCCATGTTATAAATGACAACTCCATGTTATATCTGGCTTTATTATTTAGTAGTATTGGGAAACCTTTAAGGAAAATTGCAATTATTAGTTTATCTGGTTATCTATCATACAAATATAAGTGCATGAACTGCAGTATATTCCATTATTGAAAGTTAATAAGTGAAATACATGTTTATAGATTAATGGATCAACAAATCATGCATATTTTGATATTATGATTAATATTAACATACTGAAATATAAAACACACTATTTAATATTTTTAAATAATAGAATCATTGAAATGGCAAATTGAGAGTTTTCTACTTTCAGAAATCATATATGCTAACAATTAAAACTGATCTAAATGTCAACATCATTTGAATTTTTCTTCTTTTAGTTTTTGAACTAATTAGGTCACTCTAAGTTTTGTTTTTATCCTTTCTGCCTTTCAGATAAATGTATAGTAGTTTAGAATTGATAGCAATGGCAACACACAAAACTTAACATTGGAAGTATAACTTAATAGCATGAGATAAATGTTTCCTTGATAAGCATGCGTACTGACTGGTTTTGTGCCAACTTGAAACAAGCTGGAATTATCACAGGAAAAAAAGAGCTTCAGGTGAAAAAAAATGCCCCCATGAGATTCAGCTATAAGGCATTTTCTCAAATAATGATCAAGGGGAAAGGGCTTCTTGTGGGAGGTAACATCTCTGGACTAGTAGCTTTGGGTTCTTTTAGAAAGCATGCTGATCAAGCCAGGGGAAGCAAGCCAGTAAGTAGCATCCCTCCATGGCCTCTGCATCAGCTCCTGCTTCCTGACCTGCTTGAGTTCCTGTCCTGACTTTGGAGATGAACATCAGTGTGGAAGTGTAAGCTAAATAAACCCTCTCCTCCCAACTTCTTGGTCATGATGTTTGTGCAGGAATAGAAACGGTAACTAAGACAGCATGAAAAAGTTTTCTGACAAGGTAGAAAATCCAAAGGACTACTATGCTCACAATGTAGCATGAGTTATTTAAAAACCAAAACCAAAACCAAAATCAAAACTTTTATACCTCTTTATCACTTCTAAGTAATTTTACAAACAATATAAGAGGTGTTCTTGTTATCTACAGAACACTATGTTTTCTTTTTTATTTTTTTAAACAATTACTTTACAATTTTATCTTTTTTTTGCAGTGATTTGTATTTTTTTAAATATTTTTTATTACGTATTTTCCTCAATTACATTTCCAATGCTATCCCAAAAGTCCCCCATGCCCTCCCCCCCACTTCCCTATCCATGCATTCCCATTTTTTTGGCCCTGGCATTCCCCTGCACTGGGGCATATAAAGTTTGCGTCTCCAGTTGGCCTCTCTTTCCAGTGATGGCCGACTAGGCCATCTTTTGATACATATGGAGCTAGAAATAATTGAAAGAAATAATTACTAATCATCAGGGCTTTTTTTGTTGCTGTTATTTTTTTTATTATTATTATTTGTTCAAAAGACAAAGTTACCTAAACACTGGCACAAGTGACAAAAATAACTGTGTATTTACCCTATAATTAGGTGATATCAACCTTATAATTAAAGGAACAAGAGCTACCACATACACAAAGTGCACTCATAGGAAGTAAGTACATTATAAAATAAAGTAATTACGGAAATAAACTATATAATTAAAAATCTCTTAAGGCAGTAAAAAGGCTTGCCTGGTTAATTCTTAAAATACAGAGATAGTTACTCCAGATGCATTATCCTGTAGTTTACAAAGAAGAATAAATGTATCTTTTTCACAAGGCCATTCTCTGGAAAAGAACACAAACAAGCTATAACCTTTTAATTTGCTCCTAAAGTGGATACACCCACTGGGTTTGGGTACAGACTCTAGTTAGATGAGTATTTTTCCCACTAATGTCCAAATGAATTTTTGATAAGAAGAGATGTCTCAAAGCAGATTCATCTATTGGTATTGAGAGTAATAATGCCTCTTTTTAAAAGATAATTTCAGTTAGCACTAAACTGTTTTTCTAGACATTTGTCTTTTAGATAGTCAGATGTTTCATGCATCAATTCATTCCTTTCAATTTGGGGATATACACTTGACAATACTTAAACCAATATTCTTGTTATTATTATAATTTATTTTTACCAATATTTTTAGGTGATCTTGAATAACAACTTTATCCTGACATTATCTTTAGAACATTTTATTTTGCTAACAGAGGTAATGGCAAAAATCTTCATGAGTTGAAAAACATTTTCCTTAAAATGCACAATATCTATTGCTGAACACTCAGCTGCCAGTGTAGAGTTTATGTACGATAATTTGATGGATGTTCACCATCACATCTTACATTCGAGAGGCCAACATATGAAAGAAACTGTTAATAAAGAAAGTAATCCAGCCCCATAATTTTGGCTTCAAGCAAACTCCAAGACCTAAATGATTTTTTCTATAAAAGTTATTATTAAAATTGAAAAATAACTGCCAAACTTATTTCACATGTTGAAACATATAACTTTGTAGCTCACTCATTTCAATCAAGATTTTTTAATGACGTATCACCAACTACAGAAGAGTTTCTTCATTTGCTTGACCAGCCTGTAATAATTGGCTCCTTACATCTTTATATTATTTATTCATAATTAAATCAAAATCATTCTACAAGAAATATAGATCATATTAGCAAGTAGAAGCAGTATAAAATTTTCTAAAGGAAATCCTTTTAATCATTAATATATATCCTAATGGATGAAGTTAATAACACCACTTTCTTTAACAGTAGTCAACTATCCAAACCACTTATATTCTGAGGATGCAGATTCTGAAGACTTAAATGTCATTCACACGAACATTTCCATGGTAATAAAAATTCTAGTGCTTACAATGGCCTGATTATAATAATTATCCCATTACCAATCCACATGCATATTTATTCTGGAAACTCTCTACACCAGTGGTTCTCAGTCTTCCTAAAACTAAAACCCTTTAATACAGTTCCTCATGTTGTGGTGATTCCCAGTCATAAAATTATTTTCATTGCAATTTCATAACTGGCTATTATTCTGAGTTGTAGTATAATATCTGAGTTTTCCAATAGTTTTAGGCAACCCTTGTGAAAGAGTCTTGGTTGGAACCACAGGTTGACTGAAAACTGCTGCTAAATCTCACTAGATTTGGAAACAAACATTTCTAGGACACTAAACCCAGCACTCTTCACCATATTCAGGCCAGTCCTATAGTCAATGCTATAGAATTCACAGGAGAGTACAACTAAGACTCTTCACAATGATATAGCTTAGTTAGATACATTTAAGTAATATGCTAATATTTTGATAGTATTTATACATTTAATTTTTTCCAACTTAAACTATCCTCTAATAATTTCTTCTCTTTTGACTCTTCCCAAAATAACTAATGTGAAACAAAATATATAAAAATAATTATTGTGAAATAAATGCATAAAACTCATAATTTTATTACAACATTAATAAGTTTACCTATAATTGTTTTGATCATTTTATTTCCCAACTAAATATTTCTAATCTCAAACAAACTAATTAATAACTGTATTATGGATTTTCCACAACTATTGTTAAGGATTATTTCAAAACAAATAATAATTATATGCAATAAAATTGAAGCATATGGCATTTCTTTAAATCTTGTGAATATGTTTATGGTATAAGTGTGGGCAGATGGTTATACACATACCATTCTGCACATGTTGACTTCTGAGTACCATTTCATCTGGTCAGTCTTCACCTTCTATTTTTCGATTGAGGGAGAATCTCTCTCTCTCTCTCTCTTTTTCTTTTTTCTTTTTTCTTTCTTTTTTTTTTTTTGTTCACAATTGCAAGAACAAGGGTAGCTGGCTTCTAAGCTTCTGAGCATTCATCGTGTATCTGCCTTGAATATTGTACAAGGAGTACTGGGATTTCAGGTAAATGTTACCATGCATGACTTTATATTGGTCTGTAGATTCAAAATCAAGTATTTGCTGATGTGGATGAACCATTTTTAGTGATATGATGAGGTTGCTAATGATGATAAAGGTTTATTTTTATTTTTATTTTTTAATTGGATATTTTATTTATATACACTTCAAATGTTATCCCTTTTCCATGTTTTTCCTCGGAAAACCCCCTATCTCATTCCAATTACCCTGTTTCTATGAGGGTGCTTCCCTATCCACCTACCCACCTCACAGGACCAAGGGCCTCCCCTCCAACTGATAAGGCCTCTTCAGCTCCTTCAGTTCTTCTGCTAACTCCTCCATTGGAGTCCCTGTGCTCAGGACAAAGGTTGGCTGAGCCTCCACATCTTTATTGGTTAGGATCTGGAAAAGGCTCATAGGAGACAGTTATATCAGGATCATGTACAAGTACTTGGCATCTGCAATAGTGTCTAGGTTTAGTGTCTACATGTGGGATGGATCTTTAGGTGAGGCAGTCTCTAGATGACCTTTCCTTCAGTCTTTGCATCACTCTTTGTCCCTGTATTTCTCTTAGACAGGAGCAATTCTGGGTTAAAATTTGGAGATGGGTGGGTGGCACCATCCCTAAAACAGGGACCATGCCTAACCTCTGGATATTGTTTCAAGAGGTTCTACCTCCAGATTTTGGGATATTTCTGGTAATGTTATCCTCATGGAGGCCTAGGAGGCTCTTGCTTTCTTGGTATCTGGGCCTTTCTGGTTGCTACCACCAGTTCACCATCCCCTATTGCTACACACCTATGTTCAATTTCCTGACCCTCTATACATCTCCTCCGTCTGCTCCCATATGTGATTCTTCCTCTCCTTTAACCCTCCCCTTCTCTCTTCCTCCCAAGTTGCTCCTACCCTCTACTTTTCATGATTATTTTGTTCTCTCTGCTAAGTAGGACTGAAGAATATAGTTTTTGGTTGCCTTTCCTCTTGAGCTTCATGTAGTCCATGAGTTGTATCATGGGAATTCGACATTCTTTGCCTACTATATACTTATCAATGAGTGCATACAATATGTGGTCTTTTGTGACTGAGATACCTAACTCAGAATGATATTTTCTAGATCCATACATTTGCCTGTGAATTTCAGGAAGTCACTGTGTGTAATAGCTGAGCAGTATTAAATTGTGCAAATATATCACATTTTTTTAATATTTTTATTACATATTTTCCTCAATTACATTTCCAATGCTATCCCAAAAGTCCCCCATAGCGCCCCCCACTTCCCTACCCACCCATTCCCATTCTTTTGGCCCTGGCATTCCCCTATATTGGGGCATATAAAGTTTGCAAGTCCAATGGGCCTCTCTTTCCAGTGATGGCCGACTAGGCCATCTTTCGATACATATGCAGCTAGAGACAAGAGCTCCGGGGTTCTGGTTAGTACATCATGTTGTTCCAACAATAGGGTTGCAGATCCCTTTAGCTCCTTGGGTACTTTCTCTAGCTTCTCCATTGGGAGCCCTGTGATACATCCAATAGCTGACTGTGAACATCCACTCCTGTGTTTGCTAGGCCCCGGCATCGTCTCACAAGAGACAGCTATATTTGGGTCCTTTCAGCAAAATCTTGCTAGTGTATGCAATGGTGTCAGCGTTTAGAAGCTGATTATGGGATGGATCCCTGGATACGGCAGTCTCTAAATGGTCCATCCTTTCATCACAGCTACGAACTTTGTTTCTGTAACTCCTTCCCTGGGTGTTTTGT
Organism: Mus caroli; assembly: GCF_978045245.1. Classification (NCBI taxonomy): domain Eukaryota; kingdom Metazoa; phylum Chordata; class Mammalia; order Rodentia; family Muridae; genus Mus; species Mus caroli. The sequence continues at coordinate 157,058,605 of NW_028227258.1, forward strand.
TCCCAATTCTAAGAAGGTGCACAGTGTCCACACTTTGGTCTTCATTCTTCTTGAGTTTCATGCGTTTATCAAATTGTATCTTATATCTTGGGTATCCTAAGTTTTGGGCTAATATCCACTTATCAGTGAATACATATTGTGTGAGTTCTTTTGTGATTGTGTTACTTCACTCAAGATGATGCCCTCCAGGTCCATCCATTTGGCTAGGAATTTCATAAATTCATTCTTTTTAATAGCTGAGTAGTACTCCATTGTGTAAATGTACCATAATTTCTGTATCCATTCCTCTGTTGAGGGACATCTGGGTTCTTTCCAGCTTCTGGCTATTATAAATAGGGCTGCTATGAACATAGTGGAGCAAGTGTCCTTTTTACCGGTTGGGACATCTTCTGGATATATGCCCAGGAGAGGTATTGCTGGATCCTCCGGTAGTACTATGTCCAATTTTCTGAGGAACCGCCAGACTGATTTCCAGAGTGGTTGTACAAGCTTGCAATCCCACCAACAATGGAGGAGTGTTCCTCTTTCTCCACATCCTCGCCAGCATCTGCTGTCACCTGAATTTTTGATCTTAGCCATTCTGACTGGTGTGAGGTGGAATCTCAGGGTTGTTTTGATCTGCATTTCCCTGATGATTAAGGATGTTGAACATTTTTTCAGGTGCTTCTCTGCCATTCGGTATTCCTCAGGTGAGAATTCTTTGTTCAGTTCTGAGCCCCATTTTTTAATGGGGTTATTTGACTTTCTGGAGTCCACCTTCTTGACTTCTTTATATATATTGGATATTAGTCCCTTATCTGATTTAGGATAGGTGAAGATCCTTTCCCAATCTGTTGGTGGTTTTTTTGTCTTATTGATGGTGTCTTTAGCCTTGCAGAAGCTTTGTAGTTTCATGAGGTCCCACTTGTCAATTCTCGATCTTACAGCACAAGCCATTACTGTTCTATTCAGGAATTTTTCCCCTGTGCCCATATCTTCAAGGCTTTTCCCCACTTTCTCCTCTATAAGTTTCAGTGTCTCTGGTTTTATGTGAAGTTCCTTGATCCACTTAGACTTGACCTTAGTACAAGGAGATAGGAATGGATCAGTTCACATTCTTCTACATGTTAACAACCAGTTGTGCCAGCACCATTTGTTGAAAATGCTGTCTTTCTTCCACTGGATGTTTTTAGCTCCCTTGTCGAAGATCAAGTGACCGTAGGTGTGTGGGTTCATTTCTGGGTCTTCAATTCTATTCCATTGGTCTATTTGTCTGTCACTATACCAGTACCATGCAGTTTTTATCACAATTGCTCTGTAGTAGAGCTTTAGGTCCGGCATGGTGATTCCACCAGAGGTTCTTTTATCCTTGAGAAGAGTTTTTGCTATCCTAGGTTTTTTGTTATTCCAGATGAATTTGCAGATTGCACTTTCTAATTCGTTGAAGAATTGATTTGGAATTTTGATGGGGATTGCATTGAATCTGTAGATTGCTTTTGGCAAGATAGCCATTTTTACAATGTTGATCCTGCCAATCCATGAGCATGGGAGATCTTTCCATCTTCTGAGATCTTCTAGAATTTCTTTCTTCAGAGACTTGAAGTTTTTATTATACAGATCTTTCACTTCCTTAGTTAGAGTCACGCCAAGATATTTTATATTATTTGTGACTATTGAGAAGGGTGTTGTTTCCCTAATTTCTTTCTCAGCCTGTTTATTCTTTGTGTAGAGAAAGGCCATTGATTTGTTTGAGTTAATTTTATATCCAGCTACTTCACCGAAGCTGTTTATCAGGCTTAGGAGTTCTCTGGTGGAATTTTTAGGGTCACTTATATATACTATCATATCATCTGCAAAAAGTGATATTTTGACTTCATCTTTTCCAATTTGTATCCCTTTGATCTCCTTTTGTTGTCGAATTGCTCTGGCTAGGACTTCAAGTACAATGTTGAATAGGTATGGAGAAAGTGGACAGCCTTGTCTAGTCCCTGATTTTAGAGGGATTGCTTCAAGCTTCTCACCATTTACTTTGATGTTGGCTACTGATTTGCTGTAGATTGCTTTTATCATGTTTAGGTATGGGCCTTGAATTCCTGATCTTTCCAAGACTTTTATCATGAATGGGTGTTGGATCTTGTCAAATGCTTTTTCCGCATCTAACGAGATGACCATGTGGTTTTTGTCTTTGAGTTTGTTTATATACTGGATTACATTGATGGATTTCCGTATATTGAACCATCCCTGCATCCCTGGGATGAAATCTACTTGGTCAAGATGGATGACTGTTTTGATGTGTTCTTGGATTCGGTTAGCAAGAACTTTATTGAGGATTTTTGCATCAATATTCATAAGGGATATTGGTCTGAAGTTTTCTATCTTTGTTGGGTCTTTTTGTGGTTTAGGTATCAGAGTAATTGTGGCTTCATAGAATGAGTTGGGTAGAGTACCTTCTGTTTCTATTTTGTGGAATAGTTTGTGAAGAACTGGGATTAGATCTTCTTTGAAGGTCTGATAGAACTCTGCACTAAACCCATCTGGTCCTGGGCTTTTTTTAGTTGGGAGACTATTAATGACTGCTTCTATTTCTTTGGGGGATATAGGGCTGTTTAGATCATTAACCTGATCTTGATTCAACTTTGGTACCTGGTATCTGTCTAGGAACTTCTCCATTTCATCCAGGTTCTCCAGTTTTGTTGAGTATAGCCTTTGGTAGAAGGATCTGATGGTGTTTTGGATGTCTTCAGGATCTGTTGTTATGTCTCCTTTTTCATTTCTGATTTTGTTAATTAGGATGCTTTCCCTGTGCCCTCTAGTGAGTCTGGCTAAGGGTTTATCTATCTTGTTGATTTTCTCAAAGAACCAGCTCCTTGATTGGTTGATTCTTTGAATAGTTTTTCTTGTTTCCACTTGGTTGATTTCACCCCTGAGTTTGATTATTTCCTGCCGTCTACTCCTCTTGGGTGAATTTGCTTCCTTTTGTTCTAGTGCTTTTAGGTATGTTGTCAAGCTGCTAATGTGTGCTCTCTCTAGTTTCCTTTTGGAGGCACTCAGAGCTATGAGAAATGCTTTTAGAAATGCTTTCATTGCTTTTAGAATGCTCTTAGAAATGCTTTCATTGCGTCCCATAAGTTTGGGTATGTTGTGGCTTCATTTTCATTGAACTCTAAAAAGTCCTTAATTTCTTTCTTTATTCCTTCCTTGACCAAGGTATCATTGAGAAGAGTGTTGTTCAGTTTCCACGTGAAGGTTGGCTTTCTATTATTTATTTTGTTATTGAAGATCAGCCTTAGTCCATGGTGATCTGATAGGATGCATGGGACAATTTCAATATTTTTATATCTGTTGAGGCCTGCTTTGTGACCAATTATGTGGTCAATTTTGGAGAAGGTACCATGAGGTGCTGAGAAGAAGGTATATCCTTTTGTTTTAGGATAGAATGTTCTGTAGATATCTGCCAGATCCATTTGATTCATAATTTCTCTTAGTTTCACTGTGTCCCTGTTTAGTTTCTGTTTCCATGATCTGTTCAATGGTGAAAGTGGTGTGTTGAAGTCTCCCACTATTATTGTATGAGGTGCAATGTGTGCTTTGAGATTTACTAAAGTTTCTTTAATGAATGTGGCTGCCTTTGTGTTTGGAGCATAGATATTCAGGATTGATAGTTCCTCTTGGAGGATTTTACCTTTGATGAGTATGAAGTGTCCCTCCCTGTCTTTTTTAATGACTTTGGGTTGGAAGTCAATCTTATCAGATATTAGAATGGCTACTCCAGCTTGTTTCTTCATGCCATTTGCTTGGAAAATTGTTTTCCAGCCTTTCATTCTGAGGTAGTGTCTATCCTTTTCTCTGAGATGAGTTTCCTGTAAGCAGCAAAATGTTGGGTCTTGTTTGTGTAGCCAGTTTGTTAGTCTATGTCTTTTTATCAGGGAGTTGAGTCCATTGATATTAAGAGATATTAAAGAAAAGTAATTGTTGTTTCCTGTTATTATTGTTGTTAAAGTTGGCATTTTGTTCTTGTGGCTGTCTTCTTTTAGGTTTGTTGAGGGATTACCTTCTTGTTGTTTCTAGGGCGTGGTTCCTGTCCTTGTATTTGTTTTTTTCTGTTATTATCCTTTGAAGGGCTGGATTCGTGGAGAGATAATGTGTGAATTTGGTTTTGTCGTGGAATACTTTGGTTTCTCCATCTATGTTAATTGAGAGTTTGGCTGGGTATAGTAGCCTGGGCTGGAATTTGTGTTCTTTTAGTGTCTGTATAACATCCGTCCAGGATCTTCTGGCTTTCATAGTCTCTGGTGAAAAATCTGGTGTAATTCTGATAGGCTTGCCTTTATATGTTACTTGGCCTTTTTCTCTTACTGCTTTTAGTATTCTATCTTTATTTAGAGCATTTGTTGTTCTGATTATAATGTGTCGGGAGGTATTTCTTTTCTGGTCCAGTCTATTTGGAGTTCTGTAGGCTTCTTGTATGTTCATGGGCATCTCTTTCTTTAGATTTGGGAAGTTTTCTTCTATAATTTTGTTGAAGATGTTTGCTGGTCCTTTGAGTTGAAAATCTTCATTCTCATCCACTCCTATTATCCGTAGGTTTGGTCTTCTCATTGTGTCCTGTATTTCTTGGATGTTTTGAGTTAGGATCTTTTTGCATTTTACATTTTCCTTGATTGTTGTGCCGATGTTCTCTATGGAATCTTCTGCACCTGAGATTCTCTCTTCCATCTCTTGTATTCTGTTGCTGATGCTCGTATCTATGGTTCCAGATTTCTTTCCTAGGGTTTCTATCTCCAGTGTTGCCTCATTTTGGGTTTTCTTTATTGTGTCTACTTCCCTTTTTAGGTCTAGTATGGTTTTGTTCATTTCCATCATCTGCTTGGATGTGTTTTCCTGTTTTTCTGTAAGGACTTCTACCTGTTTGATTATGTTATCGTGTTTTTCTTTAAGGATTTGTAACTCTTTAGCATTGTTCTCCTGCAATTCTTTAAGGGATTTTTGTGCTTCCTCTTTATTGTCTTCTGCCTGTTTAGCAGTGTTCTCCTGTATTTCTTTAAGTGTGTTATTAAAGTCCTTCTTGAAGTCCTCTATCATCATCAGGAGATATGCTTTTAAATCCGTGTCTAGCTTTTCCGGTGTGTTGGGATGCCCTGGACTGGGCGAAGTGGGGGTGCTGGGTTCTGATGATGGTGAGTGGTCTTGGTTTCTGTTAGTAAGATTATTACGTTTACCTTTCGCCATCTGGTAATCTCTGGGGTTAGTTGTTATCGTTGTCACTGTTTAAAGATTGGAGCAGAAGCTGTGTTCCACTCACCAGCAGTCTCTAAATCCTGCGGCGGGGGTTGTGGGTAGCTGATGGTACCCCGGTGCTGGTCCAGCCGGAAGAGGCCTGTGGTCCTACTCAGGCCGGTTTTCTGCTTCCCTAACTAATGCAGTCTCTGGTCCCGCGTGCAATTGGATTGGAGCAGAAGCTGTGTTCCACTCTCCAGAAGTCTTAAGATCCTGTGGTGGGTGTTGAGGGTAGCTGGTGAGTGTCAGCTGACCCTGCGCCCCAGCTGCCCTGGTGCTTTTCTGACCGGAAGAGGGTTGTGGCCCTATGTAGGCCGGATTTCTCTCTCCCCAACCAGAGCAGTCTCAGGTCCCGCGTGATTGGACTGGAGCAGAAGCTGTGTTCCACTCACCAGCAGTCCCAAAATCCTGCGGAGGGGGTCGTGGGTAGCTGGCGGGTGTCAGGCAACCCTGCGCTCCCGCTACCCCGGTGCTGATCCGGCCGGATGAGGCCTGTGGCCCTACTCAGGCCGGTTTCTGCTTCCCTAACTAATGCAGTCTCAGGTCCCGCGCAATTGGATTGGAGCAGAAGCTGTGCTCCACTCACCAGAAGTCTTAAGATCCTGTGGTGGGTGTTGTGGGTAGCTGGCGAGTGTCAGCTGACCCTGCGCCCCAGCTGCCCTGGTGGTTTTCTGACCGGAAGAGGGTTGTGGCCCTATGTAGGCCGGATTTCTCTCTCCCCAACCAGAGCAGTCTCAGGTCCCGCGTGATTGGACTGGAGCAGAAGCTGTGTTCCACTCACCAGCAGTCCCAAAATCCTGTGGCGGGGGGTCGTGGGTAGCTGGCGGGTGTCAGGCAACCCTGCACTCCCGCTACCCCGGTGCTGATCCGGCCGGACGAGGCCTGTGGCCCTACTCAGGCAGGTTTCTGCTTCCCTAACTAATGCAGTCTCAGGTCCCGCGCAATTGGATTGGAGCAGAAGCTGTGTTCCACTCACCAGCAGTCCCAAAATCCTGAGGCGGGGGTCGTGGGTAGCTGGCGGGTGTCAGGCAACCCTGCGCTCCCGCTACCCCGGCGCTGATCCGGCCGGATGAGGCCTGTGGTCCTACTTAGGCCGGTTTCTGCTTCCCTAACTAATGCAGTCTCAGGTCCTGTGCAATTGGATTGGAGCAGAAGCTGTGCTCCACTCACCAGAAGTCCTAAGATCCTGTGGCGGGTGTTGTGGGTAGCTGGCGAGTGTCAGCTGACCCTGCGCCCCAGCTGCCCCTATATCACATTTTCTGTATCCATTTCTCTGTTGAGATACATCTGGGTTGTTACCAACTTCTGGCTATTATAAATAGAGCTGCTAAGAACAATGTGGGACTTGGGTCCTTATGTTAGAGCATTATATATATGCGCAGTAGTGGCATATATAAATATATATATATATATATATATATATTACACTTCTTCTTGTAGTACTATTTCTCAGAAAGCACCAACCTGATTTCCAGTGTGATTGTACCAACATGCAATTCCACCAGCAATGGAAGAGTGTTCCTCTTTCTGAATATCCTCTCCAGCATCTGCTGTCACCTGAGTTTTGGATCTTAGCCACTCTGACTGGTATGAGGTGGAATCTCAGGGTTGTTTGATTTTCATTTCCCTGATGTCTAAGGATGTTGAACATATTATAAGGTGCTTCTTGGCCATTTGAGTTTAATCAGTTGAGAAATCTCTGTTTAGCTCTGTTGCCCATTTTATGATATGGTTATTTGGTTCGCTGGAGTCAAACTTCTTGAATTCTTTGTAAATATTGGTATTAGCCCTGTATTGTGTATATGATTATAATATAATATTGTAATATAGGATTAGTAGGAGAAGTTTCCCAATCTGTTGGTTGCCATTTTTTGCTTTGAAATTTTAAGAGGGCCCATTTGTCAATTCTTTACCTTATAGAAGAAGTAATTGGAAATGCACCTCAGTGACAAAGACAGGCACTCCCTCGGAGTGAAAGGCTGGGTAAATATTTCCCAAGAAACAAGTTGGAATAGCCATTCTAATATAGAATATAATCACTTTCATCCAAAAGTTATTTCAAAAGATAAGGAAGGTCTCTTCATATTCATCAAAGGAAACATCAACCAAGATGAACTCTCAAGTGTAAACACCTATGCACCAAATGTAAGGAAACCCACATTGATGAAAGGAACTTTACTAAAGCTTAAAACAAACATTGTACTTCACAAAAAATATTGGAGATTTCAACACCACATTCTCATCAATGGACAGAACATGGAAATAGAAACTAAACAGAGACACAGTGAAACTAACAGAAGTGATGCATCAAATGCTATATATATATATATATATATATATATATATATATATATATATATATGACAGTTCATCCTAAAACAAATAATATACTTTCTTCTCAGCATCTCATGGTACCTTCTTCAAAATTGGCCATATAATGGGTCACAAAACAGGCCTCAACAGATACAAAAATATTGAAATAATCCCATGCATCCTATCAGATCACCACAGACTAAGGCTGGTCTTCAAAAACAACAAAAAAAACAACAGAAAACTTAAATATATATGGAAGCTGAACAAAACTCTACTCAATGATAATTTGATCAAAAGATAAAGAAAGAAAGAAATTACAGAGTTTTTAGAATTTAATGAAAATTAAGGCACAGCATACCCAAACTTATGGGACCTTCTGCTTTTATTTTGTGGAATACTTTGAGAGAATTGGAATTAGGTCTTCTTTGAAGGTCAGATAGAACTCTCCACAAAACCCATCTGGTCCTGGGCTTTTTGTTGTTGTTGTTGTTGTTGTTGTTGGGAGACTATTAATGAATGCTTCTTTTTATTTAGGGGATATGGGACTGTTTAGATCATTAATCTGATCCTGATTTTACTTTGGTACCTGGAATCTGTCTAGAAATTTGTCCATTTCATCCAGGTTTTCCAGTTTTGTTGAGTATAGCTTTTTGTAGTAGGATCTGATGATGTTATGGATTTCCTCATGTTCTATTGTTATGTTTCCCTTTTAATTTCTGAATTTGTTAATTAGGATACTGTACCTGTGCCCTCTAGTTAGTCTGGCTAAGGGTTTATCTATCTTGTTGATTTTCTCAAAGAACCAGCTCCTTGGTGTGATTCTAATGAAGCAAAAGGTCTGTATGATAAGAACTTCAAGTCTCTGAAGAAAGAAATCAAAGAAGAACTCACAAGATGGAAAGATTTCACATGCTCATGGATTGGAAGGATCAGTATAATAAAAATGGCTATCTTGCCAAAATCAGTCTACAGATTTAATGCAATCCCCATCAAAATCCCAACCCAATTCTTCACAGAGTTAGAAAGGGCAATTTATAACTTCATCTGGAATAAGAAAAAAACCTAGGATAGCAAAAACTATTCTCAACGATAAAAGGACCTCTGGTAGAATCACCATGCCTGACTCAAGCTGTACTACAGAGCAATTGTGATTAAAAACTCCATGGTACTGGTACAGCAACAGACAAGCCAACCAATGAAATCGAATTGAAGACCCAGAAATGAACTACACACCTATGGTCACTTGATCTTTGACAAGGGAGCTAAAACCATCCAGTGGAAAAAAGACAGCATTTTCAACAAATGATGCTGGCACAAATAGCAGTTATGTAGAAGAATACAAATTGATACTTTCTTATCTCCTCGTACAAAGCTTAAATCTAAGAGGATCAAGGAATTCCACATAGAACCAGAGACACTGAAACTTATAGAGGAGAAAGTGGGGAAAGGCCTTGAAGATATGGTCAGAGGGAAAAAATTCCTGAACAGAACAACAATGACTTGTGCTATAAGATCGAGAATTGCCAATGGGATATCATAAAATTGCAAAGCTTCTGTAAGGCAAAAGACAATTTCAATAAGACAAAAAGGTCACCAACAGATTGGGAAAGGATCTTTACCAATCCTAAATCATTTAGGGGACTAATATCCATTATATATAAAGAACTCAAGCAGATAGACTCCAAAAAATCAAATAACACTATTAAAAATGGGGTACAGAACTAAACAAAGAGTTCTCAACTGAGGAATACAGAATGGCTGGAAAGTACCAGAATTACTGTTCAACATCCTTAATCATCAGGGAAATGCAAATCAAAGCAACCCAAAGATACCACCTCTCACCAGTCCAAATGTCTAAGATCAAAATTTCAAGTGACAGCAGGTACTGACAAGAATATGGAGAAAGAGGAAAACTTCTCCATTGTTGGTGGGATTGCAAGCTGGTATAACCACTCTGGAAATCAGTCTGGCAATTCCTCAGAAAATTGGATATAATACTACCGGAGGATCCAGCAATTCCTCTCCTAGGCATATACCCGGAAGATGTCCCAACTTGTAATAAGTACACATGCTCCACTATGTTCATAGCAGCCTTATTTATAATAGCCAGAAGGTGGAAAAAGAGCCAGGATGTCCCTCAACAGAGGAATGGATACAGAAAATGTGGTACATTTACACAATGGAGTACTCCTCAGCAATTAAAAACATTGAATTCATGAACGTTTTAGGCAAATGGATGGATTTGGAGGATATCATCCTGAGCTGAGTGAGGTACCCCAATAACAAAAGAACTCACATGATATGCACTCATTGATAAGTGGATATTAGTCCAGAAACTTAGAATATCCAAGATACAAGTTGCAAAAACACATGAAATCCAAGAAGAAGGAAGACCAAGGTGTGGCTACTTCGCTCTTTCCTAGAATAGGAACCATGGAAATAACCATGGAAAGAGATACAAAGTTCAGAGCTGAGATGGAAGGAAGGACCATCCGGAGAAGGCCCCTCCTGGGGATCCATCCCATATACAACAACCAAACCCAGACACTATTGCATATGTCAGAAAGATTTTACTGACAAAACCCTGATATAGCTCTCTCTTGTCAGGCTATGCCAGTCCCTAGCAAATACAGAAGTTGATGCTCACAGTCATCTATTGGATGGAACCCAGATCTCATTATCAAGGAGCTATAAACTGTACCCAAGGAGCTGAAGGGGTCTGCAACCCTATAGGAGGAACACTATGAACTAACCAGTACCCCCCCCAAAGCTTGTGTCTCTATTTGCATATGTAACAGAGGATGGCCTAGTCAGCCATCAATGGGAGGAGAGGCTCTTGGTCTTGTGAAGATCATATGCCCCAGTACAGGGGAATGCCAGGGCCAAGATCCCCTAGAGGGTTAGGTTGAGGAGCAGGGCAGTGGGAGGGTATAGGTGGCTTTGGGGTTAGCATTTGAAACGTAAATAAAGGAAATATCTAAAAAAAAAGAAAAGAAAAATAGAAAGAAAACAAGCAAACAGATAAACAAAAATTAAATTAACCAAATAGAAACAAAAAGAACTATACAAAGAATCAACAAAACCAGGAGCTGGTTCTTTGAGAAAATCAATGAGATAGATATACCCTTAGCCAGACTAACCAGAGGTCACAGAGACAGTATCCAAATTAACAAAATCAGAAATGAAAAGGTGGATATAACAACAGAAACTGAAGAAATTTACAAAAATCATCTGATCCTACTACAAAAGCCAATACTCAACAAAACTAGAAAATCTGGATGAAATGAACAATTTTGTAGACAAACAACAGGTACTAAAATTAATCTGGGATCAGTTAAGCCATTTAAATAGTCCCATAACCCCTAAGAAAATAGAAGCAGTGATTAGAAATCTCCCAACCAAAAATTAAGCTCAGGAACAGATGGGTTTAGTGGAGAATTTTATCAGACCTTCAAAGAAGACCTAATACCAGTACTCTTCATCTATTTCACAAAATAGAAACAAAAGGAACACTACACAATTCTTTTTGTGAAGCCACAGTTACACTGAAAACAAAACCACATAAAGAACCAATAAAGAAAGAAAACTTCAGACCAATTTCACTTATGATTATTGATGCAGAAATACTCTATGAAATTCCTCCAAACTGAATCCAAGAAGACATCAAAAGAACCATTCACAATGATCAAGTTGGATTCATCCCAGGGATGCAAGGATGTTTCAAGAAATGGAAATCCATCATCATAATCTACTATATAAACAAAATCAAAGGAAAAAACACGTGATCATTTCATTAAACTTTGAGAAAGTATTTGACAAAATTCAACATCCAATCATGTTAAAAGTCTTGGAAAGATTGGGAATTCAAGGCCTATACCTAAATATAGTAAGGGACTTATATAGCAAACCAATAGCCAACATCAAAGTAAATCGAGAGAAACTAGAAGCAATCCCAGTGAAATCGGAGACTAGACAAGGTTTCCCACTCTCTCCCTTTCTACTCAATATAATACTGGAAGTCCTAGCCAGACCAATTAGAAAACAAAATGAAGCCAAAATGATGCACACTGGAAAGAAAGAAGTCAAAATAACACTATTTGCAGATAATATAATAGCATGCTTAAGTGATCCTAAAATGTCCACCAGGGAACTAAACCTCATAAATAACTTCAGCAAAGTGGCTGGATATAAAGTTAACTCAAACAAATCAGTAGCCTTCCTATATTCAAAGGATTAGTAGGTTAGGAAAGAAATTAGGGAAATGAAACCCTTCATAATAGTCACAAACAATATAAAATATCTTAGTGTGACTCTAACCAAACATGTGAAAGTTCTGTATGACAAGAACTTCAAGTCCCTGAAGAATGAAATTGCAGAAGACCTCAGAAGATGGAAAGTTCTTCCAGGCTAATGGATTGGCAGGATTAATTTAGTAATAAATGGCTGTCTTGTGGAAATCAATCTATGGAATGCAATCCTCATTAAAATTCCAATTCAATTCTTCATAGAGATAGAAAGAACAATTCTCAAATTTATTTTGAATAACAAAAACTCAGGATAGCAAAATCTATTCTCAAGAGTAAAAGAATTTCTTGGGGAAATCATCCTCCCTGACATCAATCTGTACTATAGAGTAATAGTGATAAAAATCTTCATGGTATTTGCACAGTGACAGTCAAGGAGATCAATGGAATGGAATTGAAGATCCAGAAATGAACCCACATACATATGGTCACTTGACCTTTGACAAAGAAGCTAAAACCATACAGTAGAAAAAAAGACAACATTTTTAACAAATAGTGCTGGTTCAACTCTGGGTTAGCACATAGAAAAATACAAATTGACCCATTCTTATCCTCCCTGTATGAAGTTCAAGTCCAAGTGGATAAAGTATGTCCACATAAAATAAGATATACTGAATCTATTAAAAGAGAAAGTGGGGAAAAGCCTCAAACACATGGTCACAGGGAAAATTTTCCTGAACAAAACCTCAGTGATAAAGATTTTCAAGATCAGAAAACTTACATAACATCCTCACTCACTTTTAGTATAATAGCACGTGCATCCTTAAGTTTCAATTTTGGGAAAAATCAGGCATTACTGACAGTTATCCTATCAGCAGCAGTGATGGGACACTGTTAAGGATGCAGGCTTTGTATTTATGTCAGAGACAGAACAGGAAGACTCAACATTCCATAGGAATGTTTGGCTGAACATTAAGCAGAATTCAGTAGAGATAATTGAAGGGGAACTTTAATGTCCTATTAGGTCTTTGTTAGTAACTCCTTAAGGATATTCTCCTTTATGAATAACTAACATTATCATGTACCTGCAGTTCAAATGTTTGGCTGGCAGCTGGCAGTCCTCGCTTTCACACTGACTTCTTCAGAAGATACATGGGAGCAGAAATGTGACTAGCTCAGATTACACACACACACACACACACACACACACACACACACACACACACACACAGAGGCTTTGGGTGTAACAACTTCTGTATCTGTTGATTCCAGGTATGTACTGCCAATTTTAAATTTCCAATCAAGAATTAAGAACATAATTTCAGCCTTTTTAATTTAAGGAAGGCCATGGCAGCTGTCAATCAAATAGCCATATTGTTGTAAATTCCTCTTGCTAACTCTAAAATCATGGCTGTTTCATGTATGTCAGATTGCATAGATAGACTTACATGTTAGGAAGAATATCCAGAAGAAATTTAGAATTATTCAAAGATACCAGTGGTACTACATTCCACCAGAGGAAACTGGAAAGCAGTTGTAAGTTCCACACTCCAACACTAGTTTTTGTTTCTACCATGACAACTATAGAGGGTCCTTAGGTGAACCCACTCACAGTCCTCTGTCAAAGTTCTCAAACACTTGTATAGAGGGATTACATCTTCCTGCCAATGGCATCTGGAAAAGATGATCTCAGCATGCCATTACTTTTCTTGTTGGTATGATAAAAATGCCCTGATAGAAAGGCCAATAAGGAAGGCAATGTTTGTATCAAGTAGTGACAGCAAGAACTTGAAGCAGTTTGTTGCATCACATCCACAATTAGAAAAGCAGAGAGAGATGGATACTTCCTATCTTAATTACCCTATCTAGATAATCTCTCCCACATAGCCTGGAAATTTGTCTCATAGGTGATACTTAATAATTTCAGGTTGGTGACCCAAGCCTTCATAGATTGATGATTTAGCCAAAACAAACAAACAAACAAAACCCAAAACACCCATAAACAAAACTGCATACTTGTATACTTGTATAGCTACATTTTATCTTACTCCAAAGTGAATTAAGGTGAAATTTTTCTTTTGTACTCCTTCCATGTGTTGTAATACTGGGCTCTATTAAACTTTTTCAAATGGTTTAATTGCTGACTTGTGACCTTTATCACAGGTAGATTGGGCTGAACTGGTGACATAACAAGTGGATCATTCCCAGGATTACTAGCTTTCCAGACATATCCAGGAACAACTAGGGGCTAACTTGCTCTAAAGAGCACCCTGATTCATAAACTGTAAAAAGGAGAGTATAAAGGACTTCAGAATCACAGAAAAACAAAGCAAAGCAAAGCAGGGGAGGGGAGGGGAGGGGAGGGGAGGGAAGGGAAGGGAAGGGAAGGGAAGGGAAGGGAAGGGAAGGGAAGGGAAGGGAAGGGAAGGGAAGGGAAGGGAAGGGAAGGGAAGGGAAGGGAAGGGAAGGGAAGGGAAGGGAAAAGGTAGAGATTAAAGTCTGAAAGGAGGAAAAAAAAAACATTGAGTCTCATCCTTAGCTGTATTCCAGAAAGTCACTCAGAGTTCCTAGCAGTAGCTCATAAGGAGATGCACAGTTTTACCACTAGGAGCTGAAAGTAACTTGTACTCAAATTACAGAACTATTACAGTGGCTCCCAGTTGATCAACTACTGACACTGAAAACCCAGAACTATGGTAGTAAGAAAGCTGACACTAACAGAACAGTACTCTTCCTGGTCATGATTATCGGTAGAGGAGAAGACAAGGAATTTCAGCTATCAAGTACAAGGGTTATTTGCTGAGTTAGAACTTACCAAAAGACAATTAAGTTAATGTGAAATATGTGTTTTATTATTGACATATCAGATTTGCAAATATTTTTTCAAATCACAGATAGTAAATACTCAAATGATAGAAACTCTGAGTAGAGATCAAACTCAGCATCTAAACATACCTTACTGAACTATGGCATTTAGCATTCATAAGCACTTATTCATCAATAAATGGAAGATAAAGGAAAAACATCCACTCAGACATTCTCTAAGAATTCCCATAATATCAACAATTCTAGCACTGCTCAAAATGTGATATTTAATGTCTGTACTTAAGGGGATGCATTAGTTGTGAACTTCCACAAAATTAAGTCAAGTTACTTAGTCTTTGTCTTAGTTATTGTTCTATTGAAGTAATGACCAAAAGAACAATTACAAAAAATAATAATTTAATTGGGGCTGTCTTACAGTTTCAGAGATAAGTCCACTATCATGGCAAGAAGTGTAGTAGCAGGCATGAGGGATTGGGCCTGAGATCTTATATCCTGTCCCACAGATAGATAGGAAGAGAGAGAGAGAGAGAGAGAGAGAGAGAGAGAGAGAGAGAGAGAGAGAGAGAGAGAGAGAGAGAGAGCCTGGCATGGGCAACTGAAACCTTAATGCCCACTTCCAATGACACAGCTCCTCTAACAGGGCCACAGACACTCCAACAAGGACATACCTCCCAATCCTTCCCAAACAATTCCACCTGTTGCATACCAAGCATTCAAACATAGAAGCTTTTTGGGGTCATTTTCATTCAAAGCACCCCTCCCAATATAGGGTAGTATAGTAAACATTGTCTTTACCAAAGTAATGACTGGAGGTACAGAAATGAAGAACAGAATCTAAGTCAATCTGAAGCCTAACAAAGACAATATGAAATATTCTATCTTTATGGCTAATGGCCTAGGAGCACAAAGTGCAACATAAACTCCAATAAGCACATTTTCCACAGGCTTTCTCTCTATAGCCACATAGATGCTCCCATAAGCTTGCTCTACCCAGTGCCTGTGGTTTTCCTCAGCAAATAGAAAGACCTCAAAGGATATATAAGGTCCTATAGTCTCCACTGTAACTTTGACTTGAATTTCAAAAATCCACAACTCTCCCTCCTAGCAGCTCTCTTCAGGGGCTCTGTTCATGTCACACATTGCTTAAGCTTCTGTGCTTACCTCTGAAATATGTCTGTAAGTCTCCAAGATTTCATAATTCCTTATTTAACATCCATTTGCAACAAGTATCATGCAGACGATGTTAAGATTTGCTATTAGCTTCAGTGGGAGATTGATTAATTCGGATCAAAACCATAGGCCCTATTTAATGTTCTCAGAGGTTAATTATTGTAAACCAAATTCTTGTTTCCTGTTCCTTTACAAGTAGAGGTTTCCTGGCAATCTTGTATTCACCATTGTGCTTGCAATGTGTTAAGTTTGACAAATTCTGGAGCTGCCATCAAAACATCCTTCCTATGATCCCAAATTACCAGTCATCTTTTCAGTGTCTCTAAGTTTTTCAGAAGGAAAACCATATTTAGCACCAACTTAACACTGACTTTGTATATTTTTTGAATCTTTTTGTTTTCCTTCTGCTGCTAATTTTCATGTTAAATCTAGCTTAAACAGCTACCATAAACAGTAAACCATTTCTGATTGTGAGACTATCCTGAAATTTCAACTAACAGATTACCTTCACCTCTAAAGACAACCTACAACTAAGAAGTAGGACATAGGAAGTGCAGCCATGTGGTGTTGGATAATATGAAATATTTTCTAATATTTTATCCTATTTGAAAAGTCATTACCATGACTTTATTGTCTGATTTCTGTCCACATCTACTAATCTGAATTGTTGTCAGAATTTTCAACTAAACTCTACTTGCTAGTTGTTATCTCCTAGCTTTCCTAAGTTTTTCTAGTAGACCAGAGACTGTTCTCTTTCCATTCATTTTATCACACCTAGTCCTCTTATGCAATAAGATGGTACCATATACCCTCAGGGTGGTTTTTCCTCTTAGTAAATCTTGCTATTGAAAAGCTTCCAGATATACGTGTGAGGTAATTTCTAATATTTGAGGGTTTCCTCAGTCTACTCAATACAACTATCAAGATTAACCAGCACAGTTACTAGAAGACATCCATGGTTTTAAGAGAATTACAATGATGGTAGAGATTTCCAATATGAAGAATATAGAAATGGACTTAATATTAGCTGTCACTTTGGTATTGGATCACAGATAAAACAGACACAAGAGTCATGGTTTTGAAAGAACCTCCTTTTAACAGTATTTACTTTAGAATGTGAGGAGTTGTGAATTCAAACAGTACAATCTATCTGACCTTAAAGAATTCATATGCTATTTTTGACTTTTTATAACACTGAATTTGATCATCCTTGAAGCATATTTTCAACCTACTTTCAAACATTTTAATGTCCATAGACAAACAAGGAGAAAATGGTCATTTAAAAAAGACTTATTTCATATATTTCAGAATATATTTTATAGATATTTGATATGTGATATTTGAATTATACCTTATTTTGTAATTCAAAAGCCCACCCTCCCAGTAGACTTGAATGTCATTTAAAGGCAGATCCTTATTTAATATGTTGGGTTGTATATTTTCTCTAATGTGCCTCAATCAAGCTTTACTAAAATATACACTATAGATAGGTTGATGATGATAATGGTCGATAGGTAGGTAGATAGATAGATAGATAGATAGATACATACATACATACATACATACATACATACATACATACATACATTTATTGATGATAGACACATGGATAAATGATATTATATATGTATTGTAAAAATGTAGATATGAGTGAAGAATGCTGTAAAGGTGATATACAAGTGAATAGAATCAGTGGAGGATTGAGTGGAGACAGAGGGGAAGTGAGTGAGGGACAATGGGGAGAAAAAGGAGGGGAAACTACAGAACTACAGTAAGGATGTAATAAATAATGATAATAAATAATAATAAACAGAAACATATTCTGCTTCATGTTGACTAATGGTGGTGTATGCCTTAAATTCTAGAACTCAGATGGCTCTCTGAGTTTGAGGTCAGCCTGGAATAGAGGGAGGTCAAGGACAGCCAGGGCTACCAAAAGACACTTTGTCTTTAAAAACCAAAAAATAATAAAAAATTATAATCTTTATCCTAGAATGACAAACAGGAAGATGCATCCAGATGCAGAATGAACATCTCTTAAACATAGTAGACATTAAACTAGATGTTGGAACTGGCTGGGCTTTTGTCTCACTCAGTAAAAACTAAAACACAAACCAAACCAACCCAAACCAAATCAAACCAAAACCAAAAAAAACCCCAAAAACTAAGCAAAACAAAACAAAACTAATGTAAACTAAACAAAAAAAAATAAAATAAAAACAAAAACAAAATCAAACAGAACAACCCCAAAATTCTATTCTTGTTAAGTAGGTCAGGACTTACTAGATGCAAATTCCATGTTCATCACATTTACATTTTGTTGTCCATACAGGATGCACACATTTTTTTAATCCATCATAAACTGAACTGAGAATGAGTTCTGACCAAGAAACTTTGGGTGCTGAATATTATTGTTGTCTCTGGCTCAGGAAATCCCCTTTGTTTACCATCCTTCATATGCTTTTCTTATTACTCAATGACTTGGTGTCTCATATTGAAGATGACAATATTTCAGAAGAATCTTCAGCTCTAGCTAATATGTCATGATATGAGTAGAAATAAACATTATGTTAACTCCTCCACTGCTGGTGGGATTGCAAGCTTGTACAACCACTCTGGAAGGCAGTCTTTAGGTTCCTCAGAAAATTGGACATAGTACTACTGGAAGATCCAGAAATAACTCTTCTGGCCATATTCGCAGAAGAAGTTCCAATGGTAATAAGAACACATGTTCCACTATGTTCATAGCAGCCTTATTTATAATAGCCAGAAGCTGGAAAGAACCCAGATGTCTCTCAACAGAGGAATGGGTACAGAAAATGTGATACATTTACACAATGGAGTACTACTCAGCTATTAAAAACAATGGATGTATAAAATTCTTGGACAAATGGATGTATCTGGAGGATATCATCCTTTCTGAGGTAACCCAATCACAAAAGAAGTCATTAGATATGCACTCACTGATAAGTGGATATAAGCCAAGAAACATAGAATACCCAAGATACAATTTGCAAAACACAGGAAAATCAAGAATAGGGATGACCAATGGGTGGATACTTCATTCCTCCTTAGAATAGGGAACAAAACACCTATGAAAGGAGTTACAGAGACAAAGTTTGGAGCTAAGATGAAAGGATGGACTATCCAGAGACGACCCCACCTGGGGATCCATCCCATAATCAGCCACCAAACCCAGACACTATTGCATATGCCTGCAAGATTTTGTTGAAGGGACCCTGGTTTAATTGTCTCATATGAGGCTATTCTGGTGCCTGGCAAATACAGAAGTAGATGGTCACAGTCATCTATAAGATGGAACACAGGGCCCCCAATGGAGAAGCTAGAGAAAGTACCCAAGGAGCTGAGGGGGTCTGCAACCCTACAGGTGGAACAACAATATGAACTAACCAGTACCCCCAGAGTTCATATCTCTAGCAGCATTTGTAGCAGAAGATGGCCTAGTCAGCCATCATTGGGAAGAGAGGCCCCTTGGACTAGCAAACTTTTATGCCCCAGGACAGGGGAATGCCAGTGTGAAGAAGCAGGAGTGGGAGGTTAGGGAAGCAGGGCAGAGGGATAGGATTGGGAAATTTTTTGATAGCATTTGAAATGTATATAAAGAGAATATCTAATAATATATATATATACCATTATGTTAAGCCTATGAGATCCAGGGTTGGGGTTGGTATCATTTTCACCAATCCACCAACTTGAAGGATTATTAATATAATTAGAATTGTTAATACATCCATAATTCCTGGCATATAGTAATACTTTATAAATGTCACACATTCTGTAATATGATTTATATGTGCTTTATGCAGTGATAGCCTATTCCTGTGAGGTTTATTAATGTAGGCAAATTAATCTATCTTAAAGTTGAAGATTTAGATCCAAGCATGGCTGAACACACCTCTACTCTGAGTATTTTGGTAGTAAAGACAATAATATCTGTATTTCAAAGCCTCTCTTGGCTTTATAGAAAAAGATAAAGACTAGCATTGGTTATGTGTGTCCATGACTCATCTTCTCACCCAAATAGTAGAAATAAAGATTATTATTTGCATAAATTAATTTATTGGAATCTATTTCATTGAAGCAATTATTTGGTTATACATTTGACTATTGTCTCTTTGTACCTGATTTTAATGTACCAAAGATGAGCTGCATATGGTTACACATTCTTGCAGTCCCAGAAATCAGAGCTCAAAAGAGATTTTTTCAAAGAGTAAAGATGTCTTGGTTGTGGCATTTATTTACACTCATTGTCAAAAATAACAGTAGAATGCAAAGGTACTTGTTTTGTTTTGTTTTTTCTCTCCTTTGTCTCTCCCTCTCTACTTCTTTCCTTCCTAACTTCCTTTCTTTCCTCTCTATACCTATTTATATAACTATCAATGCATATTTCTTTATCTATAGAAGATCTTAAGCTTCTGCCTGTCTGGCATAAGATAAAAGTGTATGTCTCCTAGAATCCCTGAAATCCAGGCACCCGCGGATTGGTTACCTGCCTCCTGACGGGAAACATGAACTATCTAGGTCAGCATGATTAGTTTTGTCACAGCAGCAAAAGGAAAACACAACGCTTTTGTTATCTCTAATGTTTGCCAGTGGCATCAGTGGCATGAGATTCATGGTTTGATTTCCCATAAATTATTCTTGGCAACTTTCCCATGCTT
Source organism: Mus caroli (assembly GCF_978045245.1). Taxonomy (NCBI): domain Eukaryota; kingdom Metazoa; phylum Chordata; class Mammalia; order Rodentia; family Muridae; genus Mus; species Mus caroli. The sequence continues at coordinate 157,079,096 of NW_028227258.1, forward strand.
ATATGAAGAAGTGGGTAATCATACCACAAGTGCTGACCATAGAAGCATGGTCATTTTTTGAGAATGTGGCCAGAGGACATCAATCATCAGATACTCAGGATTTGCTTTAAATTAAATCATTCTTTTTAGAAAACAATAGATTTACTCTTCAGGCTACAGAACTAACAAGGATTTAAATAATTTTTTATATTTTGCCTTTTCTACACATATTTGTGTCAAATTAAAAATCCAGGTAAAAATAACTTGATCTGTACATGAGTACAAATTTAGAGTTATTAAGAGTGATTCAGAAAATTTATTTGCAACCAAAAATGGTTTTCAAACATTACTGCTTACCTTTATTTTAGTTTCTCAATGTTTTTAATGATATGACTTTCTCTGTGAGACTGCACAATCCTGAGTTGGGCCTAACTTTTGTATTGTGATATTTTTCCAGTCACACAAATATGTACACACTATACAAACACATAAAATAATCTTCAAATGAACAAATGAAAAATGTCTTTTGCATTGTTTCATCATTGATGAATAATCTCATTCAGGAGTGATTGATAGAGTAGGCCCCTCCCAAGTGGGGGCATAGAAGCAGCTCATGTCTATCCAGTTAGCCTTGAATGAAAGCTGATAGCTTCTCTGGGTCTCACTTAATTGTCTCATTTCCATTGTCCCACATTCCTTTCTTAATAATCATCTGAAATGAATAATGTTATGATACTTATTTAACAGATCAGTAAACAGAGGATTACAAAGATCATGCAAATTTTCTGTGGTTAGACAGCTATTCAGTGGAGATTCTGGGTATGAGCTATGTCTTACCATATACACTAGCATGGACCAGTAAAGCTACGGTATCAAAAATTAGGTCTGTTTTTCCATTAACTCTGAGTTTGTTTTTAGAAGATTGGTCAATTTATATGAGTAATTCAGGTAGTTAATAAGCAAAGCGTTTTTCTTCATTCTTGGGGAGCTCTGGTCTACTTGACCATGAAAGAGTCACTTGGATAAATCCTTGCACCGAGGAAAATGGTTCTCTGATTTAGTTCTTCCATAGGTTTGGATTTCTAGTGCACTGAGTAATCTTAAAGCAAGGTACTTGGCCACTTGAGTCAGAATTACCTGGATTATCTAGGCAAAATGTGTTTTGAGCTCTTGGGGACTTAATTATTAGAGCAGTTGCACAGATCTCCACTTTAGCTCGTCTCTTTAGATACCGTGACCCAGTCAGTGCACTGATTTTCTCAAATTGTGGCTTCTTAGTTTTACTGTTATTCCCTTTAAGTCAAGCACATAATGCTAGCCTTCACTTCCTAAGATGGCAGACTCAGTTATGCTTAAGTTCAGAATATCTGGATGTGGCTTTAAACTCCAAGGAAAACACAGCAAGAGCCGCCCCCCCCTTTTTTTTTTCTGCAGTTCAGGAGGAAAAATAAAATTTTCATCCTGTAAAGGCTAAAAATTTATTATAGTAGAACCACCTAATAGAGATAACTAAAAAAGGCATTTATATATAACTTCCAATCAATGAATAAACACTAAAGTACTTCACCTTATATTCAAATATAATTATATATACAAATGCATGTATGTCTGCCCAAGATTTTTTCTGCAGGGAGTTCATAATTAGCATTCAAAAGAACAGTAGGGCAAAATTTAGCAGTAAAAATTAAAGGTGTTTATTGCTTTCCTAATCAATAACAAAACAATTGAAACTTACATACAATGCAAAGACAAAAAAGATCAGGATGTGAGTGAAATTGACAGTGTGTCTGTTCGACCTCCCTTTGAATCCTGACTTGTGCCATGCTCCCCAGGGTACATCTTTGTTATCACATAGGTTTTCAATGTCAGCGAGAACATCGCTTGCTCCATGTCACACACTGTGACTAAATTTGAAAGAAATTATGCTTGGTCTGCGAGAGAGGCCTTAGCTGTAGTGACTGGAGTAATGAAATTGCCCAAATAAATTCTTGGAAGAGAAATTACTTTGACAACTGCCCATAAGCTCCTATTCAAAATCTTAAAACGTTATATTGGGTAGCATCTGGAATGGATGCCAAAGTGCTGTGATGAACTTTAATACCATTGTAAATTCAATATAAATATTTTCTAGAATTCTTTAATTCAGATGTCTTTCCAAGGCTACCTGAGAAATATAATCAAATCTCATGTAAAATGCGTTAAAACCTCTTCTGTGTAAATACTCCAAAATACAAAAGAGCACATTACTAAGGAAGTGTTTCAAGCAAATCTTAGCTGAAAATGGGATTGGCATTATATTCTTATAAGGGCGGGAAAAGGGACAGTTTACAGAGTTACTGTAAATAGTAGCTCTGGTTATTGACTGGCTTTAATATTTGCTGACCACAATTTTGTACTAATTATAGTCTTTCTTCCTCCATGGGATTCTGGCAAAATAATTATAAAATGACTTACTATACATGTATTAAAACTTCACTTCTGCTGTTCATGGTGGGGCACACCTTTAATCCCAGCACTCAGAAGGCAGAGGAGGCAGATTTCTTAGTTCGAGGCTAGCCTGGTTTACAGAGGGAGTTCCAGGACAGCCAGGGCTACACAGAAAAACTGTCTTGAAACAAAACAAAACAAAACAAAACAAAACAAAACAAAACAAAACAAAACAAAACAAAACAAAACAAAGCAAAGCAAAGCAAAGCAAAGCAAAGCAAAGCAAAGCAAACCAAACCAAACCAAACCAAACCAAACCAAACCAAACCAAACCAAACCAAACCAAACAAACAAACAGACAAAAAAAACTTCCCTTCTGTTTTCTCTTTGCTTTTTATGACCAGGTGGAATCATTCATGAATTTGGCAGAAGGTGGGGATTGGTGCTCTGGATTCACTGGTTGTTTTGAAGAATTAGGTACCATTTTAAATGTTCTCATTTATAAAGTAAAAGTCCCTTTTAATTAAAATTTTGCCTTAGAGAATAGAATTTTCTTTCTTTCTTTTTTTTTCTTTCTCTCTTTCTTATACTGTGAAAATAGTTATTCTGAGTTAATTTTCTACGGTAGCTGGACTGAGGATCACACTTGAAAGGACTGATTTATTCTTTGTCAACACACTCTTCATAAAATATAAGGGAAAATGTAGTCTCACTGGTACTGTCATTTAATTAGAAATTATTACTAAATATCTTTCCCAAAAGACTTTTGTTACTGAGATTATGGAATATATGGGTTATATTCAGAACCTTTAATATTGGAGAATGTAAGAAACCTACAGAGGCTTTGCTGATTCTAGATTCAACTGATCTGACAGCAACATTCTATTTACAAATTTTGTCATGACTGAGATCAATACTATTGTTGAGATGAGGATAGTCAGTTGTTTGTTTCTGAATAGAACTCTAGCAATTACCGATCTAAAAATTCTGAGAAAAGAAGTAAGCTGAGTGAAGGACTCATGGCTTATTAATTGAATCAGCATTGTTTCCTGTATCTGAAACATAATTTTCCAGTTAGTTTTTGGGAAAAACAAAAAACAAAAAAAACAAAAAAAACAACACTTCACCCTACAAAAAACGTCTTACACTAACTTCCTGCTTGTTCATATAATTGAACCACCCCTGGTTACTGTGCCAACCTTTCAGCTCATCTGGTTCTCTGCAGACTTGTGAACTTGACCCATGACCACAATTTGATGCAAGATGATTAGAATGAAATCATATGTCCACTCCACATCTAACTGCAACATTTTCTATCCATTTATCATCTTTTAACTCTTGTCCACTCATTTCTTCAGTGATTGTGCCCCTGAATTCTGATGAGTTAATCTGGTGAAATAGAAATCAAAACAAATCCTGGAAAGTGCTTCAGACATCCAATGAGCAACCCCATTCTATTTTGAAGACAGGTAATATTAAAAATTAGCAAGATTCACATGAAAAGAGCTTAAGACTCCATAAAGCATAGTATGTTCATTTACCCTCCATTTTTATCACTAGGATTCCAAAGGCCATCTAAAAACTGATACAAATTATTAAATACTTGGATAACTTCTGTAACAAAGTGCTGTTTTATGAAAAAGTAACTTAAAGTAGACTGCATTTATTAAAATAACATATCTCCATGTGCTGACACACTCTTGTGAAAGTTCCTATGATTTAATACCCCCTTTCCCAAACTGTGGTGGTTTCTTTAGCAGAGGAAATATCTGAAATTTTTATAGAGATGATAAAAACCTTAATAAAACCATTTGTGAAAAAGAAAGTATAGATTACACTCAATTCAAGTATATCAAATACTTAATATTATTAAAACAATAGTTTAAGAACCGGTTGCAAAAGTCCTAATTGTATAAGTATTTAGAAAGTGCAACATCCTAATCAAGTAATCACTTGCTTATACAATAATTGGATAGAACAAATGTAGGGCTGAACTAAAATATTTCTATGAGCTATTTGTAAAATTATTTCCAAATCTTATGATTATCATTATAATTGCCAGAACGAAGAATAGGTTTTATCATGAATGTTAATGCAATATTTACATATAAATAAATAATATAGCTATTTTATAAAGGCTTCAATAGTAATTTAGGCAGATCAGATTATTAATAACAGACCTTAGTATTTTCAAGCATTTGTCTATATTATATGACTCTTAAGCAACCATTTTCAGTTGGCTAGCAATTGCACTTCACCTACTGCATCTATTTCCGATTACAATTATTTAGCAATTCAGTGAAAAATTCTATTCATAAATTCAGTCACCTAAATAATCAACCCTATACATCTTATATGTTCCACTGGAAGATGGCTTCTTTTAAAAATATGATGTCAAGAAGGTTATGACATGGTGACTCATATCTTAAATCATTTGGATCCTCTTGTTTCCTCATAATATGAATAGCACTTGGCAAAGCTGTCTGCTGAAGAAAAGCTGAGTATTCTCAGGAAATCCAGTATAATTCAAATACACTAAACACAGTGACACCAAAGACACTGCAATTAGTTTATTCCCTAAAATAAAGTGCAACTGCACAGGAAAATATATAAATGCCTGTTTTGGCATTATATTATATTATATGCCTTAATTAATTGCAATGGTATTGAATATGTGGATTCTGTAAATTATATATATAATATATAATATGTATATTATATATGTGTGTGTACATATACATATACTGTGTGTACATATACATATATACATACATGTATATATATATATGTATATATATACATATATATATTTAGAGAGAGAGAGAGATGGTTTACTGTTAGGCAGATTAATATTATCTCATTAATTTTCCAGTCTATGTTTTAATGTTTTCAGTGGTTTTATGAATATCTTCATATTTCTAGAAAATATTATACTTTTAGAAATAAAAAATTAAAATATAAGATATATGTGCACATGTGTTTGTGTATGTGGGTGTATGTAATAAGAGCACAGAGTACATACATATTATTCAGCTGAGTAACTTTGGTCAGAGAATTGCCTTCAAACTAAAAAACTAATTTAATATATATTTCCTTTTGTTCTATAATGTTCTAGTTCACCCAACATGTAATTTAAAAGAAATACTAAGATTATAATACAACATTCTACATAGAACTATTGGCATTTATTATATGGAATTTTAAAATATTAGAATATTGAGCAAAGTAATTGGAAATTTTAAAAAAGTACTTAAGGTATTTGAGGAGCTGTAGGTGCCTCAAGTCAGCTTCATTTCCTTAATAATTTTTCTTTTTAAGCTCACAATTTTTCAGTTGATTATTTTAGGAAGAAACTTCAAAGATAACGTTGACCTCTTTGAAGCATCCTATGGGAAGCTGGTCTGAATAGTTCCTTTTACAGAGCCTTGAATCTGGGATCTCACATGACTCAAAAGGAAAATGACCCTGTCTGTGATCCCTACACAATGAGGGTCAGCCACAGTTTTGCAATTACAATATATTTAACTTTGCTATTCTTCTGTATGCTGTAGCACATTTAGTCATTATAATAAGTTCAATGGAGATAAGCTTGAAATATAGAATCTAAACAAAAATATTAGCACTTGTCCACTTGAAATGCACAACTCATCAAAGTCTGAAATCTTTCAAAAGACTTCCTTTTTTCACATGCCAGACATTTTTCTTGGCTTTTAAATGGCTCAAGAGAAAGAAATCATTTTAAATAAACGAGAAAATAAAACTGGCACTTTTATGTCAAGGAAGTAAAAAAATGAATTCCTGGTCCAATATTCATCTCTTGAATAAATTTCATTGCAGGCTGTCCTGACATAAGCATTTACAGTGCACTAACCTTTATTTCGTAGTCCAGAGAGATTGAGACCACACAGAATCGGTGCTGATATTTCTAACTGTACTTAAACTTTGTGTCTGATCAACTTAAGTGTATTGGATTTGAAAACAGTTAGTCAATTGTTTCTAGTCCCTAGGTGGTGGTTTATGGTAATGTTTGCATCAATACTAACAAAAGCCATGCCACAGAACAAAGTACATCAAGGAAATGAAAGAAGAGGCTGCTTATTGTCAGTTCTGTCTACAATAAAGGCAGGATTCGGAGCAGGGGCAGAGATCTTTAGAGCAACACAAAAATGAATGAGCCACTGAAGTCTCAGGGCTGATGATCCACATCAAAGGTTTGGAGACAGGCTAATGAGCAAGGCTGTACACAGGCCACAAAGATAGACACCCTAAACTATCTTGGCTATACCGGAAGAACACCCCAAAAAGCAAAAGCAGGGTCATGAGATAGAAAACAAAAACAAAAACAAAAAGTCAATCAATCAAACAAACAAACAGAACACACTTGCAAGGAACTAAGAACAGGGCAAGGGAAAAAACATGAAAAAAAAAAAAAAGAAAAGAAAAAGGAGGACAATAGTGCTGTTACACTGACAATATGTACTGCAAATGAGATTTTTCTGAACAAATCTATATTTACATTTTGAAGTCACACAGAAAATTCTTCATGTTGGAAGGTAGGTTACACTGTTTTATATTTTCTAGAACATTTTCTATCCACATAGGACAAACACATAGCATAACTTATCAATTAAATAAAATGTATTTTTGAGACTGATTGCATATAAACATACTATGAATTTCCTGATTGTCGAGACACATATTCACGACAAACAGCTATATATATACATGGAGGTAGATGCAAGGAAATAGAACAATAATGATAACAAAATTGATTTTTCTTGCTTTGGCTGTATCAGCTTATCATGTATAATTTTCAAAGCACAATTAAAGTAACTAAATGCTACAATAATAATATGGCATAAGCATACAATGGCTTCTATTAATATAAGAATGTAGTTATCCCTTATTTGAAGCCTAACCTCCAGGTACCTGCTGTGCTGCTAGATGCTAGAATATCAAAGAAAACTAAATGAAAGCATCTCCTCATGGGGTAAATTGCCTGTTGAAAAGAATATACTTAGTTTCTCATTTGAATCCTGCTTGCAGTTAAAAAAAATAGCTGGAAAAAATTGTTATCAAGGTCTTTTGGTCTTTGCTGACCAAAAGAGAAAAAAAAAAAGAATACTGTGAGTGAAAGAGAGAGAGAGAGAGAGAGAGAGAGAGAGAGAGAGAGAATGTTAACTTTTACAATAGCAACAGTCAGTGGAGAAAACAAAAAGCAAGAGCCATGTTGTTTACCTCTGTATTGCAGATGCATACATCTTTTAAAGCTTTCAACCATAATTAATGCAAAATAGGATAAATTTCATACTGAAAACCAGAGTCTTCTGTGTTTTAAAGTGTGTGTTAAAAGCTGTGATTCCTCTAATTCTATTTAATCATATATACCTGATAATGTCTTTACATTGTCTGAGATGGATACCAAAATATACATTATTATTTTAGTGAAATGAATTACTCTCACTTCAGTTGGACAGGCATCACGTCAATTCTTTTGAAAATAAGAACTCTTGTATCCAAAGATATGTATTTAGAGAGCTAATGCACATTTACACTGACACATCCACCTTGTTCTTTGCAAATAGCTGCCTCCTTTCTCTAAGCAGCTTTATCCTAAGCTTCCTGAAATGATACGTATTTGAAAAGAAATAATAGTCATTCCTATATGTTCCAACTCGATAACTACACTTAATATTTATTTAATATAGATAAACTTGGTAATAGACTAGTAGCAAATTATAAAAGTGAAACATGATTCTTAAATATGCACTACCAGATTTCCCATTCTATACTGCAAAGCACAGCTCCCTTGAGAAGTCTGTGACTAGTTAATCCAATAAATTTTTTTCTTTGATTCACACACTTACTGTTTGATTACTTCCTAATATAAATTTTTTTTAAATTATGTACTCTAACAAATTTGACATTGGTAACCCCTGAAACATTTGTTCTTAAAAACATCACACCATCAATACTTAAGCAAGATACTCAAAAAATATAATATTACAAGAAACTAGTCTTCATGCCATGTTTTCAGGTTCTATACCTTATATTTTTGTAATATACTAAAGCTCTTGTTTAAAATATAATATATTTAGAGAGAAAATTATAACATTTAAGAAACAAATTGTTGGTGTATGTTTAGAATATTAAGAAATAATTTGAAGCTGCAAAGTGAAATCTCATTACATGAAAACATGCCACTCAATATATATTATTATAGCATATACATGAAACAATGAAAACCTACTTTATTCAAAATAACAATATATTTTCCTAGGTTTTTTTAAAAAAACCAAGGACATTTGGATGTTAGTTGTCATAATGGTCTGGTTCTCAGTTTATTTTTTTAGTATGCATCTCCTGACCTGTATATAAAATTCATAGTTTCAAAAGTGACATGTGCAAGCCTTGGACAACAGGGGAAAAGGCATATTTCCTGACCTTGTAACCATAGCAACCACTTTGCTGATTGGTAGCAGGCAGGCTTTCCATCCTTTACCACTGAAGGCAAGTATGTTAGGTTGCTGGCTTTGTTTGTTACTCTAGCTGTATTTATATGCAAACAAAAATACCAGACTTAGAATCATTATTTTCTGCTAAGCATGCTATCATATGATCACTAAAAATCCTTTAAAATTATATCAATATCATAGTTTATAAAATGTCATTATAATAAGAGCACTAAAAATTTTCCAGTTAATTCTGCATGTGATGCTTAACTTAGGATTTTGCTCTTCTCTTTAGCTAAGCTCTCCACATGGGTGCACTTGTCAATATTAGGGGAAAAATAAACAACAAACAAACAAAACAAAACAGCATTTCTAGCAGTTTGTAACATTTAAACAATCCCACAAAATGAATATTGTTTTTTAAGATTTATATACTAAGGAAAACCAAATTCAATTAAGTCAAGTTGATGACAATCTATTTCCATAAACTGCCTTAAAAGGTAATTAGGGAAGCATTTATGTATGGAGTTAATATCCCTGAGAGGCTATGCCATTTAGAATTCCCTTCTGGAAAGAACTGACTTGAATTTCTTAAACTGTACTTTTTCATACATCTGAAGGATATACACCTTCTTGGACTGAGGTTTCAATTCATTTTGTTTTCCCCAAGCTATTCCAATTTTTTATAACCATCTTATCATCTTCCTGTGACATGAATGAAAATTGAATTTTGTAAAATTTGCTTTGGTGGATAATATGCTCACTGAATTTGTGGGATGAACCTAGCATACACTGAATCTTCTTGGACCCTGAAACTGGATCTGCTCTCTCAGGCTAAAGTTATATTTTTCTTTATAAAGAACTCATATGGAAGTTCATCTTAACAAATTCCTGTTTGTGTATAGTATATTGAAAGAACAAACTGGGGCCTGAATATTATGTTAAAAAATTTATTTCATGTGTCATAATCTAAAAATCAATTCTTGCAATTTATATAGTTATATTGCAGTGTGTATTTTTAATGAAGTTTGTTAGAATGCATGCAATGAAATAAATATTATGAAGATATTTTTAAAAAATTCTTTATCAATTAACAGGACTGCATTTATGCATTTTACTGAACTGTTACGTCCTAAGTGTGTCATGCAGATACATATACATTTAAATCTCATACTTACATAGTAAGACTATCAACCATGTCAGTCTAGAAATAATTAAAACATGACAGATTTAAGCGCAGTGTTCCTTTTATATCCAAGTATATTTCAAAAGAAATAAAACCACAAGATAATAAATTTTAAAAATGCAATAAGGTATTTCTGATAATATTCACTATATATATAAATTATATTTCCAATAAAATGCATGCACATAGCTTTTACTCACAAGTTGATTACGCATATGAGGATCATGTTATTTTGCTATATTGATAAACATAAAAAAATAAGAAAAATTAACACTAAAATAAAATTTAAAATATCATCAGGCTGGTTGTTACCCAATTACTAAATAAATACCATTTTTGATGCTAAAAATACATTGTAACAAACATAATACATAGTGTAATAAGATTTAAGAAACCACTGTACATGTTCACAGTCTCTTTGGGACCTACTTAAAAATTCTTCTATATAAAACTGTCACCCTTACTTGTTTTCTCCCTTGTGCAAAGGTCATTTTCTGATTTATTTGTATTTTAAATATAGTGTTCAATGTAATAATGGTAGAATAATTATTTTTGTTGTTATTTAATAAGATGTTTTTATGTTAATGCAAATAATTTTATAACACACTATTATTCATAACCTTTAATAGATGTGCATATTTTAAATGCTAATACTTTGCCTTTATGATATCCTATTTTCATGTGCTGTAAAAGAAAGCAAAATGGTTTTCTTAACATAAATATTAAAACCTGGAGCTGTGTACTAGCATTTAGTTAAGACTGTGGACGGATTTTTCATTTTTGTGCTGATAGTAGTATTCAAATATAATATCATTTTAGTATAACCCTGTAAAGTTCCTCCCATGCCCAGATGTACTATATAAAACATTTTTAACACATTAATGTCAAGTATAAATTAGTTTTATATTGGAATTTTAACAGTCCAGCTTCTAAGGGCAACATAAAAACCAGACTAATGTCAAGAATGGTTTTAGACTGCATTAAATTTAAACCAGGTATCATTTATCATTAAAGAACATACAAAGTAAATTAAACTTCTGTGTTCTGGTATCACAAATTATTCTTGTTTATCTATACTTCTCTACTTCGAAATATCAACATTTTTGGCTGTACACACACAGAATAATCTTAGCCATAATATTTTTATGTGCTTTCTACATTCTCCAAATCAGAGGATGACTAATAGCCAATGTTTGGGTGTTAGGTTGCATTTTTTTTTCATATGTGTGCTCAGAATATCTGAACAGGAGCACTGCATTATATTAATATCATAATTCAAGGGAGATTTATTAACCCTCCAGTATTACCATTATTGCTAAAAGTTGCAAATTCTATGTGGTAAAACATAGACAGCAATATCAAATTTTAATAAGAGTTCCTCTTCCTCAGTCAGGGCATTTCTAGATAAAAGCATAAATTGCTGTGACTGACCATTGGTTGTTATAGAAGCCATCTGACTTCTTCACACACTTAGTTCCGTGTACCTTGCTCAGTCCCTCCATTGTATTAATAAAAGCATGAAAGGTCACATGATAAATAAGTGACAAACATATCAAAACATATTATGTTATAGCTTTGTTATCAGTGGATGACAGAGATGACAGAAAATTATATTTTTCCACTGGATAATTTTTGTTACATTTGGCTGGCTAGGCAAAGTGAATTAAGGGAAAATTCCTGCCTCTCATTGTTTGTCCCTTTTTCTGACATCCTTGAAGGAATAATATACATTAATAATAGGGACTGCTTTCAGAAAGGGGATAAAAAAAAAATCAAGATTCAACAGTCAGTCTTTATTCTATGAGAGTTCTATTCTATAAGAAAAACTGCTAGCCTCATTTTTATTTCCTAACAGAAATGAATATTTTGAAATATATGCATATAAATCAAGTGTTATTAAAGCTTACTATAAGAGAGACTGAAACATAGACCCATCAAGTGATTCACAGAATTGCTGTCAAGATGATTTCCTTTAATGTGCTGAGAACTAACTTAAATGCTTTTATAACATTAAATATTGTGCTATTATACTATTTTTATTCATAGAGACATAAATGCGATTTCAATAACACCTGATCTATCTTGTTGGGTTATAGACCCAGTAATTACAAATTAGAAGCAGAGTTTTAGCCCTTGATTTACAGACTGCCAGAACAGAATACCCTGGGGAAGTGAGGTTTGTAATTTTTGAAGAGAAAATAGGAACTGGTGGGGGGTTAACATCTTGCTGTGGTAGGGTGTAGTTTTCTGGCATATGTGAATCCCTGTCTTGTCTAAGCTACCTTTTCCTGGGTGCATGACAATTCCTCAATTCAAGCTATGCCTAGATATGTTAAAATTTATCAGTACTGAATTAGTGACAAAACAATGAAACAGAAATATAATTAGACTTAGAAAAAGCTATTTATGAATAAAACCATGGAACATGTATGGGCACATCTGATTTTTACATTTTTCAAAAGAAGTAATTTATTCATTGCAGATAAAATATTTAAATGTTATAAACAGATTTAAAAGATTTTAACTCTTAGTTTTAAAGTGTAAACCAACTTTTGTACAAGGTGCAGAGGACAGAAGCAAAAGAAACCAAGTCCTTGACCTCAAGAGTTTAAATTCTAGGACTAAGTCTAAATGGATGTTAACATGTAAGCACCGGCAGTGAGGAAGCTGCTTGCTGTGGAACTGTCTTGCAACTTCCAGAAGAATAAATGTTAAGACTCAACGGATGGCATTTTTTCCTGCAATCCACAGTTATCCCTTCTTTATCCAGGTAAAACATTTTCCATAAAAACTACATATTTAATGATTTCCATTTAAATATTAGGGATAAAATAGTCTTGAAAATATTTTAAGAATTTCTCTTAAATATTTTCATATTTAAGTGTCACAAAAGAAAAGATAAAGACTGGAAAAAAGACTGGTTTTCTGAAATCATATATTCCTCTGCTATTCTTGCATTTGAAATAGTCGGCCATCATTAGGAAGAGAGGTCCCTTGGTATAGCAAACTTTATATGCCTCAGTACAGGGGAACACAGGGCCAAGAAGTGGGAGTTGGGGGGTGCATGGGGGACTTTTGGGATATCATTTGAAATGTACAATAAGAAAATGCCTAATTTAAAAAAGGAAAAAAAAACAAAACAAAAAAACAAAACAAAACAAAAAAAAGAAATAGAAACTTCTTCAATAGGAAACATGAATTAATTCCTCATCTTAGAGAAAAGAGAATCAATCAAGGTAGATAATTACATTAAATAAATACACTCTTACAGACTTTCTTTTCACAGTTTTGTTTTACAATGGATTGTAATAATATACAGTGATCTAAAAACACAAGACAGGTAACAAAGAGATAAGATTTGACTGGTCATGAAGGTATGAGATGGAAGATATTCATTCACTGAAGTAATTATAGGACAAGAAGCCTATAAGGAATAATGATATATTGCAAAATTATGTGAATTTTTAAAAATTATAAAATAACTTTAAGATTACTTTCAAATTAGATAATATTAGATAATATAACAAATCTCATAACAGATTTGTGTGTATTCATTTACAATAATAAAAATATTTCATGTATCTAGAATAGAAACAGTTATGAAGTTGTTTATTATTCTTAGAAAAATTATAATTGATTCTACATGTATATATGATATACTAATACAGATTAACACTGACACATAATTTGTATTGGTTTTAGGCCATATGTCAAAAAAATTATTAATGATAAAATATATAAAAATATTCATGATTTCCCTGAAAATCTGCATGCTATATAACAAATCTCCAGTGCCACACTTGAGGAATCTCAGTTTAAGTTTTTCACTAGAGATGTCCAAGAAACCTTCAAAACAATATAAGCTTCTGCAATTGCTTTTGGCTGCACTCAAGTATTTGAATGTAAAGTCTATTACTAAAGACACCAATCACTTCTATCACAGGGTTTGGAGATAAATAGTAGGATTTAACATGGAAACTTCCTTCCCAGGAACTAGCGTTCAGTATCTGAGTGTATGGTGCAAGCTGCTAAAGGAGAAAATCAATGTCCTACCCAGATGTGAATGTGATGCCTGTGAATCATAACAATGAACAATATTGTGGTTTAATGTCAAAAATGCAATAGTGGCACTTATCTCTTCAGTGTAACTAATGACTGTCTCATTGGACTTAAGGCACACTTAAGAAGAAGGAATTCATGCCTGATACTATGAACCTAACCAACTACACATAGCTAACAAGGTCATAGAATCTAGAGGAGAACATATTACTGCCACTTTCCCAAACCAGTATAATCTCTAACTGCATTATTAATATTTATCCTCATACCCACACATAAGTTTAATTATCACAGATTCATTTTATTTTATTTTATTTTATTTTATGCTCAAAACTATGTTTATAATCATGCTAAATACACATGTAATTTATTTACAGGTATAAGCTTATTTTTTTTTATTTTTAATATTTTTATTACATATTTTCCTCAATTACATTTCCAATGCTATCCCAAAAGTCCCCCATAGCGCCCCCCACTTCCCTACCCACCCATTCCCATTCTTTTGGCCCTGGCATTCCCCTATATTGGGGCATATAAAGTTTGCAAGTCCAATAGGCCTCTCTTTCCATTGATGGCTGACTAGGCCATCTTTCGATACATATGCAGCTAGAGACAAGAGCTCCGGGGTTCTGGTTAGTACATCATGTTGTTCCAACAATAGGGTTGCAGATCCCTTTAGCTCCTTGGGTACTTTCTCTAGCTTCTCCATTGGGAGCCCTGTGATACATCCAATAGCTGACTGTGAACATCCACTCCTGTGTTTGCTAGGCCCCGGCATCGTCTCACAAGAGACAGCTATATTTGGGTCCTTTCAGCAAAATCTTGCTAGTGTATGCAATGGTGTCAGCGTTTAGAAGCTGATTATGGGATGGATCCCTGGATACGGCAGTCTCTAAATGGTCCATCCTTTCATCACAGCTACGAACTTTGTCTCTGTAACTCCTTCCCTGGGTGTTTTGTTCCCAATTCTAAGAAGGTGCACAGTGTCCACACTTTGGTCTTCATTCTTCTTGAGTTTCATGCGTTTATCAAATTGTATCTTATATCTTGGGTATCCTAAGTTTTGGGCTAATATCCACTTATCAGTGAATACATATTGTGTGAGTTCTTTTGTGATTGTGTTACTTCACTCAAGATGATGCCCTCCAGGTCCATCCATTTGGCTAGGAATTTCATAAATTCATTCTTTTTAATAGCTGAGTAGTACTCCATTGTGTAAATGTACCATAATTTGTGTATCCATTCCTCTGTTGAGGGACATCTGGGTTCTTTCCAGCTTCTGGCTATTATAAATAGGGCTGCTATGAACATAGTGGAGCATGTGTCCTTTTTACCGGTTGGGACATCTTCTGGATATATGCCCAGGAGAGGTATTGCTGGATCCTCCGGTAGTACTATGTCCAATTTTCTGAGGAACCGCCAGACTGATTTCCAGAGTGGTTGTACAAGCTTGCAATCCCACCAACAATGGAGGAGTATTCCTCTTTCTCCACATCCTCGCCAGCATCTGCTGTCACCTGAATTTTTGATCTTAGCCATTCTGACTGGTGTGAGGTGGAATCTCAGGGTTGTTTTGATTTGCATTTCCCTGATGATTAAGGATGTTGAACATTTTTTCAGGTGTTTCTCTGCCATTCGGTATTCCTCAGGTGAGAATTCTTTGTTCAGTTCTGAGCCCCATTTTTTAATGGGGTTATTTGACTTTCTGGAGTCCACCTTCTTGAGTTCTTTATATATATTGGATATTAGTCCCTTATCTGATTTAGGATAGGTGAAGATCCTTTCCCAATCTGTTGGTGTTTTTTTTTGTCTTATTGATGGTGTCTTTAGCCTTGCAGAAGCTTTGTAGTTTCATGAGGTCCCACTTGTCAATTCTCGATCTTACAGCACAAGCCATTACTGTTCTATTCAGGAATTTTTCCCCTGTGCCCATATCTTCAAGGCTTTTCCCCACTTTCTCCTCTATAAGTTTCAGTGTCTCTGGTTTTATGTGAAGTTCCTTGATCCACTTAGACTTGACCTTAGTACAAGGAGATAGGAATGGATCGATTCGCATTCTTCTACATGTTAACAACCAGTTGTGCCAGCACCATTTGTTGAAAATGCTGTCTTTCTTCCACTGGATGTTTTTAGCTCCCTTGTCGAAGATCAAGTGACCGTAGGTGTGTGGGTTCATTTCTGGGTCTTCAATTCTATTCCATTGGTCTATTTGTCGGTCACTATACCAGTACCATGCAGTTTTTATCACAATTGCTCTGTAGTAGAGCTTTAGGTCCGGCATGGTGATTCCACCAGAGGTTCTTTTATCCTTGAGAAGAGTTTTTGCTATCCTAGGTTTTTTGTTATTCCAGATGAATTTGCAGATTGCACTTTCTAATTCGTTGAAGAATTGATTTGGAATTTTGATGGGGATTGCATTGAATCTGTAGATTGCTTTTGGCAAGATAGCCATTTTTACAATGTTGATCCTGCCAATCCATGAGCATGGGAGATCTTTTCATCTTCTGAGATCTTCTATAATTTCTTTCTTCAGAGACTTGAAGTTTTTATTATACAGATCTTTCACTTCCTTAGTTAGAGTCACGCCAAGATATTTTATATTCTTTGTGACTATTGAGAAGGGTGTTGTTTCCCTAATTTCTTTCTCAGCCTGTTTATTCTTTGTGTAGAGAAAGGCCATTGATTTGTTTGAGTTAATTTTATATCCAGCTACTTCACCGAAGCTGTTTATCAGGCTTAGGAGTTCTCTGGTGGAATTTTTAGGGTCACTTATATATACACTATCATATCATCTGCAAAAAGTGATATTTTGACTTCATCTTTTCCAATTTGTATCCCTTTGATCTCCTTTTGTTGTCGAATTGCTCTGGCTAGGACTTCAAGTACAATGTTGAATAGGTATGGAGAAAGTGGACAGCCTTGTCTAGTCCCTGATTTTAGAGGGATTGCTTCAAGCTTCTGACCATTTACTTTGATGTTGGCTACTGGTTTGCTGTAGATTGCTTTTATCATGTTTAGGTATGGGCCTTGAATTCCTGATCTTTCCAAGACTTTTATCATGAATGGGTGTTGGATCTTGTCAAATGCTTTTTCTGCATCTAACGAGATGACCATGTGGTTTTTGTCTTTGAGTTTGTTTATATACTGGATTACGTTGATGGATTTCCGTATATTGAACCATCCCTGCATCCCTGGGATGAAACCTACTTGGTCAGGATGGATGATTGTTTTGATGTGTTCTTGGATTCGGTTAGCAAGAATTTTATTGAGGATTTTTGCATCAATATTCATAAGGGATATTGGTCTGAAGTTTTCTATCTTTGTTGGGTCTTTTTGTGGTTTAGGTATCAGAGTAATTGTGGCTTCATAGAATGAGTTGGGTAGAGTACCTTCTGTTTCTATTTTGTGGAATAGTTTGTGAAGAACTGGGATTAGATCTTCTTTGATGGTCTGATAGAACTCTGCACTAAACCCATCTGGTCCTGGGCTTTTTTTAGTTGGGAGACTATTAATGACTGCTTCTATTTCTTTGGGGGATATAGGGCTGTTTAGATCATTAACCTGATCTTGATTCAACTTTGGTACCTGGTATCTGTCTAGGAACTTCTCCATTTCATCCAGGTTCTCCAGTTTTGTTGAGTATAGCCTTTGGTAGAAGGATCTGATGGTGTTTTGGATGTCTTCAGGATCTGTTGTTATGTCTCCTTTTTCATTTCTGATTTTGTTAATTAGGATGCTTTCCCTGTGCCCTCTAGTGAGTCTGGCTAAGGGTTTATCTATCTTGTTGATTTTCTCAAAGAACCAGCTCCTTGATTGGTTGATTCTTTGAATAGTTTTTCTTGTTTCCACTTGGTTGATTTCACCCCTGAGTTTGATTATTTCCTGCCGTCTACTCCTCTTGGGTGAATTTGCTTCCTTTTGTTCTAGTGCTTTTAGGTGTGTTGTCAAGCTGCTAATGTGTGCTCTCTCTAGTTTCCTTTTGGAGGCACTCAGAGCTATGAGTTTTCCTCTTAGAAATGCTTTCATTGCGTCCCATAAGTTTGGGTATGTTGTGGCTTCATTTACATTGAACTCTAAAAAGTCCTTAATTTCTTTCTTTATTCCTTCCTTGACCAAGGTATCATTGAGAAGAGTGTTGTTCAGTTTCCACGTGAAGGTTGGCTTTCTATTATTTATTTTGTTATTGAAGATCAGCCTTAGTCCATGGTGATCTGATAGGATGCATGGGATAATTTCAATATTTTTGTATCTGTTGAGGCCTGCTTTGTGACCAATTATGTGGTCAATTTTGGAGAAGGTACCATGAGGTGCTGAGAAGAAGGTATATCCTTTTGTTTTAGGATAGAATGTTCTGTAGATATCTGCCAGATCCATTTGATTCATAATTTCTGTTAGTTTCACTGTGTCCCTGTTTAGTTTCTGTTTCCATGATCTGTCCATTGGTGAAAGTGGTGTGTTGAAGTCTCCCACTATTATTGTATGAGGTGCAATGTGTGCTTTGAGATTTACTAAAGTTTCTTTAATGAATGTGGCTGCCTTTGTATTTGGAGCATAGATATTCAGGATTGATAGTTCCTCTTGGAGGATTTTACCTTTGATGAGTATGAAGTGTCCCTCCCTGTCTTTTTTAATGACTTTGGGTTGGAAGTCAATCTTATCAGATATTAGAATGGCTACTCCAGCTTGTTTCTTCATGCCATTTGCCTGGAAAATTGTTTTCCAGCCTTTCATTCTGAGGTAGTGTCTATCCTTTTCTCTGAGATGAGTTTTCTGTAAGCAGCAAAATGTTGGGTCTTGTTTGTGTAGCCAGTTTGTTAGTCTATGTCTTTTTATCGGGGAGTTGAGTCCATTGATATTAAGAGATATTAAGGAAAAGTAATTGTTGTTTCCTGTTATTATTGTTGTTAAAGTTGGCATTTTGTTCTTGTGGCTGTCTTCTTTAGGTTTGTTGAGGGATTACCTTCTTGTTGTTTCTAGGGCGTGGTTCCTGTCCTTGTATTGGTTTTTTTTCTGTTATTATCCTTTGAAGGGCTGGATTCGTGGAGAGATAATGTGTGAATTTGGTTTTGTCGTGGAATACTTTGGTTTCTCCATCTATGTTAATTGAGAGTTTGGCTGGGTATAGTAGCCTGGGCTGGAATTTGTGTTCTTTTAGTGTCTGTATAACATCCGTCCAGGATCTTCTGGCTTTCATAGTCTCTGGTGAAAAATCTGGTGTAATTCTGATAGGCTTGCCTTTATATGTTACTTGGCCTTTTTCTCTTACTGCTTTTAGTATTCTATCTTTATTTAGAGCATTTGTTGTTCTGATTATAATGTGTCGGGAGGTATTTCTTTTCTGGTCCAGTCTATTTGGAGTTCTGTAGGCTTCTTGTATGTTCATGGGCATCTCTTTCTTTAGATTTGGGAAGTTTTCTTCTATAATTTTGTTGAAGATGTTTGCTGGTCCTTTGAGTTGAAAATCTTCATTCTCATCCACTCCTATTATCCGTAGGTTTGGTCTTCTCATTGCGTCCTGTATTTCTTGGATGTTTTGAGTTAGGATCTTTTTGAATTTTACATTTTCCTTGATTGTTGTGCCAATGTTCTCTATGGAATCTTCTGCACCTGAGATTCTCTCTTCCATCTCTTGTATTCTGTTGCTGATGCTCGTATCTATGGTTCCAGATTTCTTTCCTAGGGTTTCTATCTCCAGCGTTGCCTCATTTTGGGTTTTCTTTATTGTGTCTACTTCCCTTTTTAGGTCTAGTATGGTTTTGTTCATTTCCATCATCTGTTTGGATGTGTTTTCCTGTTTTTCTGTAAGGACTTCTACCTGTTTGATTATGTTATCGTGTTTTTCTTTAAGGATTTGTAACTCTTTAGCAGTGTTCTCCTGCAATTCTTTAAGGGATTTTTGTGCTTCCTCTTTACTGTCTTCTGCCTGTTTAGCAGTGTTCTCCTGCATTTCTTTAAGTGTGTTATTAAAGTCCTTCTTGAAGTCCTCTATCATCATCAGGAGATATGCTTTTAAATCCGTGTCTAGCTTTTCCGGTGTGTTGGGGTGCCCTGGACTGGGCGAAGTGGGGGTGCTGGGTTCTGATGATGGTGAGTGGTCTTGGTTTCTGTTAGTAAGATTATTACGTTTACCTTTCGCCATCTGGTAATCTCTGGGGTTAGTTGTTATCGTTGTCACTGTTTAAAGATTGGAGCAGAAGCTGTGTTCCACTCACCAGCAGTCCCAAAATCCTGCGGCGGGGGTCGTGGGTAGCTGGCGGGTGTCAGGCAACCCTGCGCTCCAGCTACCCCGGCGCTGATCCGGCAGGATGAGGCCTGTGGCCCTACTCAGGCCGGTTTCTGCTTCCCTAACTAATGCAGTCTCAGGTCCCGTGCAATTGGATTGGAGCAGAAGCTGTGCTCCACTCACCAGAAGTCTTAAGATCCTGTGGCGGGTGTTGTGGGTAGCTGGCAAGTGTCAGCTGACCCTGCGCCCCAGCTGACCCGGTGCTTTTCTGACCGGAAGAGCCACAGATTCATTTCAAAAGTTTCCTTTTTTTATTCCAGTAGAGACCATTACAGAAAGGGAAAGCTAGCCAAAATGCTGTGGTTAACCTAATACCATTTGATACATCTATAATGCAATTTAAGGTTTAAAGAACATCAAAGAAGAGGTGGCAAAAGAGCCAGAGCAGCAGATGTGCTGCAAGATTATATTTTCTATATGGGATTGTGAAGCTGCACCCAGGAAATGCCAATGTGGCTGCGTAAATGAGACATGAAGAATGATAACACCTGTTGACATACCAATACAGATGGAGAAAAACTCAGAAGGCCCCACCCCTAGATTAAGAGCTTGAAACAGTTAATGGCTGCTGAAAGAGGTAAAATTAGTCTTTCCCAGAAATACATCCCTTAATTGATTATTCAGTATTAAGTGATCACCCTAAAAAACATTTATATATGTGTATAATTGAACTCATTTGGGTTTTACTTATATATTGATATATGTGTTTGCTAGCTTGTTTTATAACAACTTTATAGAAGTTGTCATTTGAGAAAAGGTAACCTCAACTGAAGAAAAAAAATGCCTCTATAAGATTGGACTTCAGGCCAGTCTTTAGAATATTTTTTTAATTGGTGGTTGATGTGAGAGTACCCTGTCTGTTTTGTGTGGTGATGCCACTAGGCTTTTAATCCTACATTCTGTAAGAAAGTAGGCAATCACCAATCGCTAACACTATTACTGATCCTGTTTGTGTGCAGATAGGAGCTTGGTATGACTTTCCTCTGTGAGAATCTATCAGCAGCTGACTTAAGTACAAAGATTCACCACCAAATATTGGACAGAGTTCAGATACCTCTGGAAGAGTTGTAAGAAGAATTGAGGTAACTGAATGGGACGGCCACCACATAGGAAGTCAAATAGTGTCAACTAACCTGGAACTCTGGGAGCTTACAGAGACTGAGTCACCAACCAAGAGGCCCTCATAGCATGGGGCCCTCAGCACATATGTAGCAAAGGATTTTCTTCTCTGGCCTCAGTGGAAGAGGATGCACCTAATCCTGAAGAAAGTTGATACCCCAGGGTAGGAGGATAGGAGCAGGGGGTGGCGGGACCTCTCAAAGGCAAAGAAGTAGGGTCGGGGGGAGAACTCTGCAAGGTTGGCCCAGGAGGGGAACAACAATTGGGATACTAATAAATAACATATTAGTTAATAATAAGAAGAAAGAAAGTAGGCCAAGAAAGTATAGAAAGCAAGCCAGTAATCCTTACTCCTCCATGGTCACTGAATCGGCTCATGCCTCCAGATACCTGCCCTGTTTGAGTTCCAGTCTTGACTTCCTTCAGTGATGGACTATGATATAGAAGGTTAAGCAAATAAGCTCATTTTCCTTTCCATATAGCTTTGTTCATGGTGTTTTATGATAGTAATAGTAACTGCAAAAAGGACAAGAATAAATATCAACGAAAAAGAGAAAACTAAAGAGAATATGGAGTTGGGAGGGGTAGGAGGCTGAGCAGTAGACATGCAAGGAGTGGAGCAAGAAATTCTGAAAGGATCAATAAAGTTATTGTGGTAATAATAGTTATTCTTTTCTGGCATGCAATAAAGTGGAAGTTTCAGTCTCACCAATATGGCATTCCAAATGTAAACTGAACAATAAAGATACCTATAGACATGCTAATGTGGAAAGGGAGACATTCAAAAAACCTAAACTATAGAAAAAGAAGAACAGCCAGTTAAGGAATGCTGACAGCCCAAGAAATAGTATTCCCAATGGAAGAAAACACATATTAACCATCCAATAACAACTGATCAGCCTTGAAACTATATACATAGAAGTAAAATATTTAATGGGGAGGTTGTACTTATCTGCTTATAAATACACACAGAGATGTAAACACACACAATAGCAACAATACTTATGACAACAATATTAAGGAAAATGAAGCCAGGAAGTTTCAATAGAACAATATATGGGATATATAATATGGTTTGGAGAAGAAAAAATAAAGGGGAAATGATGCCCTTATGTTAATTGCAAACACTAAAAATATATGTTTTCAAAAATGACACAATGAGAGAGGCTATACTTCAAAGTGGATATGTGTTCCACTTACACAGCCTCAAAAGTTAAATAATTAGAAATAACTAACCTAGGAAGTGAAGAAATATAAAATTAAAGCTTCAAAGCACTGAACAAAAGAAGAAATTGGAAAATACCAGACGATGGAAAGACCCATTCTGCTTATGGGTTAGAAAAATCAATAATGTGAAAATGGGTATATTATCAACAGTGAATTATAGATTCAATACAGTCCCTCTCAAGCTTCACAAAAACATATAAAATGTTCTGAAGTATATACAGAAGCACAAAAGACATGAAATACCCAAAGTAACATGAAGCAGAAAAGGTAATGCTGTGGTCATCATAACACTTATACTATAGAGCCTTTGCAAAAAAGCAAAATTGCACTGGCAGAGAAAGCAGACTCAGAATTCAGTGAAATAGGAAACAGGGGTGCCATAAGGAAATCACACAGCTTCCATCAGCCAATCCCTTCTGAGGGCATGGAGCACATATGTTGAATAAGGACAGATTCTCCCAAAGATGGTGCTGAGGGAACAAAAAAAACACACATATGAGAAGATGAAGTGAGACACCATATTGTACAAAAATAAATTCAAAACAAATTGAAGACAAAACAAAAAAAAAATCAAAGTGGATATAGGACCTTTGAGTAAAAACCATAGCCAACTTTCTAGTGATGACCTACCTACTTACAGGTTTATTCTGAATTTCAGATAATAGTCTGACTTTCCAAAAGAGCTATAGGAAGTAACTTATTATGGGTATTCTTTGAAAGAGCAATGTTGAACAATAAATACTGTAGTCACCAAAATCATACATGCATATGGAATTAGACAACATCTTTATAAATGCCAACTTACAATGGTTTGGGGGGAACCTATCCAAGTGTCTCTCTCTATTTTCAGGATCTATTTTATTTATCTTTCTACTCCAAAGTTGCTTTTCTTTAAGGAAGGATATCAGATGTATATATGTATCAGATTCTCTAATGTGCTAGAATCAAAGTAGCTTGAGAGCCAGCAATGTCAGAGAAGAGATGAGTGAGTGAAGGAAAGGCTTCAGGGTATCTTTAATGAATGAATAGAGAAAGAAGCAGGTGGTGGGCGAATATTATAAAAAAGATAAGCAAAGAGAGAAACAAGATGTAGTCCTCAAGGAGAATGGACTTCAAAATGAGTATTTTGCAGAGCTGCCAATATATGACTTTTCTCATTTTATTTGGCAACTGAGATATTACCTTTAGCTGAATGTAGAAATTCTTTAATAATGTAGCTATTGACATGTTCCAATGGGTTGGCATATGAGAAGTGGTACCCATAAAAGCTAGAGGGAAAAAAATATAGACTAAACATTATTTAGATTTAACTCATAAAAGAGTAGACACTGTTGCATAATGCCAATTTTAATATACTATTTAAAATTGCAAGTTTGTTTATCTTTATACAAATATTTATATAGAATTTTTCCTAATGAATGTTCATGAAAAAATAAATAATAAATAATGATTTAAACGAGTATGCTTAATAAATTAGAATTAGATACTTATATACATCTATCTTATACATAGTGTATAAACTATTTCATCATCTCCCAGCAGTGTATCAATAGTAAAAATATGCAGCTTAACTATCTATCCATCAGGAAAATATATATTTCACTGAATAATTATGGAGTATTTCTGAACTTTTGGAGGTTCATTAATTTAGCAGATTTTTAAAACAGCTCAATACAGTCAGTAATGTAAACAAACTTTCCTTAAATATTATTCCCCCAGTCCCAAAATGCATCTTCTGCAAATGGTGTTGATCTAACTGGATGTCTGCATTTAGAAGAATGCAAATAAATGTATTTCTATCACCCTGCACAAATCTCAAGTCCAAGTGCATCAAACACCTCAATAAAAAACAGATACATTAAACTGATAAAAAATAAAAACAAACAAATAAACAAACAAAACCGGCAGTGGACCTGGAGTACATTTACACAGGAGACAATTTTTTCAACAGAATACCAAATGCATAAGCACTAAAACCAATAATTAATAAATTAGTCTTCATGAAACTAAAAAGATTCTGTAATGCAAAGGACACCTTCAAAAGGACAAAACGGCATCCTATAACATGGGAAAATATCCTCACTAACCCAATATCCCTCAGAGCACTTATATCCACAATATATTAAGAACTCATGAAACTAGAGAGTAACAAACCAAATAACCCAATTAAATATGAGGCACAGATCTAATCAAATAATTTACAACAGAGTAGTATCTAAAACTGATAAGCACTTAGAGAAAAGTTAAACATTTTTTGTCCATCAGGAAAATGCAAATAAAAACAATTACATTTGTCAGAATGACTAAGATAAAAAAAAAAAAAAAAAAAAAAAAAAAAAAAAAAACTCAAGCTAGGACTGAAGTCAATTACGTGGAATCAAAATGAACTATACAAAGAATCACCAAATCAGGAGCTAGTTCTTTGAGAAAATCAACGAGATAGATAAATCCTTAGCCAGACTAACCAGAGGGCTCAGAGATAGTATCCAAATAAACAAAATCAGAAATGAAATGGGAGACATAACAGAAACCGAGGAAATCCAAAAAATCATCAGATATGACTACAAACAAAACTTGAAAATCTGGAGGAAATGGATAATTCTCTAGACTGTTAACAGGTACCAAAGTTAAATCAGGATCAGATAAACCATCTAAACAGTCCCATAGCCCCTAAAGAAGTAGAAGAAGCCATTAATAGTCTCCAAACCAAAAAAAGCCCAGGACCAGGTGGGTTTAATTCAGTTATATCAGACCTTCAAAGAAAGTCTAGTACTCTTCAATCTAATCCACAAAATAGAAATGGAAGGAACACTCCCAAATTTATTCTATGAAGCCACAATTACTCTGATATTTAAACCACACAATACCCAACAAAGAAAGAGAACTTAGACTAATTTCACTTATGAATATGGATATGAAAATACTCAATAAAATTCTCGCAAACTGAATCGAAGAACATACCAAAATGATTGTCCATAATGATGAAGTGGGGTTCATTCCAAGGATGCTATATACCGAAATATATCACTGTAATCAACTATATAAACAAACTCAAAGAAAAAATAACCACATGATCATTTCATTAGATGCTGAGTAAGCATATGACAAACTCAGACACCTCTTCATGATAAAGGTTTTGGAAAGATCAGGAATTATAGACCCATACCTAAACATAGTAAAAGCAATATTCACTAAACGAATAGCCAACATCAAGCCAAACAGAAAGTTGAAACAATCCCACTAAAATTAGAGATTAGACAAGGCTGCCTACTCTTTCTCCCTACCTATTCAACATAGAATTTGAAGTCTTAGCCAGAGCAATTAGACAACAAATGGAGGTCAAATTGATACAAATTGGAAAGGAAGAAGTCAAAATATCACTATTCACAGATGATATGAAAGTATAATTAAGTGACCACCAAAATTCCACCAGAACAAATAAATAAATAAATAAATAAATAAATAAATAAATAAATTCACCAATGTGGCTGTATATAAAATTAACTCAAACATATGAGTGGCCTTTCTCTGCTTAAAGGTTAAACAGGCTGAGAAAGAAATTAGAGAAATGACACCCATCAAAATAGTCGCAAATAATATAAAATACATTGGTATGGCTCTAACTAAGAAAGTGAATGATCTGTATGTGTAGGCAGCCAACGCCTAAAAGATGGCACTGGTTTCCGGTACACCGTGGCCTTAAACAACACCACTGCACAGGCACTAGGCCTAATCTGGCACCAACCCCTCCCAAGCGGGTGCATGCAAATTAAGATGCCGGCAGATCGACCAATCCCAGGAGGACACATAGCCCTCCCCAATGCTGGGCTGTATATGAGCAGTCCTCCCTGGGTTCCCAGGGTCCCTGTAGCAGCATCGAGGCGTTCCTGCAATAAAGCTGTTGAGAAGAATTCAACCGTGTTGTGTCTTCCTTGACGGACTAGGTGGGCAGGGCGCAACATGTATTACAAGAACTTCAAGTCTCTGAAGAAAGAAATAGAAGCAAACCTTATTAAATAGAAAGATCTCCCGTGCTCATGGATTAGCAGGAATAATATACTAAAAGTGGCTATCCTGTGGAAATCAATCTAAGGATTCAATGCCATCCACATCAAAACTCTAACTCAATTCTTCATAGAGTTAGAAAGAAGAATTTGCAAATTCAAGTGATATTAAAAAAACCACACACACAGGATAGTGAAAACTATTCTCAACAATAAAAAACCTTTTTGGGGAAATCATCATCCCTTATCTCAAGCTGAAGTACAGAGCTATAATGATAAATACTGCATGGTATTGGTAATGTGACAGGCAGGTAGATTAATGGAATAGAATTTAAGACCCAGAAATGAACCCAGACACCTATGGTCGTCCCATGATCATTGAAAAAAGGCAAAACCATCCAGTGGAAAAAAGACAGTATTTTCAACAAATGATGCTGGTTCAACTGGTGGTCAGCATGTAGAAGGATGCAAGTCAACTCATTCTTATCTTCTTGTAAAATGATCAAGTCCAAGTGAATGAAGGACCTCCAAATAAAACCACTGAAATGAACAGACAAGAAAGTGAGGAAGACCCTGAAGCACATTGGTACAGGAGAAATTTTCCTGAACTAATAGCTTATGCTCTAAGATCAAGAATTGACAAATGGGATCTCAGAAAATTGCAAAACTTTTGTTAGGCAAAGAACATTGTCAATGGGAGAAAACTGCAACCAACAGATTGGGAAAAGATCTTTACCAATACTGTATTCAGTAGAGAGCTAATGTCCAATATATACAAAGAACTTAAGAGTGTGGACTCCAGAGAAACAAATTACCTCATTAAAAATTGGGTACAGAGCAAAACAAAGAATTCTCAACTTGAGGAATACTGAATGGATGAGAAGTACCTAAAGAAATGTTCAACACCCTTAGTCATCAGGGAAATGCCAATCAAAACAACGCTGAGATTCCACTTCACAGCAGTCAGAATGATTAAGATCAAAAACTCAGATGACAGCAGATTCTGAAGAGGACCTGGAGAAAAAGGAACACTCCTCAATTGCTGATGGAATTGCAAGCTTGTACAACTTCTCTGGAAATGAGCCTGGCGGTTCCTCATACAACTGGACATAGTACTACCAGAGGACCCAGCTAAACCACTCCTAGGCATATACTCAGAAGATGCTCCAACATGTAATAAGGACACATACTCCACTATGTTCATAGCAGCCTTATTTATAATAGCCAGAAGCTGGGAAAAACACAGGTTGACAGAGAAGTGGATACTGAAAATGAGGTATATTTATTTACACAATGGAGCTCAAAATACTACTAAGCTCTCAAAAACAATGAAGTCATAAAATTCTTAGGCAAATGGATGGATCTGGAGGATGTCATCCTGAGTGAGGTAACCCAATCACAAAAGAACACACATGATATGCACTCAATGATAAGTGGATATTAGCCCAGAAACTTAGAATACCCAAGATACAATTTGCTAAACACACTGAAACTCAAGAGGAAGGAAGACCAAAGTGTGAATATTTTGTTCCTCCTTAGAAAGGGAAACAAAATACCCATGGAAGGAGTTACAGAGACAAAGTGCAGGACTGTAATGGAAGGAAAGGCCTTCCCGAGACTCTCCCACCTGGGGATCTATCTCTTATAGTTACAAAACCCAGATACTGTTGTGGATGCCTAAACTAGCTTTATCCTATAACTAGGAAAGACTTCCACTGGACGGATTGGTACACAAACCCAGCCACAAAACCTTATACTTATAAATTATACCTGACTATAAGATATTCAAGGGAAAAAATGGAGCTGAAATTGAGGGACTAGCCAACCAATGACTGACCTACATTGAGATCCATGGCTTGAGAGGGAGCCCACCCCTGACACTGCTAATGATATTCTGATATACTTGTGTATATGAGCCCTATATAACTATAACAGTGGTTTTATTTAGCAACTGATGCAAACAGATGCAGAGAGCCCACAGCCAAACATTTATGTAGAGCTTTGGCGAGCCTAAGGAAGAGGGAAAGAAAGGAGTGTAGAAGCCATAGGGGCCAAGGACACCACAAGAAAACCTACAAAAACATCTAACTTGTGTCTGTAAGGCCTCATCAAGATGGAACCACCAACAAGGGAGCATGCATAGGACTGATGTGCATGTTGTGTAGCTTGGTCTTCCTATGGGAATCCTAACAGCAGGAGCAGGGGCAATTCTGACTCTGTTGCTTAACTCTGGTACCCTTTACTCCTACTGAGCTGCCTCTGCAAAGCTCCCTACTGCAACTTTACATGCCAGGACTGGTTGATATTCACAAGAGATGTCCCCTTTTCTGAAGAGAAATTGAGGAAGAGTGGATTTGGATGAGGAGAGGAGAAAGGGAAAACTGCAATTGGGATGTAAAGTAAATCAATTAATTGGATAAGTAATTTTGAAGAAAATTGCTGATTATATCAAATTATATACTTTAAAACTACTGGTGTGAAAAGTTATCTCCCCTAATTTTGTTCATCCTATTCATTATTTATATAGTATAAATGGACCACATATGTTTATGCACACTTATGAATGCATACATGTGCATAACAAGAGAATATAATATTACCTTTAAAGTTTTAGAATTGTTTTATAACTTTAAAAACATGAATTTTTAAAATTGCATTTCAACTCTTGTTGGCATTTTGGAGATATTGATAGGTAATGTAGTAAGATTTTTCAATCTTCTGATATAGCTGTCTCCTGAGAGGCTCTAAAAGAGCCTGACAAATACAGAGGTTGCAGGCAACCATTGGACAGAGCAGGGATGGGGTGGAGTGGGGGTCTGAGGGTGGGGGAATTGGGGGTGTGAGGAGTTGGGAAGGTGGGGGCTAGGGCCTGGGAGGGGGAATGGGGGAGTGTCAATGGAGGAGTTGGAGACGGGACTAAAGAAATTGAAGAAGCTGAGGAGTTTTGTAGTACCGTGGAGGGAGCAATGGTGTAAACAGGCTAGAGCCACAGAGCTCCAGGAGACTGGATCAACAACCAAAGAATGCACATGGAGGGATCCATAGTGCTGGTTGTATATGTGGCAGAGGATGGCCCTGTTGGACATCAATGAGAGAAGAGGCCCTTAGGCCTGATGGTTTTCAAGCCCCAGTGTAGGGATAATGCAACAGAAAGAAGACAGAAGTGGGTGGGTAGGTGAGGAAGCATCCTCATAGAGTCTGAGGGGGAGGTGATGGGATAGGGTGTTTTCAAGGGTAGACCTGGAAAGGGGAAAATGCTTGATATGTAAGTAAAGAAAATACCCAATACATTTTTAAAAGATTTTTGAATCTTTAATGCTGAAATTACTACAATAATAAGGATTTAAGCGATAGATATGCTTATCTTTCTTACATGTTATCCAAATGCTATGGATTCCCTTTTTGTTTTTTTTTTATTTATTTGTTATCAATTAATCTATTACACTACACAGATTCTCATTGTGCTTTTTCCCTATTGATATTTCTGCATTTCTCTTTTCCCCTCTAATGTTTTCTCTTTCTTGATTCAATTAGTGAAATTTCTTCACTATATTATTGGCTTAGCATTTCTTTCATTATACTCAAATGATAAAATTAGGTAAGTTGATAACTCTATGTTGAGACCTATCAGTGATGATTTATAAACTAGAAGCTCAAGCTTACAGTCCTCCAACAGTGAAAATGCTTCCTCCTTCCTTATGTCCTTGCCAGTATTTGTTGACATTTTGTTTTGTTATGTGAATAGCTATTCTAACTAGGAAAATGTGTTATATAAAAGCTGCTTAATTTGCATTAAGTTTTAACTTATCCGGTTTTAAAAAACAAATCGTAGATATCAATTGCTCACATGGATTATAGTAAGCAACTATCTTTTCCCCATTGTGGAGATTAGCTCTATCATCTCTGAATAAATGAATGTCTCTGAATGAAGACAGGGCAGAAAACTGAACCACTAGTCAGTGAAAATGGTACATTTCAAAACAAAGAAGACAAAAACCATGAATGGAAAAGCATATCTCTGAAATACTATAAAAAGACAAAACTGAATATCATGAGTATAGAAGAATCTCATGTCAAAGAAACAGAAAATATTTTCAACAAAAATTATCAAAGAAAACTTCCCAGATTTAAGAAAGTGATGTCTATCTGTGTGTAATAAGCATTCAGAGCACCAAGTAGACAGGCACAGAAAAGAAACTCCTCATGTCATATATTAATCAAAACACTAATCCATAGAACAAAGAAAGAATGCTGGATGCTGAAAGAGAAAAATATCAACATGCACATAAAGTCAGGTCAATCACAATAACAGCTGATTTGTCTGTGTATACTCTAAACCCAAAGGAGCATGAACCTGTCCTCTACAAGTTTTGAAGGGCTAAATTTGCAAATAATACAACTAGATATTGTAAAATTATCATTGACGATGAAATGAGAAAGAAAATAAATACTTCACAATAAACAAAATTAAAGGAACTTGTGACCATCAAGCCAGTCCTTCAGAGGATATTGGAAGAATCATTTCAGAATGATAAAAGAGACAAGGATATTCTACAAGTGAAAAATAACAAACAAGAAAACAAAATACAGTTACCAGAAATATCTTCAATCATACAAGCCTTCATGTGCCAAAGTTGTTACTTCTTTTTATAAATGTTTTGCAATTAACATAATTGCATCATTTCTCCCTTTCCTTTCCTTCCTCTAAATTCTTTATTCTCTTTCAAATCCATGACCTTTTATTTCATTAATTATTGTAACATACACTTGTATGTGTATTTAGAGGACTATATCGTCCTAAATACATAAATACAACCTGCTCTAACAGTATGTTATTTGTATGTATGTTTTCAAGGTTGACCACTTGGTATTAGTTGATCAATTGGTGTGTTTTTTCCTGAGGACTGATATTTCTGAAACTCTCTGAACTCCTTAGTTTTCTGGAGCTCATTGCATAGCGTTGAGACCTCCTGATGCTTGAGCTGCTCCCAGTTGATATTAATATGCTTCTTGGTGTCATTCTTCAGCTCAGATTTAGAGACAAATATTGGTGAGAATTTCTGGGTATAGTTTCTAAAATTCCTAGGAGACAAATTTTCACAGCAAACACTGCTTCTTTCAATCTTTCTTCTTCCTCTTCCATAATGTTCCCTGTCCTTACAAGGGAGAGTTGTTTTGCTGATGTATCAGAGGGACTAGACTCTACAATTCTGCATTTTGATTGTTTGTGATTTTCTGTTATGGTCTCTCTCTATTACTTCTTATCTCAATCCAAAAGTTCCATATTGTGGTATAAAAATTGAATCCTCTGGTATTAAGAAGGGGATTCTCAGGAGAGAGTACAGGCCACTCATGTCAATATGCCCCTCTCTAGCAGTACAGCCCACAGACATCCACATGTAGAAGGCTATGGTCTGTCCTGCCACCAGAGACCATGCTAAGTTTGTGGCATGTGTTGACACTGGAGACCATGTAGTTGTCCACAGTCCATGCTGTTACCAGAAACTATATGTTGGTTCATGATCCATGCTCCTAGTGTCCATAAAGTGGAGGAAAGCTACTGTGTCCATGGTATTGATGACTGTAGACTCACAATTGAGAAAGAGGGGCAAAGAAGGCTTTCATGACCATCACTACTCTCACTACCCCACCTAAAAAGTAACACCCTAGAAAGAAATCCATTGAAGATAACTATTTTTATAATGTAATAAAGATGCTGAAATATAGCTCTCTACATTTGATAGCATCAGGAAAGAATGCAGGTCGGGGAGAACTTGGTTTTCTTTAAGGGATTGGCAACTCTGAGTTTGATCTTACTCCAGGAAGTGTATGGGCAACACAAATTGACTTTTATTTTTAAATCTTTTTCTCTTTTTTCTTTTTTCTTTTCTTTTTTTCTTTTCTCTTCTCTTCTTTTCTCTTTTCTCTTTTCTTTTCTTTTCCTTTCCTTTCTTTTCTTCTCTTTTTTCTTTTCTTTTCTCTTCTTTTATTTTTTTGATTTTTTTGAATGCTGACTGAAAAATACAATTAACACTGTTTTTTAAATCAATGATTGCTTTTCTTGCAAGTACATATAAAAGCATACTCACACAGAAACAGTGATGTGGTGAATTCTTTCACACAACTTAAACATATTTATTATGTTTATGCCAGTTGTCTAAAAATCTTTCTCTGAACACATTCGTTGAGTTCTCAAAGCTTCTATTTGTCCAAATGGAGATATTAGTAATATTCCTACCACAATATGAAGCAAATGTAATGATGATATATGTGCACACATGTAGAACTTCACACAGTACTAGATAAGTGTCCTTTTAAACAGCTGATGAATGAGGAACAGAAGGACCATGACACCAAGAAAGTAGCCAGTAAATGAATGATGTAAATGTATCTTATGGTAACCTGATGTAATACTTATCTCGGAGGCTTACTGCTGAATAAGCTCAACCTTTCAAACTCTAGCTAGGTGATTCAACTCAGCTCAAACTCCTCTCCAAGCTGATTTATTCAATTTTGCTTCTCTCAGCTTCTCACTAAATGGCTCTTTTAGCCACAAACTGACAATTTGTTCTAATCTTTGTGCTCCTTCTAATTCTCTCACTTCAACTGCCTCTGTTGACCTGTCCTTATCTACATGAACTCAAGAACAAAGTCACCTACACTGTACTGAACTCACTGCTGATGGCATTTCAGCTAGTTCTGACAGATCTAGAATGTTTTTGTTTGTGATCAAAGAAGCCATGTTGATTTATTAATTTTTTTTTCTACTTATAGTCCTTTTTTGCAGGCTACAGTGTGTGGTTTCTTTATAGCTGCCTTTAAATATATTGCCATTATTTTTGGTAGCCCATATTTCAGGTATGGTATGTTACATGTATTTTTCTTACTCTTCCAGTATTATTTGAGATGCTGGGAGATTGAAAAAATATTGTCTCTAGTATTTTTTTCTGGATTACTTTTGATAATTTTATAGGAACTTCTATTATAGTAACATGGGAAGCAGTGTTCCATTGTCAATCATATTTTGACATGTTTAAATATCATTCTATGTAATACATAGTCTAGAGGATTTTTCCTTGTATATATATTGTATTCAAAAATTTTATTTATGTGTCTGTGTAAGCATATGGCACATGAATTCATATACTTATAGATGACAAAAGAGGATGTTAGACCCCTGGGGCTAGGGTTCCTAGTGTTTATTAGCCTCATTCTATGGGTGCTGGAAACTGAATTGTGGTCATCCTCAAAAACAACAAGGGCTCCCAACCACTGAACAATCTCTCTAGTCACATATTGTAATATTTGAATTAGTATATTTTTAAGCTTGTTTATTTTTTCCTCAAATTTAAAAACTATTGAGCTCATGTAGTTTTTCTTTTTCATTTTTTTTGTTTTTTTTTTTGTTTTTGATATTTTACTTTTAAGATTTAGGATATTCATTTAATTTGTTTTGGGTTGCTCTCATATCTTTCCTGAAATTTCCCAAGATTTTACCTAAATTTTACCTGAGGTATATAAAATCTTAGCATAATTAAATCTTCTAAATTAAGAGTTTTGCTTATCTTAATTCATATTAAGTCTTTGAGAAATTTAGTCTACCAATTTCTATGGCTTCTTAAATTAATCTGTGCCATTTAGTCTCTAATAACACTAAACAATTCTTGAATAATAATCTTGAACACATGCATATAGGAAGCCAAAGAGTCGAGTAGATAAGAACTCAAGTCAATGGGCACTGTTGCCATGGTACTACCAAGTCAAGGGCCAATGACTGAAATCAATTATTAATTGTCAAAGCTTTTTTTCTGGCCCAAATATGAGTATTTACAAATAATTTTAAGTGCAAAAACTTGACATTTATAACCAGAGACTGATCGCCTATAAATGTAGCTATCTCTTCTCCTCTGTGCAGTACATAAAGTGCTGATTTTTTGAGCTGTTGTGCAGTAGTTAGGACTTTTCTTCAGAGCAAGTACAATCAACCTGATCCTAACTTTTCTGTCACATACACATACATCACATACACAGAAAATTGTCCAATCATTGTTACTTTCCTTTCTTCATTCTCTTATTGGCCCTAATGAAGTCAAAGTGCCAAGCTGTGCAGGGTAAGAAACATGAGTCAGTCTTATCAGGAAATATGCCTTGTTATAAATCTTATATTACACGTAAATCTACACAATAGAGTATGTATTCTTTATTAGTATTGAGAATTTCCCACCTAGCAATGAATTACATAATTTTCCTTTACTTAACACATGTCTTTTTTTGTCTTTAGTCTTAGTGAAATTAAGTAATTAATGACTATGGACTTGATCCTTAGAACCCCCAAATTTTATTCTAACCAGGGTTTTATTTTAACCAGGTCACTAGCTTGACAACTTTGTAGTGAAAACTCTATGCTTAGAATATAGAATTTACTGAAATTCTCAGCCCACTTTCTTCTCTAGAAATTACTCTTTTGTTGGTATTATGTTGTGCCCTTTAAGGATAAAACTCAATGGTCAATGCCAATCTCTGTGTAAATGCAATAGGTTTCTCCTTCATGGTTTTTGTTTTTGTTTTTATTTTTGTTTTGTTTTGTTTTTTTAACTTTTTGGGATTTTATCCTTTACTTACCGGTCCCACAAAAATATGGATTTGGACCATACCAAAGAAGGACTTTGAAATTGAATTCAACCAAGTGAAATAGTGTAGCACAAATAAAATTTTATTTTATTTTTATTTATTATATGTATTTCAATTTATTCTCAAATAAATTGCATTACTTATAGGAATTTAAGTTAAAAGTTATGGAGTACATTTTGCTTAAGTCAGTGATTAATAACACTGTGATAGTAGTCTCATGGCATTAATATAAAATTAAATTTCTAGTGACAGAGTTGATGAAGAAGCAAGAGAAGAAGAAATACTCTGTGATAGTTTGAATATGGTTGACCCAGGGAGTGGTACTATTAGTAGGTATGGACTTATAAGAAGTATTTCATTGTGGGCATGGACTTTAAGACCTTCATGCTAGGAAACCAGACTTCCCCTACTGGCTTTAAGATGACAATGGAGAACTCTCAGCTCCTCATGCATCATGCTTACCTGGATGTTGTTATGCTCCTGCATTAAGGATACTGGACCTTAAGTGTTTTGCTTATAAAA
Organism: Mus caroli; assembly: GCF_978045245.1. Taxonomy (NCBI): domain Eukaryota; kingdom Metazoa; phylum Chordata; class Mammalia; order Rodentia; family Muridae; genus Mus; species Mus caroli. Next base: position 157,114,985 of record NW_028227258.1, read on the forward strand.
GTTGCCTTGGGCTTGGTTCCGGGACTCCACCGAACTTAGGAGCTTAGTCTGCACAGGTGAGAGTGTGCACCACAGAAGCAGACAGCTTCTGGGACAGGCAGGTGCCACAGAGCTGCTGAGGCAGCACCCTTTTCTGGCCGCAGACACCCGGCCACCCTCCCAGCCAGGGAGGACAGGAGTCCGCCCTGCACGGGAGCCCTCTGCCTCAAGAGCAGGGAGCGCCATCTTGGTTCCAGGACTCCACAGAACTTAGGAACTTAGTCTGCACAGGTGAGAGGGTGCACCACAGAAGCTAACAGTTTCTATTAGCTGCCAAAGCAACACAGCATCTGGGAAAGGTCCAGTTTTGGGCCTACTTCTTCGGCCAGGAGGAGGTCCAAACACCAGATATCTGTGCACCTTCCCTGTAAGAGGAGAGCTTGCCAGCAGAGAGTGCTCTAACCACTGAAACTCAAAGGAGAGAGTGTGTCTCCCAGGTCTGCTGATAGACGGTAATCACAATCACCAGAAGAACAATCTCTAAACAGTGACAACTATAACAACTAACTCCAGAGATTACAAGATGGCGAAAGGTAAACGTAAGAATCTTACTAACAGAAACCAAGACCACTCACCATCATCAGAACCCAGCACTCCCACTTCGCTCAGTCCAGGGCACCTCAACACACCTGAAGAGCTAGACCTGGATTTAAAAGCATATCTCATGATGATGGTAGAGGACATCAAGAAGGACTTTAATAACTCACTTAAAGAATTACAGGAGAACATTGCTAAAGAGTTACAAGTCCTTAAAGTAAAACAGGATAACACAATCAAAAGGTAGAAGTCCTTAAAGAAAAACAGGAAAACACATCCAAACAGGTGATGGAAATGAACGAAACCATACTAGACCTAAAAAGGGAAGTAGACACAATAAAGAAAACCCAAAATGAGGCAACACTGGAGATAGAAACCCTAGAAAAGAAATCTGGAACCATAGATGCGAGCATCAGCAACAGAATACAAGAGATGGAAGAGAGAAACTCAGGTGCAGAAGATTCCATAGAGAACATCGGCACAACAATCAAAGAAAATGGAAAATGCAAAAAGATCCTAACTCAAAACATCCAGGAAATCCAGGAAACAATGAGAAGACCAAACCTACGGATAATAGGAGTGGATGAGAATGAAGATTTTCAACTCAAAGGACCAGCAAACATCTTCAACAAAATTATAGAAGAAAACTTCCCAAATCTAAAGAAAGAGATGCCCATGAACATACAAGAAGCCTACAGAATTCCAAATAGACTGAACCAGAAAAGAAATACTTCCCAACACATAATAATCAGAACAACAAATGCACTAAATAAAGATAGAATACTAAAAGCAGTAAGAGAAAAAGGCCAAGTAACAAATAAAGGCAAGTCTATCAGAATTACACCAGATTTTTCACCAGAGACTATGAAAGCCAGAAGATCCTAGACAGATGTTATACAGACACTAAATGAAGACAAATTCCAGCCCAGGCTACTATACCCAGCCAAACTCTTAATTAACATAAATGGAGAAACCAAAGTATTCCACGACAAAACCAAATTCACACATTATCTTTCCACTAATCCAGCCTTTCAAAGGATAATAACAGAAAAAAACCAATACAAGGACGGGAACCACGCCCTAGAAAAAACAAGAAGGTAATCCCTCAACAAACCTAAAAGAAGACAGCCACAAGAACAGAATGCCAACTTTAACAACAAAAATAACAGGAAGGAACAATTACTTTTTCTTAATATTGCTTAATATCAATAGACTCAACTCCCCAATAAAAAGACATAGACTAACAAATTGGCTAAACAAAAAATATGCAACTTTTTGCTGCTTACAGGGAACTCATCTCAGAGAAAAAGATAGACACTACCTCAGAATGAAAGGCTGGAAAAAAATTAAGGATGATTAACGATGCGGAACATTTTTTTTTCAGGTGATTCTCAGCCATTCGTTATTCCTCAGGAGAAAATTCTTTGTTTAGCTCTGAGCCCAATTCATTAATGGGATTATTTGATTTTCTGGAGTCCACCTTCTTGAGTTCTTTATATATACTGGATATTAGTCCCCTATATGATTTAGGATAGGTAAAGATCATTTCCCAATCTGTTGATGGCCGTTTTTTCTTTTTTTTTTCTTTTTTTTTAAATTTTTGATATTATTATTACATATTTTCCTCAATTACATTTCCAATGTTATCCCAAAAGTCCCCCTTAGCGCCCCCCACTTCCCTACCCACCCATTCCCATTCTTTTGGCCCTGGCATTCCCCTATATTGGGGCATATAAAGTTTGCAAGTCCAATGGGCTTCTCTTTCCATTGATGGCCGACTAGACCATCTTTCAATATATATGCAGCTAGAAACAAGAGCTCCAGGGTTCTGGTTAGTACATCTTGTTGTTCCAACAATAGGGTTGCAGATCCCTTTAGCTCCTTGGGTACTTTCTCTAGCTTCTCCATAGGGAGCCCTGTGATACATCCAATAGCTGACTGTGAACATCCACTCCTGTGTTTGCTAGGCCCCGACATCATCTCACAAGAGACAGCTATATTTGGGTCCTTTCAGCAAAATCTTGCTAGTGTATGCAATGGTGTCAGCATTTAGAAGCTGATTATGGGATGGATCCCTTGATACGGCAGACTCTAAATGGTCCATCCTTTCATCACAGCTCCGAACTTTGTCTCTGTAACTCCTTCCCTGGGTGTTTTGTTCCCAATTCTAAGAAGGGGCACAGTGTCCACACTTTGGTCTTCATTCTTCTTGATTTCATGCGTTTAGCAAATTGTATCTCATATCTTGGGTATCCTAAGTTTTGGGCTAATATCCACTTATCAGTGAATATATATTGTGTGAGTTTTTTTGTGATTGTGTTACTTCACTCAAGATGATGCCCTCCAGGTCCATCCATTTGGCTAGGAATTTCATAAATTCATTCTTTTTAATAGCTGAGTAGTACTCCATTGTGTAAATGTACCAGAGGATCCATACCAATTGCTGGATCCTCCGGTAGTACTATGTCCAATTTTCTGAGGAACCGCCAAACTGATTTCCAGAGTGGTTGTACAAGCTTGCAATCCCACCAACAATGGAGGAGTGTTCCTCTTTCTCCACATCCTCGCCAGCATCTGCTGTCACCTGAATTTTTGATCTTAGCCATTCTGACTGGTGTGAGGTGGAATCTCAGGGTTGTTTTGATTTGCATTTCCCTGATGATTAAGGATGTTGAACATTTTTTCAGGTGTTTCTCTGCCATTCGGTATTCCTCAGGTGAGAATTCTTTGTTCAGTTCTGAGCCCCATTTTTTAATGGGGTTATTTGACTTTCTGGAGTCTACCTTCTTGAGTTCTTTATATATATTGGATATTAGTCCCTTATCTGATTTAGGATAGGTGAAGATCCTTTCCCAATCTGTTGGTGTTTTTTTTGTCTTATTGATGGTGTCTTTAGCCTTGCAGAAGCTTTGTAGTTTCATGAGGTCCCACTTGTCAATTCTCGATCTTGCAGCACAAGCCATTACTGTTCTATTCAGGAATTTTTCCCCTGTGCCCATATCTTCAAGGCTTTTCCCCACTTTCTCCTCTATAAGTTTCACTATCTCTGGTTTTATGTGAAGTTCCTTGATCCACTTAGACTTGACCTTAGTACAAGGAGATAAGAATGGGTCGATTCGCATTCTTCTACATGTTAACAACCAGTTGTGCCAGCACCATTTGTTGAAAATGCTGTCTTTCTTCCACTGGATGTTTTTAGCTCCCTTGTCGAAGATCAAGTGACCGTAGGTGTGTGGGTTCATTTCTGGGTCTTCAATTCTATTCCATTGGTCTATTTGTCTGTCACTATACCAGTACCATGCAGTTTTTATCACAATTGCTCTGTAGTAAAGCTTTAGGTCCGGTATGGTGATTCCACCAGAGGTTCTTTTATCCTTGAGAAGAGTTTTTGCTATCTTAGGTTTTTTGTTATTCCAGATGAATTTGCAGATTGCACTTTCTAATTCGTTGAAGAATTGAGTTGGAATTTTGATGGGGATTGCATTGAATCTGTAGATTGCTTTTGGCAAGATAGCCATTTTTACAATGTTGATCCTGCCAATCCATGAGCATGGGAGATCTTTCCATCTTCTGAGATCTTCTATAATTTCTTTTTTCAGAGACTTGAAGTTTTTATTATACAGATCTTTCACTTCCTCTTTTCCAATTTGTATCCCTTTGATCTCCTTTTGTTGTCGAATTGCTCTGGCTAGGACTTCAAGTATAATGTTGAATAGGTACGGAGAAAGTGGACAGCCTTGTCTAGTCCCTGATTTTAGAGGGATTGCTTCAAGCTTCTCACCATTTACTTTGATGTTGGCTACTGCTTTGCTGTAGATTGCTTTTATCATGTTTAGGTATGGGCCTTGAATTCCTGATCTTTCCAAGACTTTTATCATGAATGGTGTTGGATCTTGTCAAATGCTTTATCCGCATCTAATGAGATGACCATGTGGTTTTTGTCTTTGAGTTTGTTTATATAATGGATTACGTTGATGGATTTCCGTATATTGAACCATCCCTGCATCCCTGCGATGAAACCTACTTGGTCAGGATGGATGATTGTTTTGATGTGTTCTTGGATTCGGTTAGCAAGAACTTTATTGAGGATTTTTGCATCAATATTCATAAGGGATATTGGTCTGAAGTTTTCTATCTTTGTTGGGTCTTTTTGTGGTTTAGGTATCAGAGTAATTGTGGCTTCATAGAATGAGTTGGGTAGAGTACCTTCTGTTTCTATTTTGTGGAATAGTTTGTGAAGAACTGGGATTAGATCTTCTTTGAAGGTCTGATAGAACTCTGCACTAAACCCATCTGGTCCTGGGCTTTTTTTAGTTGGGAGACTATTAATGACTGCTTCTATTTCTTTGGGGGATATGGGACTGTTTAGATCATTAACCTGATCTTGATTCAGCTTTGGTACCTGGTATCTGTCTAGGAACTTCTCCATTTCATCCAGGTTCTCCAGTTTTGTTGAGTATAGCCTTTGGTAGAAGGATCTGATGGTGTTTTGGATGTCTTCAGGATCTGTTGTTATGTCTCCTTTTTCTTTTTTCTTTTTTTTTTTTTTTTAATATTTTTATTACATATTTTCCTCAATTACATTTCCAATACTATCCCAAAAGTCCCCCATAGCGCCCCCCACTTCCCTACCCACCCATTCCCATTCTTTTGGCCCTGGCATTCCCCTATATTGGGGTATATAAAGTTTGCAAGTCCAATGGGCCTCTCTTTCCATTGATGGCCGACTAGGCCATCTTTCGATACATATGCAGCTAGAGACAAGAGCTCCAGAGTTCTGGTTAGTACATCATGTTGTTCCAACAATAGGGTTGCAGATCCCTTTAGCTCCTTGGGTACTTTCTCTAGCTTCTCCATTGGGAGCCCTGTGATACATCCAATAGCTGACTGTGAACATCCACTCCTGTGTTTGCTAGGCCCCGGCATCGTCTCACAAGAGACAGCTATATTTGGGTCCTTTCAGCAAGATCTTACTAGTGTATGCAATGGTGTCAGCGTTTAGAAGCTGATTATGGGGACGGATCCCTGGATACAGCAGTCTCTAAATGGTCCATCCTTTCATCACAGCTACGAACTTTGTCTCTGTAACTCCTTCCCTGGGTGTTTTGTTCCCAATTCTAAGAAGGTGCACAATGTCCACACTTTGGTCTTCATTCTTCTTGAGTTTCATGCGTTTATCAAATTGTATCTTATATCTTGGGTATCCTAAGTTTTGGGCTAATATCCACTTATCAATGAATACATATTGTGTGAGATCTTTTGTGATTGTGTTACTTCACTCAAGATGATGCCCTCCAGGTCCATCCATTTGGCTAGGAATTTCATAAATTCATTCTTTTTAATAGCTGAGTAGTACTCCATTGTGTAAATGTACCATAATTTCTGTATCCATTCCTCTGTTGAGGGACATCTGGGTTCTTTCCAGCTTCTGGCTATTATAAATAGGGCTGCTATGAACATAGTGGAGCATGTGTCCTTTTTACCGGTTGGGACATCTTCTGGATATATGCCCAGGAGAGGTATTGCTGGATCCTCCGGTAGTACTATGTCCAATTTTCTGAGGAACCGCCAGACTGATTTCCAGAGTGGTTGTACAAGCTTGCAATCCCACCAACAATGGAGGAGTGTTCCACTTTCTCCACATCCTCGCCAGCATCTGCTGTCACCTGAATTTTTGATCTTAGCCATTCTGACTGGTGTGAGGTGGAATCTCAGGGTTGTTTTGATTTGCATTTCCCTGATGATTAAGGATGTTGAACATTTTTTCAGGTGCTTCTCTGCCATTCGGTATTCCTCAGGTGAGAATTCTTTGTTCAGTTCTGAGCCCCATTTTTTAATGGGGTTATTTTACTTTCTGGAGTCCACCTTCTTGAGTTCTTTGTATATATTGGATATTAGTCCCTTATCTGATTTAGGATAGGTGAAGATCCTTTCCCAATCTGTTAGTGGTTTTTTTGTCTTATTGATGGTGTCTTTAGCCTTGCAGAAGCTTTGTAGTTTCATGAGGTCCCACTTATCAATTCTCGGTCTTACAGCACAAGCCATTACTGTTCGATTCAGGAATTTTTCCCCTGTGCCCATATCTTCAAGGCTTTTCCCCACTTTCTCCTCTATAAGTTTCAGTGTCTCTGGTTTTATGTGAAGTTCCTTGATCCACTTAGACTTGACCTTAGTACAAGGAGATAGGAATGGATCGATTCGCATTCTTCTACATGTTAACAACCAGTTGTGCCAGCACCATTTGTTGAAAATGCTGTCTTTCTTCCACTGGATGTTTTTAGCTCCCTTGTCGAAGATCAAGTGACCATAGGTGTGTGGATTCATTTCTGGGTCTTCAATTCTATTCCATTGGTCTATTTGTCTGTCACTATACCAGTACCATGCAGTTTTTATCACAATTGCTCTGTAGTAGAGCTTTAGGTCCGGCATGGTGATTCCACCAGAGGTTCTTTTATCCTTGAGGAGAGTTTTTGCTATCCTAGGTTTTTTGTTATTCCAGATGAATTTGCAGATTGCACTTTCTAATTCGTTGAAGAATTGATTTGGAATTTTGATGGGGATTGCATTGAATCTGTAGATTGCTTTTGGCAAGATAGCCATTTTTACAATGTTGATCCTGCCAATCCATGAGCATGGGAGATCTTTCCATCTTCTGAGATCTTCTATAATTTCTTTCTTCAGAGACTTGAAGTTTTTATTATACAGATCTTTCACTTCCTTAGTTAGAGTCACGCCAAGATATTTTATATTATTTGTGACTATTGAGAAGGGTGTTGTTTCCCTAATTTCTTTCTCAGCCTGTTTATTCTTTGTGTAGAGAAAGGCCATTGATTTGTTTGAGTTAATTTTATATCCAGCTACTTCACCGAAGCTGTTTATCAGGCTTAGGAGTTCTCTGGTGGAATTTTTAGGGTCACTTATTTATACTATCATATCATCTGCAAAAAGTGATATTTTGACTTCATCTTTTCCAATTTGTATCCCTTTGATCTCCTTTTGTTGTCGAATTGCTCTGGCTAGGACTTCAAGTACAATGTTGAATAGGTATGGAGAAAGTGGACAGCCTTGTCTAGTCCCTGATTTTAGAGGGATTGCTTCAAGCTTCTCACCATTTACTTTGATGTTGGCTACTGGTTTGCTGTAGATTGCTTTTATCATGTTTAGGTATGGGCCTTGAATTCCTGATCTTTCCAAGACTTTTATCATGAATGGGTGTTGGATCTTGTCAAATGCTTTTTCCGCATCTAAGGAGATGACCATGTGGTTTTTGTCTTTGAGTTTGTTTATATACTGGATTACGTTGATGGATTTCCGTATATTGAACCATCCCTGCATCCCTGGGATGAAACCTACTTGGTCAGGATGGATGATTGTTTTGATGTGTTCTTGGATTCGGTTAGCAAGAACTTTATTGAGGATTTTTGCATCAATATTCATAAGGGATATTGGTCTGAAGTTTTCTATCTTTGTTGGGTCTTTTTGTGGTTTAGGTATCAGAGTAATTGTGGCTTCATAGAATGAGTTGGGTAGAGTACCTTCTGTTTCTATTTTGTGGAATAGTTTGTGAAGAACTGGGATTAGATCTTCTTTGAAGGTCTGATAGAACTCTGCACTAAACCCATCTGGTCCTGGGCTTTTTTTAGTTGGGAGACTATTAATGACTGCTTCTATTTCTTTGGGGGATATAGGGCTGTTTAGATCATTAACCTGATCTTGATTCAGCTTTGGTACCTGGTATCTGTCTAGGAACTTGTCCATTTCATCCAGGTTCTCCAGTTTTGTTGAGTATAGCCTTTGGTAGAAGGATCTGATGGTGTTTTGGATGTCTTCAGGATCTGTTGTTATGTCTCCTTTTTCATTTCTGATTTTGTTAATTAGGATGCTTTCCCTGTGCCCTCTAGTGAGTCTGGCTAAGGGTTTATCTATCTTGTTGATTTTCTCAAAGAACCAGCTCCTTGATTGGTTGATTCTTTGAATAGTTTTTCTTGTTTCCACTTGGTTGATTTCACCCCTGAGTTTGATTATTTCCTGCCGTCTACTCCTCTTGGGTGAATTTGCTTCCTTTTGTTCTAGTGCTTTTAGGTGTGTTGTCAAGCTGCTAATGTGTGCTCTCTCTAGTTTCCTTTTGGAGGCACTCAGAGCTATGAGTTTTCCTCTTAAAAATGCTTTCATTGCGTCCCATAAGTTTGGGTATGTTGTGGCTTCATTTTCATTGAACTCTAAAAAGTCCTTAATTTCTTTCTTTATTCCTTCCTTGACCAAGGTATCATTGAGAAGAGTGTTGTTCAGTTTCCACGTGAAGGTTGGCTTTCTATTATTTATTTTGTTATTGAAGATCAGCCTTAGTCCATGGTGATCTGATAGGATGCATGGGACAATTTCAATATTTTTATATCTGTTGAGGCCTGTTTTGTGACCAATTATGTGGTCAATTTTGGAGAAGGTACCATGAGGTGCTGAGAAGAAGGTATATCCTTTTGTTTTAGGATAGAATGTTCTGTAGATATCTGCCAGATCCATTTGATTCATAATTTCTGTTAGTTTCACTGTGTCCCTGTTTAGTTTCTGTTTCCATGATCTGTCCATTGGTGAAAGTGGTGTGTTGAAGTCTCCCACTATTATTGTATGAGGTGCAATGTGTGCTTTGAGCTTTACTAAAGTTTCTTTAATGAATGTGGCTGCCTTTGTATTTGGAGCATAGATATTCAGGATTGATAGTTCCTCTTGGAGGATTTTACCTTTGATGAGTATGAAGTGTCCCTCCCTGTCTTTTTTAATGACTTTGGGTTGGAAGTCAATCTTATCAGATATTAGAATGGCTACTCCAGCTTGTTTCTTCATGCCATTTGCTTGGAAAATTGTTTTCCAGCCTTTCATTCTGAGGTAGTGTCTATCCTTTTCTCTGAGATGAGTTTCCTGTAAGCAGCAAAATGTTGGGTCTTGTTTGTGTAGCCAGTTTGTTAGTCTATGTCTTTTTATCGGGGAGTTGAGTCCATTGATATTAAGAGATATTAAGGAAAAGTAATTGTTGTTTCCTGTTATTTTTGATGTTAAAGTTGGCATTTTGTTCTTGTGGCTGTCTTCTTTTAGGTTTGTTGAGGGATTACCTTCTTGTTGTTTCTAGGGCGTGGTTCCTGTCCTTGTATTGGTTTTTTTCTGTTATTATCCTTTGAAGGGCTGGATTCCTGGAGAGATAATGTGTGAATTTGGTTTTGTCGTGGAATACTTTGGTTTCTCCATCTATGTTAATTGAGAGTTTGGCTGGGTATAGTAGCCTGGGCTGGAATTTGTGTTCTTTTAGTGTCTGTATAACATCCGTCCAGGATCTTCTGGCTTTCATAGTCTCTGGTGAAAAGTCTGGTGTAATTCTGATAGGCTTGCCTTTATATGTTACTTGGCCTTTTTCTCTTACTGCTTTTAGTATTCTATCTTTATTTAGAGCATTTGTTGCTCTGATTATTATGTGTCGGGAGGTATTTCTTTTCTGGTCCAGTCTATTTGGAGTTCTGTAGGCTTCTTGTATGTTCATGGGCATCTCTTTCTTTAGATTTGGGAAGTTTTCTTCTATAATTTTGTTGAAGATGTTTGCTGGTCCTTTGAGTTGAAAATCTTCATTCTCATCCACTCCTATTATCCGTAGGTTTGGTCTTCTCATTATGTCCTGTATTTCTTGGATGTTTTGAGTTAGGATCTTTTTGCATTTTACATTTTCCTTGATTGTTGTGCAGATGTTCTCTATGGAATCTTCTGCACCTGAGATTCTCTCTTCCATCTCTTGTATTCTGTTGCTGATGCTCGTATCTATGGTTCCAGATTTCTTTCCTAGGGTTTCTATCTCCAGTGTTGCCTCATTTTGGGTTTTCTTTATTGTGTCTACTTCCCTTTTTAGGTCTAGTATGGTTTTGTTCATTTCCATCATCTGTTTGGATGTGTTTTCCTGTTTTTCTGTAAGGACTTCTACCTGTTTGATTATGTTATCATGTTTTTCTTTAAGGATTTGTAACTCTTTAGCAGTGTTCTCCTGCAATTCTTTAAGGGATTTTTGTGCTTCCTCTTTATTGTCTTCTGCCTTTTTATCAGTGTTCTCCTGCATTTCTTTAAGTGTGTTATTAAAGTCCTTCTTGAAGTCCTCTATCATCATCAGGAGATATGCTTTTAAATCCGTGTCTAGCTTTTCCGGTGTGTTGGGGTGCCCTGGACTGGGCGAAGTGGGGGTGCTGGGTTCTGATGATGGTGAGTGGTCTTGGTTCCTGTTAGTAAGATTATTACGTTTACCTTTCGCCATCTGGTAATCTCTGGGGTTAGTTGTTATCGTTGTCACTATTTAAAGATTGGAGCAGAAGCTGTGTTCCACTCACCAGCAGTCTCTAAATCCTGCGGCGGGGGTCGTGGGTAGCTGACGGTACCCCGGTGCTGGTCTTGCCGGAAGAGGCCTGTGGTCCTACTCAGGCCGTTTTTCTGCTTCCCTAACTAATGCAGTCTCTGGTCCCACGTGCAATTGGATTGGAGCAGAAGCTGTGTTCCACTCTCCAGAAGTCTTAAGATCCTGTGGTGGGTGTTGTGGGTAGCTGGTGAGTGTCAGCTGACCCTGCGCCCCAGCTGCCCAGGTGCTTTTCTGACCGGAAGAGGGTTGTGGCCCTATGTAGGCCGGATTTCTCTCTCCCCAACCAGAGCAGTCTCAGGTCCCGCGTGATTGGACTGGAGCAGAAGCTGTGTTCCACTCACCAGCAGTCTCAAAATCCTGCGGAGGGGGTCTTGGGTAGCTGGCGGGTGTCAGGCAACCCTGCGCTCCCGCTACCCTGGCGCTGATCTGGCCGGATGAGGCCTGTGGTCCTACTCAGGCCGGTTTCTGCTTCCCTAACTAATGCAGTCTCAGGTCCCGCGCAATTGGATTGGAGCAGAAGCTGTGTTCCACTCACCAGCAGTCCCAAAATCCTGCGACGGGGGTCGTGGGTAGCTGGCGGGTGTCAGGCAACCCTGCGCTCCCGCTACCCCGGCGCTGATCCAGCAGGATGAGGCCTGTGGTCCTACTCAGGCCGGTTTATGCTTCCCTAACTAATGCAGTCTCAGGTCCCGCGCAATTGGATTGGAGCAGAAGCTGTGCTCCACTCACCAGAAGTCTTAAGATCCTGTGGCGGGTGTTGTGGGTAGCTGGCGAGTGTCAGCAGACCCTGCGCCCCAGCTGCCCAGGTGCTTTTCTGACCGGAAGAGGGTTGTATGTCTCCTTTTTCATTTCTGATTTTGTTAATTAGGATGCTTTCCCTGTGCCCTCTAGTGAGTCTGGCTAAGGGTTTATCTATCTTGTTGATTTTCTCAAAGAACCAGCTCCTTGATTGGTTGATTCTTTGAATAGTTTTTCTTGTTTCCACTTGGTTGATTTCGCCCCTGAGTTTGATTATTTCCTGCCGTCTACTCCTCTTGGGTGAATTTGCTTCCTTTTGTTCTAGTGCTTTTAGGTGTGTTGTCAAGCTGCTAATGTGTGCTCTCTCTAGTTTCCTTTTGGAGGCACTCAGAGCTATGAGTTTTCCTCTTAGAAATGCTTTCATTGCGTCCCATAAGTTTGGGTATGTTGTGGCTTCATTTTCATTGAACTCTAAAAAGTCCTTAATTTCTTTCTTTATTCCTTCCTTGACCAAGGTATCATTGAGAAGAGTGTTGTTCAGTTTCCACGTGAAGGTTGGCTTTCTATTATTTATTTTGTTATTGAAGATCAGCCTTAGTCCATGGTGATCTGATAGGATGCATGGGACAATTTCAATATTTTTATATCTGTTGAGGCCTGTTTTGTGACCAATTATGTTTTTTCTTATTGACAGTGTCTTTTGCCTTACAGAAGCTTTGCAGTTTCATGACATCCCATTTGTCAATTCTCAATCTTACAGCACAAGCCATCGGTGTTCTATTCAGGAATTTTTCCCCTGTGCCCATATCTTCGAGGCTTTTCCCCACTTTCTCCTCTATAAATTTCAGTGTCTCTGTTTTATGTGGAGTTCCTTGATCTACTTAGATTTGACCTTAGTACAAGGAGATAGGAATGGATCAATTTGCATTCTTCTACATGATAACCACCAGTTGTGCCAGCACCATTTGTTGAAAATGCTGTCTTTCTTCCACTGGATGGTTATAGCTCCCTTGTCGAAGATCAAGTGACTATAGGTATGTGGGTTCATTTCTGGGTCTTCAATTCTATTCCATTGGTATACATGTGTGTCAGTATTACAGTACCTGCAGTTTTTTTTCTTGTTTTTTTTTTAATTTTTAATATTTTTATTACATATTTTCCTCAATTACATTTCCAATGCTATCCCAAAAGTCCCCCATAGCGCCCCCCACTTCCCTACCCACCCATTCCCATTCTTTTGGCCCTGGCATTCCCCTATATTGGGGCATATAAAGTTTGCAAGTCCAATGGGCCTCTCTTTCCATTGATGGCCGACTAGGCCATCTTTCCATACATATGCAGCTAGAGACAAGAGCTCCAGGGTTCTGGTTAGTACATCATGCTGTTCCAACATAGGGTTGCAGATCCCTTTAGCTCCTTGGTTACTTTCTCTAGCTTCTCCATTGGGAGCCCTGTGATACATCCAATAGCTGACTGTGAACATCCACTCCTGTGTTTGCTAGGCCCCGGCATCATCTCACAAGAGACAGCTATATTTGGGTCCTTTCAGCAAAATATTGCTAGTGTATGCAATGGTGTCAGCGTTTAGAAGCTGATTATGGGATGGATCCCTGGATACAGCAGTCTCTAAATGGTCCATCCTTTCATCACAGCTACGAACTTTGTCTCTGTAACTCCTTCCCTGGGTGTTTTGTTCCCAATTCTAAGAAGGGGCACAGTGTCCACACTTTGGTCTTCATTCTTCTTGAGTTTCATGCGTTTAGCAAATTGTATCTTATATCTTGGGTATCCTACGTTTTGGGCTAATATCCACTTATCAGTGAATACATATTGTGTGAGTTCTTTTGTGATTGTGTTACTTCACTCAAGATGATGCCCTCCAGGTCCATCCATTTGGCTAGGAATTTCATAAATTCATTCTTTTTAATAGCTGAGTAGTACTCCATTGTGTAAATGTACCATAATTTCTGTATCCATTCCTCTGTTGAGGGACATCTGGGTTCTTTCCAGCTTCTGGCTATTATAAATAGGGCTGCTATGAACATAGTGGAGCATGTGTCCTTTTTACCGGTTGGGACATCTTCTGGATATATGCCCAGGAGAGGTATTGCTGGATCCTCCGGTAGTACTATGTCCAATTTTCTGAGGAACCGCCAGACTGATTTCCAGAGTGGTTGTACAAGCTTGCAATCCCACCAACAATGGAGGAGTGTTCCTCTTTCTCCACAACCTCGCCAGCATCTGCTGTCACCTGAATTTTTGATCTTAGCCCTTCTGCCTGGTGTGAGGTGGAATCTCAGGTTTGTTTTGATTTGCATTTCCCTGATGATTAAGGATGTTGAACATTTTTTCAGGTGTTTCTCTGCCATTCGGTATTCCTCAGGTGAGAATTCTTTGTTCAGTTCTGAGCCCCATTTTTTAATGGGGTTATTTGACTTTCTGGAGTCCACCTTCTTGAGTTCTTTATATATATTGGATATTAGTCCCTTATCTGATTTAGGATAGGTGAAGATCCTTTCCCAATCTGTTGGTGGTTTTTTTGTCTTATTGATGGTGTCTTTAGCCTTGCAGAAGCTTTGTAGTTTCATGAGGTCCCACTTGTCAATTCTCGATCTTACAGCACAAGCCATTACTGTTCTATTCAGGAATTTTTCCCCTGTGCCCATATCTTCAAGGCTTTTCCCCACTTTCTCCTCTATAAGTTTCACTGTCTCTGGTTTTATGTGAAGATCCTTGATCCACTTAGACTTGACCTTAGTACAAGGAGATAGGAATGGATCGATTCACATTCTTCTACATGTTAACAACCAGTTGTGCCAGCACCCTTTGTTGAAAATGCTGTCTTTCTTCCACTGGATGTTTTTAGCTCCCTTGTCGAAGATCAAGTGACCGTAGGTGTGTGGGTTCATTTCTGGGTCTTCAATTCTATTCCATTGGTCTATTTGTCTGTCACTATATCAGTACCATGCAGTTTTTATCACAATTGCTCTGTAGTAGAGCTTTAGGTCCGGCATGGTGGTTCCACCAGAGGTTCTTTTATCCTTGAGAAGAGTTTTTGCTATCCTAGGTTTTTTGTTATTCCAGATGAATTTGCAGATTGCACTTTCTAATTCGTTGAAGAATTGATTTGGAATTTTGATGGGGATTGCATTGAATCTGTAGATTCCTTTTGGCAAGATAGCCATTTTTACAATGTTGATCCTGCCAATCCATGAGCATGGGAGATCTTTCCATCTTCTGAGATCTTCTATAATTTCTTTCTTCAGAGACTTGAAGTTTTTATTATACAGATCTTTCACTTCCTTAGTTAGAGTCACGCCAAGATATTTTATATTCTTTGTGACTATTGAGAAGGGTGTTGTTTCCCTAATTTCTTTCTCAGCCTGTTTATTCTTTGTGTAGAGAAAGGCCATTGATTTGTTTGAGTTAATTTTATATCCAGCTACTTCACCGAAGCTGTTTATCAGGCTTAGGAGTTCTCTGGTGGAATTTTTAGGGTCACTTATATATACTATCATATCATCTGCAAAAAGTGATATTTTGACTTCATCTTTTCCAATTTGTATCCATTTGATCTCCTTTTGTTGTCGAATTGCTCTGGCTCGGACTTCAAGTACAATGTTGAATAGGTATGGAGAAAGATTTTGTTTTTTACAACTTTCTCAAAGTATGGGCAAGCATCATGTCACAATTGCTCTATAATAATGCTTTAGGTCAGGCATGGCGATTCCACCAGAGGTTCTTTTATCCTTGAGAAGAGTTTTGGCTATCCTAGTTTTTTTTTGTTGTTGTTGTTACAGATGAATTTGCAGGTTGCTCTTTCTAATTTATTGAATAATTGAGATGGAAATTTGATGGGGATTTCATTTAATCTGTAGATTGCTTTTGGCAAGATAGCCATTTTTGCAATGTTGATCCTGCCAATCCATTAGCATAGAAGATCTTTCCATCTTCTGAGATCTTTAATTTCTTTCTTCAGAGTCTTGAAGTTCTTATCATAGAGATTTTTCACTTCCTTAGTTAGAGTCATGCCAAGGTATTTTATATTATTTGTGATTATTGAGAAGGGTGTTGTTTCCCTAATTTCTTTCTCAGCCTGTTTATTCTTTGTGTAGAGAAAGGCCATTGTATTGTTTGAGTTAATTTTATATCCAGCTACTTCACCGAAGCTGTTTATCAGGTTTAGGAATTCTCTGGTGAAATTTTTAGGATCACTTATATATACTATCATATCATCTGCAAAAAGTGATATTTTGACTTCATCTTTTATAATTTGTATCCGCTTAATCTCCGTTTGTTGTCAAATTGCTCTAGCTAGGACTTCAAGTACTATGTTGAATAGGTAGGGAGAAAGTGGGCAGCCTTGTCTAGTCCCTGATTTTAGTGGAATTTCTTCCAGCTTCTCATCATTTACTTTGATATTGGCTATTGGTTTCCTGTAGATTGCTTTTATCATGTTTAGGTATGGGCCTTGAATTCCTGATCTTTCCAAGACTTTGTTCATGAATGGGTGTTGGATCTTATAGAATGTTTTTTCCACATCTAAGGAGATGATCATGTGGTTTTTGTCTTTGAGTTTGTTTATATAATGGATTACATTGATGGATTTCCTTATATTGAACCATCCCTGCATCCCTGGAATAAAACCTACTTGGTCAAGATGGATGATTGCTTTAATGTGTTCTTGGATTCGGTTAGCGAGAATTTTATTGAGTATTTTTGCATCAATATTCATAACAGAGATTGGTGTGAAGATCTCTATCTTTGTAGGATCTTTCTGTGGTTTAGGTATCAGAGTAATTGTGGCTTCATAGAATGAGATAGGTAGAATACCTTCTAATTCTCTTTTGTGGAATAGTTTGTTCAGAACTGGAATTAGATCTTCTTTGAAGGTCTGATAGAACTCTGCACTAAACCCATTTGGTCCTGGGCTTTGTTTGGCTGGGAGACTATTAATGACTGCTTCTATTTCTTTAGGGGATATGGAACTGTTTAGATCATTAACTTGATCCTGATTTACCTTTGGTACCTGGTATCTGTCTAGAAATTTATCCATTTCGTCCAGGTTTTCTTTTTTGTTGAGTATAGCGTTTTGTAGAAGTATCGGATGGTGTTTTGGATTTCTTCACGATGTGATGATATGTCTTCCTTTTCATTTCTGATTTTGTTAACTAGGATGCTGTCCCTGTGCCCTCTAGTGAGTCTAGCTAAGGGTTTATCTATCTTGTTGATTTTCTCAAAGTACCAACTCCGAGTTTGGTTAATATTTTGAATAGTTCTTCTTGTTTCCACTTGGCTGATTTCACCCCTGACTTTGATTATTTCCTGTCGTCTACTCCTCTTGGGTGAATTTTCTTCCTGTTTTTCTAGAGCTTTTAGATGTGTTGTCAAGGTGCTAGTGTGGGCTCTCTCCAGTTTCTCTTTGGAGGCACTCAGAGCTATGTGTTTCCCTCTTAGAAATGCTTTCATTGTGTCCCATAGGTTTGGGTATGTTGTGGCTTCATTTTCATTAAACTCTACAAAGTCTTTAATTTCTTTCTTTATTCCTTCCTTGACCAAGGTATCATTGAGAAGAGTGTTGTTCAGTTTCCACGTGAATGTTGGCTTTCTATTATTTATGTTGCTATTGAAGATCAGCCTTAGTCCATGGTGGTCTGATAGGATGCATGGGACAATTTCAATATTTTTGTATCTGTTGACACCTGTTTTGTGACCAATTATATGGTCAGTTTTGAAGAAGGTACCATGAGGTGCTGACAAGAAGGTATATCCTTTTGTTTTAGCATAAAATGTTCTGTAACTATCTGTTAAGTCCATTTGTTTCATAACTTCTGTTAGTTTCACTGTTTCCCTGTTTAATTTCTGTTTCCACAATCTGTCCATTGATGAAAGGGGTGTGTTGAAATCTCCCACTATTATTCTTTGAGGTGCAATGTGTGCATTGAGCTTTACTAAAGTGTCTTTAATGAATGTGGCTGCCCTTGCATTTGGAGCATAGATATTCAGAATTGAGAGTTCCTCTTGGAGGATGTTACCTTTGATGAGTATGAAGTGTCCCTCCTTGTCTTTTTTGATATCTTTGGGTTGGAAGTCAATTTATTCTATATTAGAATGGCTACTCCAGCTTGTTTCTTCAGACCATTTGCTTGGAAATTTGTTTTCCAGCCTTTCACTCTGAGGTAGTTTCTGTCTTTTTCTTTGAGATGGGTTTCCTGTAAGCAGCAGAATGTTGGGTCCTGTTTGTGTAGCCAGTCTGTTATTCTATGTCTTTTTATTGGGGAATTGAGTCCATTGATATTAAGAGATATTAAGGAAAAGTAATTTTTGCTTCCTTTTATTTTTGTTGTTAGAGTTGGCATTCTGTTCTTTGGCTGTCTTCTTTTTGGTTTGTTGAGGGATTACTTTCTTGCTTTTTCTAGGACGTGTTTTCTGTTCTTGTACTTTTTTCTCTGTTATTATTTTTTGAAGGGCTGGATTTGTGAAAAGATAATGTGTGAATTTGGTTTTGTCGTGGAATACTTTGGTTTCTCCATATATGGTAATTGAGATTTTGGCCTGGTATAGTAGCCTGGCCTGGCATTTGTGTTCTTTTAGTGTATGTATAACATCTGTCCAGGCTTTTCTGGCTTTCATAGTCTCTGGTGAAATGTCTGGTGTAATTCTGATAGGCCTGCCTTTATATGTTACTTGACCGTTTTCCCTTACTGCTTTTAATATTCTCTCTTTATTTAGTGCATTTGCTGTTCCGATTATTATGTGTCGGGAGGAATTTCTTTTCTGGTCCAGACTATTTGGAGTTCTGTAGGCTTCTTGTATGTTCATGGGCTTGTCATTCTTTAGGTTTGAGAAGTTTTCTTCTACAATTTTGTTGAAGATATTTGCTGGCCCATTAAGTTAAAAATCTTCATTTTCATCAACTACTATTATCCTTAGGTTTGGTCTTCTCATTGTGTCCTGGATTTCCTGGATGTTTTGAGTTAGGATCTTTTTGGATTTTGTATTTTCTTTGATTGGTGTGCTGATGTTCTCTATGGAATCTTCTGCACCTGAGATTCTCTCTTCCATCTCTTGTATTCTGTTGCTGATTCTTTCAACTATGTTTCCAGATTTCTTTCCTAGGGTTTCTATCTCCAGCGTTGCCTCACTTTGGGTTTTCTTTATTGTGTCTACTTCCCTTTTTATGTCCTAGATGTTTTTATTCAATTCCATCACCTGTTTGGTCATGTTTTCCTGCAATTCTTTAAGGAATTTTTGTGTTGCCTCTTTAAGGTCTTCTACCTGTTTAGCTGTGTTCTCCTGTATTTCTTTAAGTGAGTTATTAAAGTCCTTCTTGATGTCCTCTACCATCCTCATGAGATATGCTTTTAAGTCCGGGTCTAGCTTTTCGGGTGTGTTCAATTGCCAAGGACTAGGTGGGGTGGGAGTGCTTTGTTCTGATGATGATGATTGGTCTTGATTTCTGTTAGTAGGATTCTTAAGTTTGCCTTTCGCCATCTGTTAATCTCTGAAGCAAGTTGTTATAGTTGTCTCTGTTTAGAGCTTGTTCGTCAGGTGATTATGTTAGCCTCTATCAGCAGACCTGGGAGACTAGCTCTCTCCTTAGTTTCAGTGGTCAGAGTATTCTTTGCAGGCAAGCTCTCCTCTTGCAGGGAAATTGTCCAGATATCTGGTGTTTGAACCTGCCTCCTGGCAGAAGTTGTGTTCCACTCACCAGAGGTCTTAAGATACCGGGAGGGTCCTGTGAGGACCTTGGGGGTGTCCGGAGACTCCGTGTGCAAGGAACCCCAGTGCTGGAGTGGACCAGAAGGTACTTGTGCCCCTGATCAGGCCGGGTTATCTGCTTCCCTACGTAATGCAGTCTCAGGTCTCGAGTGATTGGATTGGAGCTGATGCTGTGTTCCACTCTCCAGAGGTCTTATGATCCTGTGGGGAATCCTATGTGGGTCCTTGCAGGTGTTCGGAGACTCTGCAGGCAAGGAACTCCCATGCTGGAGTCAGATTCTGTCTTTCATGATGAAAAATTACCTATGAAATTAATGAGAATTTTGATAAATAACTTGTTAACTCACTAATATTTGATTGAGAGGTTTCACTTTTATGTCAGTGATTGTTTTAATTCATCATGACAGTTCCATCAACATACTGATTAAAGCTGAGTAAGCTGAGATTCCCAAGACCCCTGCTCTTGTCAGTTGCCCACTTCATGGACCTTTTCATTTCTTCATCATGTGTACACTTATGTACTTGCTCTGTGTGTATTGTTCTTCCTAATAAAACCATATTAAGAAATTTTACCAAGAGTTACAAGACAACAAAACAGTTTAAAATGTTGGTGAAATTTAACCTGACTCTTCAAGAATTCCATAGATAAAGTCTCAAATTTTCACCATTGCTATGAGAGGAGTTTGGTTTCTCAGGGACTTGAGAATATCAATTCACAGATGCAGTTGAACCAGAAATACTAAACTGAAAGAAACAATGGGATTGAACAGTCTGGACTACAAATGATTAAAATGAGCCCTGAGTAAACAGTGACACCTTGACTCTCCAAAACTGAAACTTAAAGGGAAATGAAAATCCATCTTATAGTGATAAACTAAAGTACCATGAAAGAATAGCTAGTTTTTTATTATATCAATACTTCTACAATCCATTAGAATCCCCATATTTCCTCAGAATTCATTTTTTCCATTATCTGTAAAGAAGTAAAAGATGAAATTTGGTATAAATACCTTCTGGGGTGGTTTGCATACATTTGGCACAGGGAGTTGAAAATTAGGAGCTGTGGCCTTCTTCAAGGAAGTATGTCACTGTTGAGGTAAGCTTTGAGAGACTTTGCTCCTAGCTACCTGGAAAACAGTCTTCTACTGATTGCCTTCAAAACAAGATGTAGAACACACAGCTCCTTCAGCACCATGCCTTCCTGGGTGCTGCAATACTTCCTGCCATGATGATAATATACAGAACCTCAAAACCAGTAAGCCAGCCCCAATTAAATGTTGTATTTTGCAAGAGTTGCTTTGGAGGTAGTGTCACTTCATAGTAATGGAAACCCTAAATACAATAATACAACACTAAACCTTCCATACAATCAAAATTCTGTCTTCTAGGAAAAGTTAGTAAAGGATTTTCTAGCATATGAAAAATATTTTAGCCAGTATTATGCAAATATTTCTCTGAGAAATTTGATTGTGGATTTTATTATATTTTGAATAAAGGTCAAACATTCATAATAAAGTATTATTTACGAAGGTACAATTTGAGAGCTACCTTCATGACCATAACATCTAAAAGTGATATCCTATAAAGGGGAACATGAAAAAATTCTTTTTTTTTTAATTGGATATTCTCTTTATTTACATTTCAAATGCTTTCTCTGTTCCCAGTCTTTACTTTGGAAACCCACTAACCCAACTTCCCACCCCTGCCTCTATGAGTGTGCTCCTCCACCCACCTATCCACTCTTGACTTCCCACTGTGGCAATTCCCAACACTAGGACATAGAACCTCCTCAGACCCAAGGACCTCTCCTTCCACTAATGTCCAAGAAAGCCATCCTCTGCCACATATGCAGCCAGTATGGGTCACTCCATGTGTATTCTTTGGTTGGTAGTCCAGTTTTTGGGAGGTCCAGGGGGTCTGGCCTGTTGATACTGTTTCTCCCTCCATGGTGCTGCAACCCCCCTCAGCTCCTTCATTCCTTTCTCCAACTCCTTTATTGGGAAACCCGTGCTCCATATTTGTACTGTTTCCTTCTCTAAACAGTTTAATTTTATTATATTCATAAGTTTGGAATGCTTCTTGAATTTAGTCCTATTTTTAAAGAGGGATGAAAACTAGACTGTGATTTATATCAAATAATTATTTTTTAGGAGAACTCATTAGTGCTATTTGCTTATAAAGAAATATAATAATGGCCTTTGCCAAATAGGTTTTTAGTCATATACAGTACAGAATACTGAAATGATTTCAAACAGAAACAGGATATAGAAGCAATTCTTTACAAGAATGAACTTAACAAGCTTGTACTGGTCAAAGCTCATCAACATCACAGTGTTCCATAAGCAGGTGTCATCCACAAGGATGGCATTTGGAAGCAACCACAGAGTCACCCAGTAAAAACAGTGAGTTTATCTTGAAAATGTCCTGGTGACCTTTCTGTGCCTGGTCTCCAGGCATCACTCAATAGAAACATGGCAAAGTGGTTGCTTCCTTAATTCATGACAAATTCACATATAAGACAATTGTGAATTTTGAAAACTAAACTGTATTAGTAAAATGCCTCAGCAGGAGTCTATGTCCTCAGCCAGTTCAGGGAGAACAATGAGACACACCGAAGCTTCTATTGAGAACAGCCAGTGTTAAACTGTGAATTGAACAAGAGACATGGTCTTGCCTAGCTCAATTGGGACTAGGTGCCATTCTGAGAACAGATATAGACTTGTGAATTCAGCAAGGTCTCAATCCACATGCTCAGAAATCTTGAAACCTCACTGTTTTCTATGGCAAGGTGGAATGTTTCCTGATTCTGAGAGTTGTCCTTAAATGGTCGGGCTGTGTTTGGAGTGGGCCATACAATTATTTCTTAAAGGAGTACTAGAAAAATTGTTCAGCAAGGGTGCAGCTCTGTATTCAGTCTATAAGTTGTTTATTCTTTGACCAAAAATAAGATACCTAAGTTTATTAAGAATCAATTAATTCAATAAAAATGTATTTGAAATTGAACTTTTATATCACATGGGGTCACCTTTATCTCATCACCAATATTATTCAAAATATATATTTTTTTAATTTATTTTTTATTAGGTATTTTCCTCGTTTACATTTTCAATGCTATCCCAAAAGTCCCCCATACCCACCCCCCCAACCCCCTACCCACCCACTCCCCCTTTTTGGCCCTGGGGTTCCTCTGTACTGGGGCATATAAAGTTTGCAAGTCCAATGGGCCTCTCTTTGCAGTGATGGCCGACTAGGCCATCTTTTGATACATATGCAGCTAGAGTCAAGAGCCCTGGGGTAATGGTTAGTTCATATTATTGTTCCACCTATAGGGTTGCAGTTCCCTTTAGCTCCTTGGGTAATTTCTCTAGCTCCTGCATTGGGGGCCCTGTGATCCATCCAATAGCTGACTGTGATCATCCACTTCTGTGTTTGCTAGGCCCTGGCATAGTCTCACAAGAGACAGCTATATCTGGGTCCTGTCAGCAAAATCTTGCTAGTGTATGCAATGGTGTCAGTGTTTGGAAGCTGATTATGGGATGGATCCCTGCATATGGCAATCACTAGATGGTCCATCCTTTCGTCACAGCTCCAAATTTTATCTCTATAACTCCTTCCCTGGGTGTTTTGTTCCCATTTCTAAGAAGGGGCAAAGTGTCCACACTTTGGTCTTCGTTCTTCTTGAATTTCATGAGTTTAGCAAATTGTATCTTATATCTTGGGTATCCTAAGTTTCTGGGCTAATATCCACTTATTAGTGAGTACATATTGTGCGAGTTCCTTTGTGATTGGGTTACCTCACTCAGGAAGATGCCCTCCAGGTCCATCCATTTGCCTAGGAATTTCATAAATTCATTTTTTTTAATAGCTGAGTAGTACTCCATTGTGTAAATGTACTACATTTTCTGTATCCATTCCTCTGTTGAGGGGCATCTGGGTTCTTTCCAGCTTCTGGTTATTATAAATAAGGCTGCTTTGAACATAGTGGAGCATGTGTCCTTCTTACCGGTTGGGACATCTTCTGGATATATGCCCAGGTGAGGTATTGCGGGATCCTCCGGTAGTACTATGTCCAATTTTCTGAGGAACCGCCAGACTGATTTCCAGAGTGGTTGTACAAGCTTGCATTCCCACCAACAATGGAGGAGTGTTCCTCTTTCTCCACATCCTCGCCAGGATCTGCTGTCACCTGAATTTTTTATCTTAGCCATTCTGACTGGTGTGAAGTGGAATCTCAGGGTTGTTTTGATTTGCATTTCCCTGATGATTAAGAATGTTGAACATTTTTTCAGGTGCTTCTCTGCCATTTGATATTCCTCAGGTGAGAATTTTTTGTTCAGCTCTGAGCCCCATTTTTTACAGAGCAATTGTGATAAAAAACTGCATGGTATTGATATAGTGACAGACAAGTAGACCAATGGAACAAAATTGAAGACCCAGAGATGAACCCACACACCTATGTTCACTTGATCTTTGACAAGGGAGCTAAAACCATCCAGTGGAAAAAAGACAACATTTTCAACAAATGGTGCTGGCACAACTGGCAGTTATCATGTAGAAAAATGTGAATTGATCCATTTCTATCTCCTTGTACTAAGGTCAAATCTAAGTGGATTAAGGAACTCCACATAAAACCAGAGACACTGAAACTTATAGAGGAGAAAGTAGGGAAAAGCCTCGAAGATATGGGCACAGGGGGAAAATTCCTGAATAGAACAGCAATGGATTGTACTGTCAGATCGAGAATCGATAAATGGGACCTTGTAAAATTGCAAAGCTTCTGCAAAGCAAAAGACACCGTCAATAAGACAAAAAGGCCACCAACAGATTGGGAAAGGATCTTTACCTATCCCAAATCGGATAGGTGACTAATATCCAATATATATAAAGAATTCGAGAAGGTGGATTCCAGAAAATCAAATAACCCCATCAAAATATATTTTTTAAAATAATTATAGCAATGTCTCAGTAAGAGTTTCTATAAGTTGACAAAAACAAATATAGAAGTTATTTAAAGGCATCAATATCTATAGCCAAATCATTTCTTAATGCTATGATCCGTACTCATAAAAAAGGATCCACTCAATTATATTGTAATTAGGCATTATTAAAGCTAGTTAAAACCAGTTGTTTCTTTCTAATTTTATATGATTTTTCTAAGCCAACACATGTTTTCATTATTTAATTTTTTCCAAATTTGACACTTGTGTGAAATATATTTTCTTATTTACAAATATATAAATATATACACATAAACACTATATTCAGTATATACATATATGTTATATGTATATGTGTACACATAGCTTTAAATATATACACATTTCTCATGTACATGTTTATATATATATATGTATATATATATATACTTGAAAAATGTACTATTTATCTACACAATTGTATATTATACTTGCTATAGCATGTTTATGGTGAAATTAAATATGAAAATTTTTACTATTGAAAATAAAATTAATGCCTTTATTAAAATAATGGTTTGACAATTCATACCATTCTAATAACTATGTGAAAAATTTAAAAGCCTGATCTCTTCTTTGATAATTTACAATGTAACATTATTATAGGTCAAGCATAATCAGAGATGACGAGTAAATCATATAAATACCAAATGATATAATATCAAAGAAACTAAAAGGGAACTTAAAATCATTATTTAAAGACAATTTAAATGTACTGTTTTAAGTTCTAAGATCCAAACTAACAAATATAAAGAATGCAGTACAAATCAAGCTACTGATAGTATCCCAAGGCATAAGTCACAGAATGTACTACATAGACCACAGATGACAGCAAACAAAACATAATCCACCAGGTTTTAAAGAGAAAGGAAAATTGACAAAATTGCTGAGGACTTCATCAGTTAAATGTTTGGATTTTAGGAAATCCCAACTTTAATATCCACTTATCTCTAGAAATGTTGCCATTTAGCAAAAATGAAATAGGAGCAATTATCTGAATGAACAGAGTTCCTTGGCTGTAACACAACACCTGCAGACTTTTAGTTCAGGATGAACTTCATACAATGATGGTGTCTAGCAAACAGTGCTCTGTTCAGCTCTGAATAGGATCCATTCTCTAAAATAAAAACAAAATTTAGATAAACTCTAATACATGGGTTGAGGCAGTAGAACAGACTAGATAATGAGGTTCTGAAGATTGTGCACAAAAGAAAGAAAGAAAAAAAAGAAGAAAAGAAAGGAACAAAAAAGAATGAAAGAAGGAAAAGCTTTAAAAATAAAAATAAAAGAAAATAGTAAAATTTACATATGAATAAAATGCATTGTCAAAATATAAGGCTGGAAACAAACCATTGGACATTAACTAAATAGGCTGCTGCTATTGGCAGGCACAGTTGTACTCCTAGGGTCACAAGGTAACTCATGGTTCCTATAGTACTAAAGCTTGCTTTTCTATGTAGAGATTTAAGATGCTAATAAGACTAAGGAAGTTGTAAAAAAGAAAAAAAACTACATGTGGCTTCTAGAGTGCATACAGAAAAGCTATGCAATTGATCAAGAAACAGTTAACTCCATAAAGAACTATGCAGTTACTGAATTCATTTCTCCAGTCTTTCCCATCGTTGGAGTGGAATTATCCCTATATTTCCAGAAGCTGAATTTTTATTCTAGTTTGCTTTCTTTCTCTGTGATAAAAAGCATGACTAAAACCATCTTGGACAAGAAAGAATGTTATTTGTCTTAGACATCCACACCACAGGCAATCACTGGGAGTATTCTGTGGAAGTACTTAAGCAGCAGAATGGGCAGAAACACTGGATGAAAGCTGCTGACTGGTTCCCTTTCCATGGCTTGCTCAGCTTCTGTACTGGCTAGTTTTGTGTCAAATTGACACAGCTGGAGTTATCACAGAGAAAGGAGCTTCAGTTGAGGAGATGCCTCCATGAGATACAACTGTAAGGCATTTTCTCAATTAGTGATCAAGGGGGAAAGGCCCCTTGTGGGTGGGACCATCTCTGGGCTGGTAGTCTTGGGTTCTATAAGACAGCAGACTGAGCAATCCAGGGGAGGCAAGCCAGTAGAGAACATCCCTCCATGGCATCTGCATCAGCTCCTGCTTTCTGACCTGCTTGATTTCCAGCCCTGACTTCCTTTGGTGATGAACAGCAGCATGGAAGTGTAAGCCGAATAAACCGTTTCCTCCCCAACTTGCTTTATGGTCATGATGTTTGTGCAGGAATAGAAACCCTAAGACAGCTTCCTTTGAAATACAACTCAG
This sequence comes from Mus caroli, assembly GCF_978045245.1. Classification (NCBI taxonomy): domain Eukaryota; kingdom Metazoa; phylum Chordata; class Mammalia; order Rodentia; family Muridae; genus Mus; species Mus caroli. Next base: position 157,141,656 of record NW_028227258.1, read on the forward strand.
AACCCCAATCCAGGCATGGCACCAGCATTAGTGAGATGGGCCCTTCCATATCAACCAATCAAGAAAATGCCCACAGACACACCCATGGGCCGATCTTATGATCAGAGGTATTCTTTTTCAGTTAATATTCCATCTTCTACTACAGAATCCTAGTATCATTAGAAAATTAAGTTTAAAAAGAGAAACAAGCCTTTGTCTGAGAACGTTATTTATTAAAGATTGAAAATAAAGCAGAAGCAGATACTGTGGGGAATTGCAGACTGGTCTCCAGTCGAGCTGAGGTCTGAACTTCAGGAATGGTCATAATTCACCTACATGACATGGTAGGCATTCCCTCATACTCCTGGAACTCTGGCTCCTGCCTAAGTTACCACTCCCCACAGCCCCCACAAGAGAATCATGGTTGGTAGTCGTGTAGACAATGGCCCAAGCTTCTGACCTTCAGGCTAAACTTCTCCCCAGTTACCTAGCAACAGTGAAGACCATAAAAGGGCTGTTCAGCCCCACCTTACTGCTTACTCTCTTACTTGCCTCACTTCTACCCCTCACTCTCACCCTCTCTCCCCCCTCTCTTTGTCTTCTCTCCTCTCCCCTTTCTCTTTGTCTTCTCCTCTCCTCTCTCCTTTCTCTTTGTCCTCTCCTCTCCTCTCCTCTCCTCTCCTCTCCTCTCCTCTCCTCTCCTCTCCTCTCCTCTCCTCTCCTCTCCTCTCCTCTCCTCTCCTCTCCTCTCTCTCTCTCTCTCTCTCTCTCTCTCTCTCTCTCTCTCTCTCTCCTACTTTCACTCTTTCCCCCTGCCTTTCTATAATAAAGCTCTAAAACCATAGAGAGTCTCTGCTCCATCAAGATCTGCTGCACACTCTGGTCAATGTTGGGAACCTATTCCATCTTCCCTCTCTCCTATAACCTCGGGGCTTTAGCAAGGTAGCTCTGGGGTTCCCAGGCAGGGCTGCCCCTTGGCCACCCCCTGAAGAGTGGAATAGAGGAAGGCCCACCCAGGGATGAGTGGATAGGCTGTTAGAAGCCCTCCCATGTCTGACTGACCAGAGAATAGGTGGAACTCTGGTGGGGTGGGCCTTTTCCCTTCCTCCGCTTTCCCTGGCCCTCCCCCCCTTTATTTGCTCCCAACAAGATACAACTGTGAATCTTGGAAGAGTAGGAGTCATTCCCTTTATTAATCTAGTACATGTCTACCTCTCTCTCATGGAAGACAAGTGGTCAATTGGTGAAATTGGGGAAGACTTCAGACAAAGAGTGACAAGGTACAGGGTCATAATATGCATGTTTAAAAGAAAAATAGAAAAAAATTGAAAGGGGGAACTTAAGGTTCTCTGAGTTAGTGTTGGAAAGGTGTGTAGCTCTTCAGAGCTACATGAAGGAAGCTTTAGGAGTGACTATTCAGATGGAAGGGTTCTGGGAAGGAAAATTATATTATCTCATTAGGGGAATATTCTGTCATCATAGAACACCTACAGACCAAATAGTTTTTCAAAGAGGTGATCTCTTTGCCAGATAATTGCAGTGCCAGATAGATTTAAAAAATACAATAGAGTGCTATGGTTTAATCATGGGAATATCAAGAATATCAACTCTCCATTCAGGGTCAGGGTTATCATTGGGGAAGGGTGTCCATCCTCAATGTCTTTTAAGATTTCTGTAATATTACACATTCAAGAATGTACAAGCTAGTTTTATGTTAAATTGAAAAGCTATAATCATCTGAGAGAAAGGAATCTCAATGGAGAAATGTCTCTGTGTTATCAAGCTGTAGGCAAAACTGTAGAGGATTTTCTTAATTAGTGGTTGATGCAGGAGGGATCATTCCATTGTGGTTCCCCACAAAGGTATTCTTGTATTCTTTAAGAAAGCAGGCCAAACAAGCCATTATTAGCAATCCAATATGCAGCTCCCCTCCATAACCTCTGTAATAGTTCCTACATCCACATTTCTGTTGAGTTACTGCTCTTTCTTAGATGATGAACAATGATGTGGATGTGTAAGCCAATTTAACCCTTTCCTCCCAAAGATGTTTTGGTCATCTTCTTTTATGACAGCAATAGTAATCATGATAAAGCCATACATTAAAAATCACTTAGGTATGGGCAAAATTTGGGTTATAGATATAACTTATTTCTATCATAAAAATCCAGCCATACAGTTGCAGTGTTGTTCAATATCAGTTACTAGTGTTAGCTCTGATTTTAGGTTTCATGTCAGATATGCTCTATAACAATAGATGGTCATTTTGCAGAAGAAAAATCAAGGACTAGGAAGCAGTACTTTTCTGCTATTCATGCCCTTAACATGGATATTACTTAAATATCTGATATTGTGCTTTCTACCCTAAGCTGACCAAACAGTTTTGATATTTTGACTTCATCATTTAAAGAACTCTCTTTGGCTTTCAGTTGCAATCAGCACCTCAGAGCTTAAGTCTGTCTCACAGACCTCTGCACCCAAATCCTACCAAAAGAGAGTTGGTCTCCCAAGAGTGCTCTCACTCCTAAGCCCAGAGGTGAGATCAATACTTTTGTTCCAATAACTATCCATAGAGGGCCTCACCAGGAGCATACATGGCACAGGAACAGCAGAGCAGATGGGAACAGGATCCTTCCTTTCTCCACTGTGTCCTGGGGCTAAAGCTGTCCCACAGCCCTCTACACACAACCCCCCCCCAAAAAAAAGAGAGAGCTGGTCTCCCTAGGAGTGCTGACACACACACTCAGAGGCTCAAAGAAGGGACAAGCTTCAGCAAGAGACAACAAGGCCATATAAGACCAGAGGTAACCAGATGGCAAGAGGCAAGCACAGGAAACTGAGCAACAGAAACAAAGGCTACTTTGCATCATCAGAACCCATTTCTCCCACAAGTTCTAGATACTCTAATACACCAGAAAAGCAAGATTCAGATTTAAATAGAGGACACATCTCATGATGCTGATAGAGGACCTTAAGAAGGACATAAATAACACCCTTAAAGAAGTACAGGAGAACACAGGTAAACTAGTAGAAACACTTAAAGAGGAAACACAAAAATCCCTTAAAGATTTACAAGAAAACACAACAAAACAAGTGAAGGAATTGAAAACAACCATTGAGGATCTAACAATGGAATTAAAAACAGCAAAGAAAACACAAAGGGAAACAACACTGGAGATAGAAAACCTAGGAAAGATATCAGGAGCCATATATGCAAGCATTACCAACAGAATACAAGAGAAAGAAAAGATAATCTCAGGTGCTGAAGATATCATAGAAAACACTGATATAACAGTTAAAAAATACAAAATGAAAATAAAAAATACTATCCCAAAACATTCAGGAAAGCCAGGACAACATAAGAAGACCAAACCTTAGGATGATAGGAATAGAAGAGAGCAGAGATTCCCAATTTAAAGGGCCAGTAATTATCTTCAACAAAATTATAGAAGAAAACTTTTCTACCCTAAAGAAACATGCCCATGAACATACACAAGACTAAAGAACTCCAAATAGACTGGACCAGAAAAGACAGCCCTCCTGTCACATAATAATCAAAACACCAACTGCACAAAATAAAGGAAGAATATTAAAAGCCATAAGGGATAAAGGTCAAGTAACATAAAAAGGCAGACCTATCAGAATTACACCAGACTTCTCACAAGAGACTATAAAAGCCAGAAGCTTCTGGGCAGATGCCATACATACCCTAAGATAACACAACTGCGAGTACAAAAATCTGTATGACAAAAGAGAAGTACCTAAAAAATTGTTCAACACCTTTAATCATCAGGGCAATGCAAATCACAACAACCCTGACATTCCACCTCACACCAGTCAGAATGGCTAAGAACAAAGACTCGGGGGACAGCAGATGCTGGTGAGGATGTGGAGAAAGAGGAACACTCCTCCATTGTTGGTGGGATTGCAAGCTTGTAAGACCACTCTGGGAATCAATCTGGTGGTTCCTCAGAAAATTGGACATAGTACTACTGGAGGATCCTTCAATACCTGTCCTGGGCATATATCCAGAAGATGTTCCAACTGGTAAGAAGGACACATGCTTCACTATGTTCATAGCAGTCTTATTTATAATAGCCAGAAGCCAGAAAGAACCCAGATGTCTCTCAACACAGGAATGGATGCAGAAAATGTGTTACATTTACTCAATGGAGTACTACTCAGCTATTAAAGAGAATAAAATTATGAAATTCCTAGGCAAATGGTTGGACCTGGAGGGCATCATCCTGAGTGAGTTAACCCAGTCACAAAAGAACTCACACAATATTTACTCACTGATAAGTGGATATTAGTCCAAAAACTTAGCATACCCATGATTAAGATGCAATTTGCAAAACAGAGGAAACTCAAGAAGAACAAAGACCAAAGTGTGGACACTTTGCCCCTTCTTAGAATTGCAAACAAAAAATCCATGGAAGGAGTTACAAAGACGAAATTTGGAGCTGAGAGGAAAGGATGGACCATCTAGAAACTCCCATAGCCGGGGATCCATCCCATAATCTGCTTCTAAATGCTGACACCATTGCATACACTAGCAATATTTTGCTGAAAGAACCCAGATATAACTGTCTCTTTTGAGACTATACCGGGGCCTAGCAAACACAGAAGTGGATGCTCACAGTCAGCTATTGGATGGATCATAGGGCCCCCAATGAAGGAGCTAGAGAAAGTAACCAAGGAGCTAAAGGGATCTGCAACTCTATAGGTGGAACAACATTATGAACTAACCAGTACCCCCTGGAGCTTGTGTCTCTATCTGCATATGTATCAGAAGATGGCCTAGTCTGCCATCAGTGGAAAGAGAGGCCCATTGGTTGTGCAAACTTTATATGCCTCAGTACAGGGGAATACCAGGGCCAAGAAGTCGGAGTGAGTGGGTAGGGGAGTGGGTGGGGGAGCATATGAGGGACTTTTGGGATAGCATTGGAAGTGTAAATGAAATAAATACCTAATTAAAAAAAGAACTTCAAGTCATTGAAGAAAGTACTAAAAGAAGTTTTCATAAGATGGAAAGATCTCTGATGCTCACAGATTGGCAGGATTAAAATAGTAAAAATTACTATCTTGCCGAAAGCAATCTGAAGCATCAGTGCAATCCATATCAAAATTCCAAATCAATTCTTCAAAGACTTAGAAAGGCCAATTTGGAAATTCATCTGGAACAACAAAAAAACCTAGGATAGCAAAAACTATTCTTAATGATAAAAGAACCTCTGGTGGAATATCCATGCCTGACCTCAAGCTGTACTACAGGTTAGTTGTGATAAAAAAAAAAAAAAAAAAAAAAAAAAAACTGCATAGTACTGGTACAGATACCGATATGTAGATCAATGGAATAGAATTGGAAGATCCAGAAATGAAAACACACACCTAGGGTCACTTGATCTTTGACAAAGGAGCTAAAACATCCAGTGGAAAAAAAGACAGCATTTTCAACAAATGGTGCTGGCTCAACTGGCATTTATCATGTAGAAGAATATAAATTGATACATTCTTATTTCCTTGTAGAAAGCTCAAGTCTACATGGATCAAGGAGCTCTACATCGAATTAGATACACTGAAACTTATAGAGGAGAACGTGGGGAAATCCTCTACTATATGGGCACAGAAAAAAAAATTCTGAAGAGAACAGCAATACCTTGTGCTATATGTTCAAGAATGGACAAATGGGACCCCATAAAATTGCAAAGATTATTTAAAGCAAAGGACACTGTCAATAAGATAAAAAGTCCACAAACATATCTGGGAAGGATCTATACCAATCCTAAATCAGATATGGGACTAATATCCAATATATACATAGAACTCAAGAAAATTGACTCCAGAAAATCAAACAACCCTATTAAAAAATGGAGTTCAGATCTTGATTTCCAGATCCTTCATAGAGTAGTCTACACAGGTGCGAGTGTGGACTACAGAAGCTACACAGCTTCTGGGACAGGCAGATGTGACACAGCTTCTGGGGCAGACCCCTTTTTGGGCTCCAGACATCCAGGCACCTTCCCTGCTAGAGGAGAGGTGTCAGCTCCACCTGGGAGGGCTTTGCCAGAACGCCTGAGTGAGACATCTTGGTTCACAGATCCCTCAGAGACTAAGTGAGAGTGTGGACTATAGAAGCTACACAGCTTCTGGGACGGGGGAAGCGACACAGCTTCTGGGGCAGGTCCTGTTTCAGGCCTCCATCTCCTGCCAGGAGGCAGATCTGCACGCCAGATGTCCAGGCACCTTCCCTGCAAGAGAGGTTGCCTGCAGAGAGAACTCTGACCACTGAAACTCAGGAGAGACCTAGATTCCCAGATCTGCTGATAGAGGTTAACAGAATACTTGGAGGAACAAGCTCCAATCACACACAGCTATAATAACCAACTAAAGAGATTACCAGATGGTGAAAGGCAAACTTAAGAATCTTACTAACAGAAACCAAGACCACTCCCAATCATCAGAATGCAGCACCCCCACCTCAGCCAGTCCTGGATTCCCCAACACACCCGAAAATTCTAGACCCATATTTAAAAGCATGTCTCAGGATGATGGTAGAGGACATCAAGAAGGACTTGAATAACTCACTTAAAGAAATACATGAGAACACTGCTAAAGAAGTAAAACTTCTTAATGAAAAGCAGAAAACACGAAAAAACAGGTAATAGAATTGAACAAAGCAATACAAGACAGGGAAGTAGACACAATAAAGAAAACTCAAAGTGAGACAATGTTGGAGATAGAAACCCTAGGAAAGAAATCAGGAATCATAGATGCAAGAATCAGCAACAGAGTACAAGAGATGGAAGACAGAATCTCAGGTGCAGAAGATTCTATAGAGAACATGGGCAAAACAATAAAAGAAAATGCAAAGTGCAAAAAGATCCTAAGTCAAAACATCCAGGAAATACAGGACACAATAAGAAGACCAAACCTATGGATAATAGGAGTAGATGAGAATGAAGATTTTCAACTTAAAGGGCCTGCAAATATCTTCAACACAATTATAGAAGAAAACTCCACAAACCTAAACAAAGAGATGCCCATGAACATACAAGAAGCCTACAGAACTCCAAATAGACTGGACCAGAAAAGAAATTCCTCCTGACACATAATAATCAGAACAACAAATGCACTAAATAAAGATAGAATATTAAAAGCAGTAAGGGAAAACGGTCAAGTAACATATAAAGGCAGGCCTATTAGAATTGCACCAGACATTTCACCAGAGATGATGGAAGCCTGAAGATCCTGGACAGATGTTTTACAGACACAAAGAGAACACAAATGCCAGCCCAGGCTACTATACCCAGCCAAACTTTTAATTACGATAGATGAAGAAACCAAAGTATTCCAAGGCAAAACCAAATTCACACAATATCATTCCACGAATCCAGCCCTTCAAAGGATAATAACAGAAAAAAAATTAAATAAAATAAAAACAATAAAAGGACAGAAACTATGCCTTAGAAAAAGCAAGAAAGGAATCTTTCAACAAACTTAAGAAGGCAGCCACAAGAACAGAATGCCAAATCCAACAACAAAAATAATAGGAAGCAACAATTACTTTTCTTTAATATCTCTTAATATCAATTGACTCAACTCCCCAATAAAAAGACACAGAATAACAGACTGGCTACAAAAACAGTACACAACATTTTGTTGCTTACAGGAAAACCATCTCAGGGAAAAACTCAGATACCAACTCAGAGTGTAAGGCTTGAAAGCAATTTTCCAAGAAACAGTCTGAAGAAACAAGCTGGAGTAGCCATTCTAACATCGAATAAAATCGACCTCAACCCAAAGTTATCAAAAAAGACAAGGAGGGGCACTTCATACTAATAAAAGGTAAAATCTTCCAACAGGAACTCTCAATTCTGAATATCTATGCTCCAAATGCAAGGGCAGCCACATTCATTAAAGAAACTTTAGTAAAGCTCAAAGCTCACATTGCACCTCACACAATAATAGTGGGAGACTTCAACACACCACTCTCATTAATGGATAGATTGTGGTAGCAGAAACTAAACAGAGAAACAGTGAAACTAATAGAAGTTATGAAACAAATGGATTTAATAGATATCTACAGAACATTTTATCCTAAAACAAAGGGATATTTTTTTTCTCACCACCTCATGGTACTTTCTCCAAAATTGACCATATACTTGGTCACAAATCAGGCTTCAACAGATACAAATATTTTGACATTGTCCCTTGTATCCTATCAGATAATCATGGACTAAGGCTGATCTTCAATAACAACATAAATAATAGAAAGCCAACATTCACGTGGAAACTGAACAACACTCTCCTCAATGATACCTTGGTCAAGGAAGGAATAAGAAAGAAATTAAAGATTTTTTAGAGTTTAATGAAAATGAAGCCACAACATACCAAAACCTATGGGACACAATGAAAGCATTTCTAAGAGGAAAACTCATAGCTCTGAGTGCCTCCAAAAAGAAACTAGACAGAGCATACACTAGCAGCTTGACCACACACCTAAAATCTCTAGAACCAAAGGAAGCAAATTATCCCAAGAGTAGACTGCAGGAAATAATCAAACTCAGGGATGAAATCAACCAAGTGGAAACAAGAAGAACTATTCAAAGAATCAATCAAAGGATGAGCTGGTTTTTTGAGAAAATCAACAAGAAAGATAAACCCTTATCAAGTCACACTAGAGGATATAGGGAAAGCATCCTAATTAACAAAATCAGAAATGAAAAGGGACACATAACAACAGATCCTTAAGAAATCCAAACAATCATCATATCCTTCTACAAAAGTTTATACTCAACAAAACTCGAAAACCTGGATGAAATGGACAAATTTATAGACATATACCAGGTACCAAAGTTAAATCAAGATCAGGTTAATGATATAAACACTCCTATATCCCCTAAAGAAATAGAAGTTCTGATTAATAGTCTCCCAACCAAAAAAGGCCCAGGACAAGATGGGTTTAGTGCAGAGTTCTATCAGACCTTCAAAGAAGATCTACTTCCACTTCTTCTCAAACTATTCCACAAAATAGAAACAGAAGGTACTCTACCCAGTTCATTGTATGAAGCCACAATGACACTTATACCTAAACCACATAAAGACCCAACAAAGATAGAGAACTTCAGACCAATTTCCCTTAGGAATATTGATGCAAAAATACTCATTTAATTTCTTACTAACTGAATCCAAGAACATTTCAAAACAATCATCCATCCTGACCAAGTAGGTTTCATTCCAGGGATGGAGGGATGGTTTAATATACGGAAATCTATCAAGGTAATTCACTATATAAACAAGCTCAAAGACAAAAACCACATGATCATATTGTTAGATGCTGAGAAAGAATTTGATAAAATCCAACTCACATTCATGATAAAATTCTTGGAAATATCAGGAATTCAAGGCCCGTACATAAACATGATAAAAGCAATCTACAGCAAACCAATAGCCAACATCAAAGTAAATGGTGAGAAGTTGGAAGAAATACCACTATATCAGGGACTAGACAAGGCTGCCCACTTTCTCCCTTCCTATTCAACATTGTACTTGAAGTCCTAGCCAGAACAATTCGACAATAAAAATAAATTAAGGGGATACAAATTGGAAAAGATGAAGTCATAATATCACTCTTTGCAGATGATATGATATTATATATAAGTGACTCTAAAGATTTCACCAGAGAACTCCTATACCTGATAAACAGCTTCGGTGAAGTAGCTGGATATAAAATTAACTCACACAATTCAATGGCCTTTCTCCACACAAAGAATAAACAGACTGAGAAAGAAATTAGGGAAACAACTCCCTTCACAATAGTCACAAGTAATATAAAATAACTTGGCATGACTCTAACTAAGGAAATGAAAGTTCTGTATGATAAGAACTTCAAGTCTCTGAAGAAAGAAATTAAAGAAGACCTCAGAAGATGGAAAGATCTCCCATGCTTGTGAATTGGCAGGATCAATATAGTAAAAATGGCTATCTTGCCAAAACCAATCTGCAGATTCAATGCAATCCCCATCAAAATTCCAACTCAATTTTTTCAACGAATTAGAAAGGTTATTCAGCAGATTCACCTGGAATAATAAAAAAAACCTAGGATAGCAAAAACTCTTCTCAAGGATAAAAGAGTCTCTGGTGGAATCACCATGCCTGACCTAAAGCTGTGCTACAGAGCAATTGTGATAAAAACTGCATTTGTGTTCTCTTACTGTGTGTATAACATCTGTCCAGGATCTTCTGGCTTTCATAGTCTCTGGTGAAAAATCTGGTGTATTAAAACCAGAGACACTGAAACTTATAGAGGAGAAAGTGGGGAAAAGCCTTGAAGATATGGGCACAGGGGAAAAATTCTTGAATAGAACAGCAATGGCTTGTGCTGTAAGATCGAGAATTGACAAGTGGGACCTCATGAAACTGCAAAGTTTCTGCAAGGCAAAAGACACCATCAATAAGACAAAAAAACCACCAACAGATTGGGAAAGGATCTTTACCTATCCTAAATCAGATAAGGGACTAATATCCAATATATATAAGGAACTCAAGAAGGTGGACTCCAGAAAGTCAAATAACCCCATTAAAAAATGGGGCTCAGAACTGAACAAAGAATTCTCACATGAAGAATACCAAATGGCAGAGAAGCACCTGAAAAAATGTTCAACATCCTTAATCATCAGGGAAATGCAAATCAAAACAACCCTGAGATTCCACCTCACACCAGTCAGAATGGCTAAGATAAAAAATTCAGGTGACAGCAGATGCTGGCTAGGATGTGGAGAAAGAGGAACACTCCTCCATTGTTGGTGGGATTGCAAGCTTGTACAACCACTCTGGAAATCAGTCTGGCGGTTCCTCAGAAAAATGGACATAGTACTACCTGAGGATCCAGCAATACCTCTCCTGGGCATATATCCAGAAGATGTCCCAACCGGTAAAAAGGACACATGTTCCACTATGTTCATAGTAGCCCTATTTATAATAGCCAGAAGCTGGAAAGAACCCAGATGTCCTTCAACAGAGGAATGGATACAGAAATTATGGTACATCTACACAATGGAATACTACTCAGCTATTAAAAAGAATGAATTTATGAAATTCCTAGCCAAATGGATGGACCTGGAGGGCATCATCTTGAGTGAGGTAACACAATCACAAAGGAACTCACACAATATGTATTCACTGATAAGTGGATATTAGCCCAAAACTTAGGATATCCAAGATATAAGATACAACTTGCTAAACGCATGAAACTCAAGAAGAATGAAGACCAAAATGTGGACACTGTGCCCCTTCTTAGAATTGGGAACAAAACACCCAGGGAAGGAGTTACAGAGACAAAGCTTGGAGCTGTGATGAAAGGATGGACGATCAGGAGACTGCCATATCCAGGGATCCATCCCATAATCAGCTTCTAAACGCGGACACCATTGCATACACTAGCAAGATTTTGCTGAAAGGACCCAAAGATAGCTGTCTCTTGTGAGACTATGCAGGGGCCTAGCAAACACAGGAGTGGATGCTCACAGTCAGCTATTGGATGTATCACAGGGCTCCCAATCGAGAAGCTAGAGAAAGTACCCAAGGAGCTAAAGGGATCTGCAACCCTATAGTTGGAACAACATTATGAACTAACCAGTACCCCGGAGCTCTTGTCTCTAGCTGTATATGTATCGAAAGATGGCCTATTCGGCCATCACTGGAAAGAGAGGCCCATTGGACTTGCAAACTTTATATGCCCCAATATAGGGGAATGCCAGGGCCAAAAGAATGGGAATGGGTGGGTAGGGAAGTGGGGGGCGCTATGGGGGACTTTTGGGATAGCATTGGAAATGTAATTGAGGAAAATATGTAATAAAAAATATTAAAAATTAAAAAAAAGAAAGAAAAATCTGGTGTAATTCTGATAGGCTTGCCTTTATATGTTATTTACCATTTTCACTTACTGCTTTTAAAATTCTATCTTTATTTAGTGCATTTGTTGTTTTGATTTTTATGTTTCAGGAGAAATTTCTTTTCTGGTCCAGTCGATTTGGAGTTCTGTAGGCTTCTTGTATGTTCATAGGCATACCTTTCTTTAGATTTGGGAAGTTTTCTTCTATAATTTTGTTGAAGATATTTGCTGGCCCTTTGATTTGAAAATCTTCATTCTCATCTGCTCCTATTTTCTGTAGGTTTGGTCTTCTCCTTATGTCCTGGATTTCCTGGATGTTTTGAGTTAGGATATTTTTGCATTGTGCATGTTCTTTGACTGTTGAGCTGATATTCTCTATGGAATCTTCTGCACCTGAGATTCTCTCTTCCATCTCTTGTATTCTGTTGCTGATACTCACATCTATGGTTCCTGATTTCTCTCCTAGGGTTTCTATCTCCAGCGTTGTCTCACTTTGGGTTTTCTTTATTGTATCTACTTCACAGTAGATACAATATGTTCTAGTATGGTTTTGTTCATTTCCATCACCTGTTTGGATGTTTTTCCCTGTTTTTCTATAAAGACTTGCAACTCTTTAGCAGTGTTCTCCTGCATGTCTTTAAATGTGTTATTAAGGTCTTCTTGATGTCTTCTACTGTCATCATGAGATATGCCTTCAAATCCGGGTCTAGGTTTTTGAGTGTGTTGGGGTGCCCTGGACTGACTGAGGTAGTAGCGCTTGGTTCTGATGATGGTGAGTGGTCTTGGTTTCTGTTAGTAAGATTCTTAGTCTGCCTTTCGCCATCTGGTAAACTCTGGAGTCAGTTGTTATAGGTGTCTCTGGTTATAGCTTGTTCCTCTCGTGATTCTGTTATTCTCTACCAGCAAACCTGGGAGACTAGCTCTCTCCTGAGTTTCAGATGTCACGCACTCTCTGGAGGCAGGCTCTCCTCTTTCAGGGAAGGTGCACAGATATCTGGTGTTCAGATTTGCCTCCTGGAAAAAGATGAAGGCCGGAACAGGACCTGTCCCAGAAGCTGTAAGCTTCTGTAGTCCACACTCTCACCTGTGCAGACTAGTCTAGGTGGAGTCCATTAACCAATATGTCTCCTGCAAATGCTCTGGCAATTCCCTCCCGGGTCGGGTAGACACCTCTCCTCTGGCAGGAAAGGTGCCCAGATGTCTGGAGCCCAAAAAGGGGGCTGCCTCAGAAGCTCTGTGGCTCCCACCTCTCCCAGAAGCTGTTAGCTTCTGTAGTCCACACTCTCACCTGTGCAGACTAGTCTCAGTGGAGTCTGGGAACCAAGATGTCTCCTGCAGATTTTCTTGCCCTTTCTAGAGCATAATTTCTCTCCTTAGGTTGGAGTTTTCCCTTTATTATCCTTTGAAGGGATGTATTTGTAGAAAGATATTATCTGAATTTTGATTTGTCATAGAATACTTTGGTTTCTCCATCTATGGTAATTGAGAGTTTTGCTGGGTATAATAGCCTGGGCTGGCATTTGTCTTCTTTGGGTCTGTATAACATCTGTCCAACATCTTCTGGCTTTCATAGTCTTTGGTGAGAAGCCTGGTGTAATTCTAATAGATCTGCCTTTATATGTTTCTTGCACTTTTCCTCTTACTGCTTTTAATATTCTATCTTTATTTTGTACATTCGTTGTTCTAATTATTATGTGTCAGGAGGAATTTCTTTTCTAGTTCAGTATATTTGGAATTCTGTACGCTTCTTTTATGTTAATGGGCATCTCTTTCTTTAGGTTAGGGAAGTTTTCTTCTATAATTTTCTTGAAGATATTTACTGGCCCTTTCAATTGAAAATCTTCATTCTCATCTATACCTATTATCCTTAGTTTTGGTGTTCTCCTTGTGTCCTGGATTTTCTGGATGTTTTGAGTTAGGAGCTTTTTGCATTTCACATTTTCTTTTATTGTTGTGTCCATATTTTCTTTTCTTTTTTTTAATTTTAATTTAATTTAAATTTGTTTTTTTCTTAATTTTTTATTAGGTGTTTTCCTCATTTACATTTCCAATGCTATGTTCATAGCAGCCTTATTTATAATAGCCAGAAGCTGGAAAGAACCCAGATGCCCCTCAACAGAGGAATGGATACAGAAAATGTGATACATTTACACAGTGGAGTACTAGTACTACTCAGCTATTAAAAAGAATGAATTTATGAAATTCCTAGGCAAATGGATGGACCTGGAGGGCATCATCCTGAGTGAGGTAACCCAATCACAAAGGAACTCACACAATATGTACTCAATGATAAGTGGATATTAGCCCAGAAACTTAGGATACCCAAGATATAAGATACAATTTGCTAAACGCATGAAACTCAAGAAGAATGAAGACCAAAGTGTCCATGTTTTCTATGTAATCTTCTGCACCTAAGAGTCTCTTTTCCATCTATTGACTTCTGTTGATGATGCTTGCAACTATGGTTCCTGATTTCTTTCCTAGGTTTTCTATCTGCAATGTTGTCTCCCTTTGGGTTTTCTTTATTGTTTCTTCTTCCATATTTAGATTTTGGATGAATTTGTTCAATTCCATCACCTGTTTGGTGTGTTTTCCTGTAATTCTTTAAGGAATTTTTGTGTTTCCTCTTTAAGGGCTTCTACCTGTTTAGCAGAATTCTGCTTTATTTCTTTAAGTGAATTACTAATGCCCTTCTTACAACCCTCTACTAGAATCATGATATATGATTTTAAATCCGAATCTTGTTTTTTGGGTGTGTTGGGGTATCCAGGACTAGCTGTGGTGGGAGTACTGGGTTCTGATGATGCTGACTGGCCTTGGTTTTTGTTAGTAAGATTCTTATATTTGCCTTTCACTATCTGGTAATCTCTGGTGTTATATATCCTACTTGTCTCTGGCTGGAGCTTGTTCCCCCTGTGATTCTGTTAGCCTTTGTCAGCACTCCTGGGAGTCCAATTATCTCCTGAGTCCCAGTGGTCAGAGCACTCTCTGCAGGCAAGCTCTTCTCTGGCAGTGAAGGTACACAAAGGTCTGGGTCTTAGCTGTGCCTCCTTGCTGAGGTTGAAGGCCTGAAGCGACCATGTCCAAGAAGCTCTCTTGCTTCTCTGGCATGCACACACTCCTGAGTGGACTGATCTCTGGGAAACCCAGGATACAAGATCAATTTCCACATATTGTATTGAAAATCATAGACACGTGTCTTTATGTTTATTATTTTTCTACTATTCTGGACATTTTCTGGGCCTCCTCAATCTGAAAATTCATGTCTACTTATTCTCTCTCTCTCTCTCTCTCTCTCTCTCTCTCTCTCTCTCTCTCTCTCTCTCTTTCTCTCTCTCTCTCTCTGTGTGTGTGTGTGTGTGTGTGTGTGTTTGTATGTGTGTGTATGTGTGTGTGTGTAAAATTATACCTAATAGGTTCCCTTGTCTTCAGGTTGCTTGTTACAATGTGTTCCTGCATTTTATATTTTCCATTTTTTTCTGTCTTCTTCTTACTTGCTAGGAGATAACTAAATGTTAATTTCCAAAGTGTCCTAAATTTGAAATTTTTTATTTTATAGAATTTTAGTTTTGAAGAGTGCTATACCTTGTTCCACTGTTTCTTATGGGACAGTATAGAAACATTTTGTCAACAGTGTCTGAAGACTAGTGTTTTGTTGTTCTTGTTGTTATTTTGTTTGTCTGTTGTTTTTTTGTTTGTTTGTTTTTGTTTGTTTTTTTGTTTGTTTGTTTGTTTTTGTCCTGGAAACTAGCTTGTACTGTTGCTCTATGTTCTACTGTGTTCATCCATTGCCGTTTTCTACCTTTTATTTTTGTGAGTTCTTTACTGCTTTATTTGTTTTATCAAATAAAAGAAACAAACATGCAGGAAAATGTTTTTGTGTTTTTGTATAAGTTTTCTTTGAGGAACATTATGAATTAATCTATGTATATATTTGCCTCTCTTTTTTGAGCTCATACATTTCATAAGAAAAGATGACCAAATAAGGTAGAGAAATTTTATCCCAGCAACATGGTGGCCCTGACAAGGGATCACATTCAACTATATGCCTCTGCAGAAATACGGACACACCGGAGATTACAGTATGATCTGGCTAGAATATAAACAAGTCCTTAATATAGACCTTTAATGCCTACCAAGGAAGATAAGGTCAGTTTGTATAACAAAGGAACCATGTTTGAAAGTGATATCTAAATCAAAGGACAAACAGAGCAATATATCAGACAAAAAGTTGACAGAAACAGTCAGAAGTAGAATATGTGCAACACAACAGAAAAAGAGAGGCAATTTAGAAGCATAAAGATAAAGAAGGAAGGTGCTATGGTATGATATGTCATGTGGTGTATATTTGTGTATGTGCATGTCAGTTTTTCTGGGATAGTTCTACAGAGACTGAAACAGAGAAAACAAGCTAGACAGGTGAAGACACATCTAACCAGAGAATGACAAGGAGCCAAAGATTAGAACATATTGCCAAAATGTGTAGCAGGCCATGCTGTACATACAGTTCATTCAGAATCTAAAAGAAGCTGGATTGAATCAATCTTCTTGGAAGATTAAATTGTACTGAGATTAGAAGCTTCCATGCCTATGTCTAGGGAGAGTTAGAACAGAAAAGAAAATATTCTGGGCTCAGCCTAAGGTCAATTTTTTGTACAGTTTGCATATGGCCCTCATCTTTTCACTTCTTCTTAGGAAATAAAAAGGACATTTACCCATGATCTCACCACTAAGTCCTCAGGATTGTCATTTACCTTGCTATTATTTTTCCTTCAGTAGCTTACATCACAAATCTAGAGCATTATGTCTTACTAGCCTCCATTTTCTGCTATTATAAACTGCTGAAGTGAGGAAGGGAGAACCCATTTGCCTATTTTTTTTCTTTATTTATATATTCTATAAACCACTGTATCCTAACACCTATCCTACAAAGATTCCCAATGTCTCTAACTTCCTGATTTTTTCTGGAGTTGTATAGGGTAATTCTATCTGGTTCTGGTATTTTATGAGAGCTTCAAGGTTATGCAGCCATAGGTGTTCACATTTGTCTAAGTGCTCTTCATTCAGCTGACCATTTTTTTTCAATTGAAGCAGATTTTATACTGTAATTTTCTTTTCTTTTCTTTTTATTAGGTATTTATTTCATTTACATTTCCAATGCTTTCCCAAAAGTCCCCCACACGCTCCCCCACCCACTCCCCTAACCATCCACTCCCCCTTCTTGGCCCTGGCATTCCCCTGTACTGAGGCATATAAAGTTTGCACGACCAATTGGCCTCTCTTTCCATTGTTGGCTGACTAGGCCATCTTCTGATTCATATGCAGCTAGAGACATGAGCTCCGGCGGGTACTGGTTAGTTTATATTGTTGTTCCACCTATAGAGTTGCAGATCCCTTTAGAACTCATCTGACCATTTATGCTTTTCTTCTTTTGTTTTGGTATATATGGATCTTTCTATCATCTATCTGTCTGTCTACTTGCTTTTCTATTTATTTATCTATTTATCTCATCTATTTTTATCACACTTTTACTTTAGAATAGTAAAGGAAGAAACAAAGGAAGATGTCTGTTTTTAAGTTAACCTAATCATAGCCTTCAGTTATTACACTTAAAATTACACAATGGATATTTTTCTCATGACATGAAGTAATCAGATTCCACCAGTATTTCAAATTTACACTCTATCTTCATGATTTATGTTATACAAATAGTATTTGCTTTCAATATATCTGACCCCTAAAAGAGGGACCCATAAAGACTTTGTCTTCTTTACTAGTACTTCATGGATGGTGTAGGACTGCTTGGTATTTAGCAGGCACTGGATGATTGTTTGCTTAATGGACCAGGGTCTTGATGCTGGATTTGACAAAAGGTCACTCTGATTAACAAAGCTGTGGCTCTTCATTGACTAGGGTTAAGCTGTCAACACTTGACTCATTCAGAAAAACTGAATACTGCTATAAACATAACATCCACTTTCCACTCACTCATGGTAATTGTGCTGCAATTCAGGGTCTTCATTCCATATATTCCTCTCTCTTTTGCCTTTGTTGTCAATCTGTATATGGTCACTTCCTTGAGTTACTTAATATATGGATTACATATCCCATGTTCTTCAAGGGTCTGTTAATCCTTAGCTGCATATGTCCCTTTCTTCTCTACTTATATCTTTTGGAGATTTTTTACTTGACTCCCAAAATTAATATTAATTAATAAATATTAAGCATCACCTGGATATTCTGTCAAGTAACAAATACTGATATCTGATACATATGTTCTACCTCAGAGTTTGTGTTTAAGAGAGATATCATGTAGACTACAAACTAAAAAGGATGTTTCCCAGCACCTTGTACAATAAGCAACTATTGTCTTCCACAGCATACACCTCATAACAAACCTGTGAGATTTTAAAAATATTTTTACTGATTCAAAGATATCCTATTTCTTGACACATGGTTGGAACCATTTCTGGAACAAAGTACAAAAAAAAAAGTAGGAAAGAATTGATCTGGATGTCAGAAAGGAACCCCCTTACACTCTAATTCTAGAAGCTGTCTCTAGTCTTCAATTTCTTTGCAGTCTATGTAGAGGTTAGGCAGGTACAAACAAAGCAATGCTGAAGATGGTGAGCTACCTACTCCATGCTGGGAAGAGGGTATACAGCTTTGTTCCATGGGTTGTTAAAACAGTATAATACTGCTGATATCTGAGCTTCAGACTGTGAGCCTCCAGAGTGGTGAGAAAATATATTTCTGTTGATTTGAATCATCAATATCTGGTACTTAGTTATGGAGGCTGTCAGAAATAGGCACAAACTCTAAGACCCATTCCTCTTTTCAACTTAGTGGCTATGTGATATAATAAATAATCTTCTCATTTGCTTATCTTTTCAAGAAGCCAGTCCACTCTAGGGCTTTGGCATAAACAGCTGAATATGTTAAATAATTCATTAAATGCTTTGCCCAACAAAACTTTTGCTCTTTGGAGGCATAATAATTATGATCAATAAGGAGATTTATTGTCACATATAAATATTTTCTATTATTTCCCATTTTATTTTAAGAATCTTTCTTCCACAAGTTGTTTAACTGCTAATATTTTGTTAGAACTCAGGTTGTGTATGCCAAGAATTCAGCATCATAAAAATAAAAATTGAAACAGCCAACCAAAAAATAAATATAAGCACCAAACCATCTTCTGTGGCCTGCTGTGGAGTCTTGAAATATCTTATTCTGTCAGTGTGATTTCATAGCAGGATGAAAAATGTCAAAAGTGAGGATGACAAATCAGTCTAGTGAGAAAAAATGACTCTCAGACAAGAGATGTCATTTGTCATGATTGCCATTTGACTGCACTCTCCCCTCTCTTCTCTTTCATATGAATGCAATTTTGCCATTAGTTTTAAATTATCTTTACTGCACAATGGTTTGATCATGAAAATAATATTTCCATTTTAAGAGTTTTATAAAATAATGTCTTAAAATGTAACCACATTATCTTTGTGCATTTCACTATATTAAAGAAAAATCATTAGTGCCTAATTTGCCAAATATTACTATTAAAAAGTAAGTGGCCATTTTTTCCTAGACATAGGTAATACCAATTTTTTTTCAGTACTGACACAGCTGAGCACAGCTCTCTGAACCACTGCATAATATGGGTGGTAATTAAGCCACAGCTTCAAGGTTGCATGAGCACAAGACAATTCAGTCTAATGAAGTATCGATTGGCTGCAGTCGAGGTAAAACAAGTTGACATTCATTTAGAGGTAGCAATGTGAATGTACCACAATGCCACCAAAGAAATGAAGGGAACAAACAATGAGGCTGAATTTTAATCTTCAAACACAATTAAGAATCTTATTTATAGCATGCTGCTCACTTAAACTAAAGCTAATTGCATACTTAATGCCTTAACACAAGATACCTAAATCAGCAGAAATTATATATCCTTAGCATAATGGCCAAAAAGGACAGAAAACACTGTGTAGAAGTATAGAGCTTCAAGTAGACACAACACTACTGTCTTAGAAAACTGTGCTGATGAAAATGTTTGAATTTCCCACCAGGTTGTTTTGTACAATTAAGCTAATCTTTAGGGACTCTGAAGAGCAACCCGGAAAAGCAGAACTCTACACACATTAAATAAACCATTTGCTGAGGGTAGGTTTACTATGTCATAATGATTAACACTTGTATTCAAGGGAACATGATTTACTAAACCTATATTGAAATGACCTTATTTTCCCAGAAGCAAATTTAATGGCTATTGCATTAGCCACCTTATTCAAGAAGACCAGAATTTCTCAAAATTAAGTTTCTCTTCAGAAACACAAAGACCTCAAAGCCAGCCAGCCTACTGCACAGTGTGTAGCCATCACATGTATGAAAGCATTGTTTGAATCTAAAGTATAAACACTATTTAGACCTTAGAAAGCTTTTGCTATTTAAATAATGTGTTCTAAGGTTAGCAATTATTATATTAGACACTCATCTTTAATGAGAAAATATTCTTTGAAATATCATTATTTAATAGTTAACATTAGTCTATTGGGGGGTGTCAGAGACAATTGAAACTATACTTTATTTGATATTTACCTATGTAAGAATCTTAAATTTATTCCAGGTTTGAACATTTTCACCAACAATATGTTTACTGAATTTTAAATAAATCAGCAGCAGAAATATGTTGTTCAATATCTATCAGTGACTAATCACAAACTACTATCTGGAAAGTTTGTATTCTGCCAAGTGGTAATTAACTATTGAGAAGGTTGCTTAATTCACAGGAGACAGAGCTGAGTCTCTAGTTGCATATATAGCAGAGGATGGCCTAGTCGGCAATTGATGGGAGGAGAGGCTCTTGGTATTGCGAAGACCATATGCCCCAGTACAGGGGAATGTCAAGGCCAGGGAGAGGGAGAGGGTGGGTTGGGGAGCAGGGTGGGGAAAGGGTATCGGGGGCTTTGGGGATAGCATTTGAAATGTAAATCAAGAAAATATTTAATACATAAAGAAACTAAAAAAAAAAAAAAAAACAAAAAACTAAAGCCAAAAAAAAAGGTGCAAAATAAATGTGCTTATAACAAATGCCACCAAACAAAGTCCTTCTATCTGAGTCTTTACTGGTACTTAATGTTGACAATATACTTATGCGCTAATCAATAGGTTCAGTTTCACTGGAATTACCCAACATAGAGAAGACCAATTTCTCATGAAAAATAGCCCAGATAAGAGAGCGCTAATGTGTCTAAGTATATGATAGACCTTGGGCAGAAGAATACTTTCTTTAAAATACTAATAACAGCTGTTAGGATTCACACAAACTGCCCTGTTTGTGATAAGAAAGAGGACATTTCATTTGTTGATTATTTTGATTTGATAATGAATTGATAGGACTCCAATTTTGAGATTTATATGCTTCAGTTCATCACTTCCCATTTTAATTTTGTTTTTCTTTTGAGTTATCTTTTAATCAATAAACATGCTCACCATAAAGTACCTCCTTTGATAGCTATAATTATTATGCTTTTATCTATATTTGAATATAATATTAGTAAATGTTGTCATCTCTATAACAATGTGGAACAAACTACTGCATGCAGAGCTCAGAACTTGTAACTTCTCAATCAAAGCATTATCTGTTAACTTGTTTCATATAAGGAGGGAGAACTGGTGAAAGAATAAGAAACATGTGCAGTTGTTGTAATGACTTACTATACATTGATATATAAAGACAGAGTAGTGTTCCAGAATACATTTCTCAATTTGTTTTAATTTTAAAATGTTTCAGAAGAGCTAATCTTATGTGTATTACTCAGTTTACTTCAAGAATTATTTCCACACATATATGAGTCTCTAATGGCAACTTGGTACTTTTAAGTGATTAAACTTTTACAAAGTCACATAGTATAGTTTCATTGATAACAGTAGGCAATATTCAGTATTTCATAATGCACAGCTCTTTCTTAGAATTAGGAGCACAAGAATGTGTTGTACTTTTCTTGTATAAGTGATACAGCTCAGAAATATATCCTATCAGACTTGATATTTTTAAATGTTCAAAAATCTTCACATTTTCATTTTCTTCTCTCCTATGTGTATATTTCTAGGCTGGCATTGGAATCCCTGTTTTGAAATTTAAAGATGGTAAATGTGAGCTGGGAAAACACAAGTGCAGATAAAAATTTAGTTTTTTTTTTCTCGTTGATTTGGCACTGAAAGAATAACGAGTCATATCTGTCATTTAATAGCTATATGAAAAAAAATTATATCAGCTTCATCCAATCAAAGAATAAGGGAAACTCACAGTAGATGGGCCATAAAGAATGGAAGAGCCCAGAGATGGGGAGGAGAATCAGAAATGCTAATTTCTTGACATACCAAGGGTGTTGCAAGGATAGATTGACAGAAGCTGAGAACATCTGGAAAAGACCTGCACAAGAAAAAGATAGAACAAATCCTAGAATGAATGCGGGAGGTGCTCCAAGGCTTAATCTCTACTGGACGGAGTCATTGTGACTCTGGGAAGAAAAATCTCTGTCCTGTGGTGATATGGTTGTGAGTAGATGTCTCATGCCTTGGGATATGGACACAACGTCATACACATTTGGGTATCACTAGTTATACTTAGGTTAATAATAAGAATATAAAAATAACTTGATTATTTTTATTGTTGTGATAAAATACTATGACTAAGGTATCTATAAAAGAAAGTGTTTATGAATGTATTAATCTTTAAAAGAATAAAAGACTATTCACAAATTTAATGTAATTTTCATTGTATAAAGAAGAAATCCCAGTGATGAAACAGGCAAAAATAGAGGAACATTTAAAATGTAGAATGTTGTATAAGTGGTAATGGTCATTTTCTGGCTTTTACAACATATAAAAATGAATGCATATGTTGAGACTTTTTATAATTTTACAACCAGGTTCATTGTGATAGTCCTGCTGATACTTTATTAAGCATTTAACAATTACTGTAAAACACTGATGGTAATTTAATTGTATTGCTGGGAAACCTGTATATGATAAAAAAAAATGAGAATATCTCCTTTTTTATTCTGTTTTTATCCTCCCATTCCATATTGGTGACTGTTTAGGAGTTTTGTTTTCTATATATTTCCAGATACTTTTCATTCATATAGAGACATAAATGACATCTTCTACTTTTTCCCACACAAATAAGAGTATGATTTGGCTTTTTTATAACTTTCTTTTGTTTCATGTCACAATGCATAATTCATCCAAGCTAATACACCACCTGGTAAAATATATACGTTTATTTTACAATCTGTCAAGAATATAAAGACAGAGTATTACTCAGTTTACTTCAAGAATTATTTCCACACATATATGAGTCTCTAATGGCAACTTGGTACTTTTAAGTGATTAAACTTTTACAAAGTCACATAATATATATATATAATGATTAAGTGGTTTAGTTATTCTTAAAAGAAGACTTAAAAATTATGGAAAGTCATTGCCTGTGTCCTACATCTACCAAAGCAAAGCACATTTATGAGCTAACCCTAAGCGACCATGATACACTCTTATAAGCCCTCAAAACCACATGGCTGTCCCAGCGGCACTGCTTCAAGGCAGTTGATGATCATTCCACATGGCTGAGATAGTGTTTTGTTGTGTAGGCAACAAAATGATATTATAGCTATCTTAATCATCTAGACATCCGATGGAGAGTTTCCTTCATTCAGGAAACTATAAACTCTAATATCCTAATCAGATATTAGATGGTAGGTAGGTAGGTAGGTAGGTAGGTAGGTAGGTAGGTAGGTAAATAGGCAAATAGATGATAAGAGACATATAGGTAATACTTAGATGATGATAGATTAGTGGAGAGCAGATTAATAATAAACAGAAATAGACTGATATATACAAAGATTGAGAGAGAGAGACAGGCAGATTTTGTTAACAATTCCTATCAGTTACAGAATTCCAGTCAGTTACAGAATAGTGCATTTAAACATCCTAAAAACACTAGGGCATAATTTTTACTACAATTAACTTACATTTAAGATAGAAGTTACTATAGATGTATTCTATAGCTTTCCTTAAATAACTGCTATATTTTAGCTATGGAACTGGTAGGACTGAAATAAGATGTAAGTCTAAACTCCTTTGAAAACAAGTTCAGACATAAGTACCATTTGTAACCACAGAATTAGTGTGCTCATTTATGAACAGCAGAGGGTCAAGAATTAGATGAGGTTACTTTAAAACATTTAGATGGCTCTGAACGTCCCACACATACTTGCCTGCATAAGCAATTTTTCCTCATTAATTTTCTAGGAACTTTCTGCCCAGGTCACATTAATACAATATTTTATTTTTTTCTAAGAATGTCCCAATTATTCTGGCTGTTCTATATACTATTCCTCATTGTTTCACTAAAATTTAAATATATCCAGATTCTCAAATTCTGAGTCAAATATACTATATAATATACATCTCAAACATACTAAATGTCTTTCAATATGTTTTAGTAAAAATATATGTTTAGATGTGCATACAGAGGTGGTTAATTCAGTTGGTTAAAATGTGTGTTTTGCAAATATGAAGACCTGGGATTGATCACCAGAATCTACATAAGAGTTCATATGAGAAATTATGTGTATGATCATAGTGCTGGGGATAGAGAGATAAGCAGATTCCTGGGGCTCACTGGACATCTATTCTAGCCTAATCAGTGAATTACTGGATGGTGAAACAATATCTCAAAAATAAAAATGTGGATGGTACTGGTGGAACAAAATTCAAGTTTATCTTCTGATCTCTACACTCTTGCTCTTATGAAATCACATGCACACCCATGTGAACACACAGAGACACACATGCACACATATGAACAGTAGCACACACACTGTATATGAATTTTATGAGGAAAGGTGTGAATTATAAAAATTGATTAAAGAGAAGCATAATTTTAGTCAAATCTGAATTGCTCAGTATGGTTGATTAATGTGAGATTCAGAGCTATTAAGCTGAGTGGGTATGTTGAAATAGCCCTGCCTATAGTTTTGAAGAATTATTGGTAGTCAAACAATAGTGACCTCCATGGGGAAAGCTTCAATTGTTGAACATTCTCTATTATAACTAACAAAAAACAAATAACTCAAAATGAGAATGAAAAATATATTTATCTCCCCACCTACCCTCTAATTACATCTCTAAAATTACAAAAGACACCAAAATATTATTTTTAAAAAAATACATAGTTAGGAAGACCTCTGATATTCTTTACAATTGCATTGTTTCTTTCTACTGGTGTTTGTCTGGTGAATAAGGGATGGAATGACACATTCTATCACTCAACTGGCTTTCCAGGGTTGATGAAGACAATGTGATTGTGCAATGATGTCCACAGCTTTATTGTGTAGAGGCAGGTGATAAGTAGAGTTATCTCAGGATAGAGAACAAACTATGAGAACTATTTTAACATTGACAATTCTGCACTTATTAAACTGACAGGCACACAGTATAGTTTATATTTAAGTATAATTGTGAAAATGTAAGATTAAGTTGAGTTCTGCTAAATTAAATGTTTTCCTGAATCATGTCACGGCGAACAATAATTTATTCACTTCTCATGTATGAGTCACAACAGAGACCTAGAACCAATTGAGTAAAGGGAAAGATGGGAGCTCTTGAAAAGTACTAATTGCATGCCCTGGTACCTGCTCTAAACTTGTACAAACAACTTCCACTCATTGGCAAGGCAGCCACAATTGAAGGAATGGAAATACTTTTGAACACTTTGCTAATTAGTAGACATCAGTTCTCCAGTTTCAAAATTTTATCTGTGGTAACTTCATTGTTTCTGAGGAGAGAAAGAGAGAAAGAGACAAAAAAAAATATTTGTGATACTTAGAAATGTCTAACATTCAAAAATAGTCACAAAGTTGTAATTATTTACCCAAAAATTGCCCTAAAATATTGTGAATTTCACAATTCCCCCAAGTTTCTCTTTTATGTGTCTTTCTTCCCCTCAGTTAAGTTTAGACATGTCTATTAGATTGATATTAACCATCCTGGTATCTTTTTGCTCTTATCAGCACATATATACCTCTAAACTGCCACTTAAGTCAAGAGTAATTGTACTGTTATGTTTCATAACTATAATGCTCTATAGTTCAGATACATAAATGTTGCTTCATCTGATTTGTAAAAATATTAACTACAAGCAAGACAAAAAGTATACTACAAGCCAATAAGGAAAGTTTAATCATTTTATTTTGATATCTCCCAGTACAAGATAAGTGACAGAGTTTCTTAACCAAAGATACCTTGGACTTTCTTGCAATTTACGTGTTCATAGTTGCAACTTCTTAGAGAGCTCTTAGAGAATGTCATGTGTGAGTCTTCACAAATACAGAGATCACAAATCATGACATACAGCAAGGTTCTAGGGGAGTTCAGGTAGGAAACATTGAGCAGAATTATAAGAATATCCACAAGGGCTGCTTTGGGATTTCTTATATTCCCATCATTTCCAACTTCCAGATTTAATGAAATTGTAAGGATTGTCCTCTGAAATTTGATAAATATCACCTCAACTCAAGTAAAAAGTAACAGATGAAGAGGAGATGGAAGAACTTTGTTAGCGTAGAGGAAAGAAAAGGCAATAATTACAGAAGCTGCATATGCATATTCTATCCTGGACTTAAAGGAGAGACAAAGAAAAGATCTGCTTCTGAGGATGGCTTTGCAAAAGAGCAGCAGTAATGATAAGTAAAAGTCAAAAACACAATAAAATTTTAAAAAGAGTCAATAATGACTAGAGTAAGTGTTTGCAACACCAGACACCAAAAATTATAATCTTGATATTTGAAATCCTTTCCCTAGTATTATCAATTTCTTCTCCCAAAGCAACTAAAAAGCCTGTGGCCAAAATCCACATTAGTGTTCTTTCTTAGCTCTCACTATCACTCATCTCCAAGACTCTTACATTAGCAAAAACTGAGACTCTGAGAGCTAGCACCTTCCTCATAATTCCCATGTGTATCAACCACAATTTGACTTTTCCCACATATGTATACTTTCCAGATCTTTTGTGAAATATAATTAGATAATGTCCACTACCTTAAGCAATATCAAGGATGCATCACAGAAAAGATGACAAAACTTTGCAGTAAGGATGAGGGTAGAGAAAAAAAATGGGAGAATCTGTATTTTATCTGATTTTAATTTTAATCTTTTACTAACCTGAGCTTAATTCTGGGAGTTTGCATTTTCTTTGGCTTCTCCTCACTGCAGTCTTTAACCCCTCTAAACATGTATTCAGGGATCCAGAATTCTACTTTATACTTTTTTTTTTTTGGTAGACTGTTACATGGTAATTTAAAGCTAGAAAGTTAAACAGTTCTAGTTCTCTTTCTCTGAACATATTTAACTTGTTTTGTTGTTTATTTGTTTTGTTTTGTTGCTTATTATTAATCATTTGTTTACATCTCAAATCATATCTCACTTCCCGGTCACCATCTCTAATACCCCTCCACCCACATTCCATGATATCCTACTTCACAGTTACCTCTCCACCAACTCCCCATCCCACATTTGCCCTTCCCTCCTCCCTTTTGCCTGTATGAGAGGGCTCTCATACCCACTTATACTCTCCTACTCCACAACTCCAGCATCCCCCTACTCGGGGGCATCCTACCTCCCTGAGACCAAGAACCTCCCATCCCATTACTATCAGGCAAGGCTATCCTGTGCTACATATGTATCTGGAGCCATGTAACCCTCCAGGTACATTTGCTGGTTGGTGGTTTAGACTTTGGGAGAATTGGGTAGTCAGGCCAGCCTATGTTGTTCTTCTAATGGGGTTACAGTTCCCCTCCACTACTCCAGTTTTTTTTTACCAGCATCCCCAACAGGTTCCCTGAATTCACTCTGATGGTGGCTCCAAGCATCTGCATCTGCATTGATCAGTTGCTGGCCGGACATCCCCAGGAACTGTCCCTCCTGGTTCCTGTCTGCAAGCACCTCTTGACCACTGCAACAGTGTTGGGCTTGGTGTCTGCAGTCATGATGTATCCCCAGGTGGGCCCATTCCCGATTGGCCCTTCATTCAGCCTTTTTTTCCATTATTATTATTATTTTTGTCCCTGTTCTTCCTTTGGACAGAAACATTTCTGGGTTAAAAAACATTGAGATCAGTGAGTGACACTATCCCTCAATCAGGGCACTTGCCTATTTACTGGAAGTGTTCTCCACAGGTTTTCTTTCTGCTTTCTCTGTGGATTACAGTGAAAGTCAAGCCTATTGGGTCCTGGAAGCCTCATGTTTATCTGGTGTCTGGAACCCTCCAGTGGCTATCTACAATTCCACATTCCCCCTGCTAAATATTTTTATTCAATTTCTAGACCCTATGTAACCCTCTCACTTCTCCTAGAGTTTCTGATACTGCCACCCTTATTTCCTCCTCCTCCTTTCTCTCTCCCTTGTTCCACTCTACTTCCACCTCCCACAGTCATCCTGTTCCCTCCTCCATGCAGGTCTGAAGTGTCTACCTGCCTTGTCTTCTTTCTTTCTACACTGCATATGGTCTATACATTATATCCTAAGCATTGTGAGTTTGGGGCTAGTATCTCCTTATTACTGAGTATATAAAATGTGTGTTCTTTTATATCTGGGTTACTTCACTCAGGATAATATTTTCTAGTTCAATCAATTTGCCTGCAAATTTCATGAAACCATTGTTTTTAATCATGCATAGTACTCCAGTGTGTATATATACCATATTTTCTGTATTCATTCTTCTTTTGAGGGACATCTGGCCTGTTTCCAGCTTCTGGATTTATAAATAAGGCTGCTATGAACATAATGGAGCATGTGTCCTTGTTATGTGATGGAGCATCTTTTGGGTCTATGACCAGGAGTGTTATAGCTGAGTCTTCAGATAGAACTATTTCCAATTTTCCAAGAAACACCAGTCTGATTTCCAAAGTCGTTTTACTAACTTGCAGTCCTACCAGTAATGGAAGAGTGTTCCTCTTTCTCCATGTCCTCACCAATATTTGCTGTTGCCTGCATTTTTGTATTTTAGCCATTCTGACTGGTGTGAGGTGGAATCTCAGGGTTGTTTTGATTTGCATTTCCCTGATGACTAAGGATGTTGAACATTTCTTTAAGTGTCTCAGCCATCCAAGATTCCTCAGTTGAGAATTCTCTATTTAGGTCTATACTACACTTATTAATAGGGTTATTTGGTTCTCTGGTGTCTAATTTCTAGAGTTCTTTGAATATTTTGGATATTATCCCTCATCAGATGCAGGGTTGTTAAAGATCTTTTCCCAATCTGTTGGTAGTCATTTTGTCGTATTGATAGTGCCCATTGCTTTATAGAAAATTTTCAACTTTAAGAGGTCTCCTTTTCCAATTGTTGCTCTTAAAGCATAAACCATTCTGTTCAGGAACTTTTCCCCTGTGCCCAATTATTCGAGGCTATTCCCCACTTTCTCATCTATTACATTTAGTGTATCAGGTTGTATGTGGAGGTCCTTGATTCACTTGGACTTGAACTTTCTGCAAGGAGATAGACATGGATTAATTTGCATAATGCAGACCACCATTTGAATTAGCACTATTTGTTAAAAATCCTCTCTTTTTTTCCACTAGATGATTTTAGCTTCTCTGTCAAAGATCAAGTGCCCATAGCTGTGTGGGTTCATTTCTGGGTCTTCGATACTATTGCATTGGTCTACATGCCTGTTTCTGTACCAATTCATGCAGTTTTTTTTTTTTTCTCATTATTGCTCTATAGGATAGCTTGAGGTCAGGGATCATGTTTCCCCCATAAGTTTTTTTTGTTGTTGTTGATAATAGTTTTTGCTATCCTAGGTTTTTTTGTTATTCCAAATGAATTTGACAATTAGTCTTTATAACTCTATGAAGAATTGAAATGCAATTTTGATGGGAATTACATGAAATTTGTAGATTGCTCTTGGTGAGATGGCCAGTTTAACTTTATTAATAAACAATTTACTTTCTCACCATCAGAAATATTCTGAAGATGTTAACCTATAGAGGTTTGAGACAATGTAGATATGACCTTGAGGATTAGGGAAAAAAAGAAAGGGAGGAAAGAGGAAAGGATTATGGGAGAAGGAAGGGTTGAATAATTGGTACTAAACTCACACTCTCTAAAAGACATTCTGGTGTGATATGACAAACAAGAACACTAGAGATAACAATAAAGAATGTTTCAGCAGACCAGAAGTCAAGATTTTTATGGTTTATTTATTCGTAGATAAAAATTCTGAAGGGATATATACAATATTATATTTAAATTACCAATGTAACACATAGCAAAATATCACACTTTATTAATATGAATACATATATACATATATATTTCTATTGCTTTAAAAAAAATTGAACAAGTTCTGAGTGTATTGCCCTGGCTGACCTAAAACTTACTATGTAGATGAGCATAGCCTCATACTCTTATCTGTCTGTCTTTGCTTCCCCAGGGCTGAATAAAAGGTTTGCACAAGTAGACCATGTCTGTAAAATTTTATTAATAACAATTTTATTTTACATTTTAAAGAAAAGAAATAAGACATACAAGAAAATGCAACAGTTTGAAATTTTGGCATTAATAAAATAAATAGTTCTTAAGTGAAAGAAAAAAGTTATTATATGCCATGGACCAGTCCCAGTCAGCCTTTTGCAATACATGGGAAATTAGGGTTCTGGACAGGTGGGCATTGAGTTGGTGACGAAAAGGGTGACGAACAGAAAAGGACACAAGGGAGTGCTGAGTCTGGATGTATTTTCTCAAAGCGAGTACCAGTCTTATAATACAGAAGATTAACAAGAAGGCTAGGTGAACACATTTGCCAAGGTACATTGGTTCTTAAAACAAAACAAAGAAAATGCATACATAAAAGGATAGCGGGAGTCAGGCCATGTTTACAACTGAGAATAGGAAGAACTCTTAATTTAGATCAGCTAAATACAGGAGCCAGGTGTATGCTCTGATGCAATGCTAGTCTATTGTTAAACCCAACAGCTAGGGTCCTTTAATAAATACCTGATTATGCTATTCCTCCAAGTCTAGTGAAAAACCTGAACAAGGGGAATTCTGTTCTACTAACCCTTTCATGAATAATACTATAAACCACCTATTTCCTAGGCCATGGTATATTACTGTGTATGGGTGTGACTTGGCTATTGTTCTAAGTAATTACTATGTAGTCTAGCCCTGAGCTTTTCTAGCCCTATTCAGGTAAATTGTAATGCCTAAACATTGGAACACTGGGGAGGCTTAGCTATATGTCAAAATCAATCCTTAAAGGCACTTATAATAAAACAATACTGAAAGAGAGCACACAGATCCATACCCCAGACTAACGGAGGGATAGGTTTTGAGTGTACATGTTATGGGAATGCCAAAGTTCCAGGAGCCTAAGTTTCTGTGAAACTCTTTGCCTTGTGACTCCTTCCAGGATTTTATGCCTATCAAGCCGGCTTTACTAGAGTGGATGTAACAACTATAGAATGTATGAATTACTTTTATTTGAAAAATAAGAACAATAATAATTTATACTAAACACTGTAAGATTCAGCTAAACTCTTTAGGAAAAACACTAGACTACTGAGTGCCTATGAATACTGGAATATTATGTGTGTGTGCAAAAAGAAAACAAAAGCTAAATATTAGTTATATGAAAATCTGACAAGTGGACATTAGCCCAGAAACTAGGAATACCCAAGATACAAGACACAATTTGCTAAACACATGAAACTCAAGAAGAAAGAAGACCAAAGTGTGGACACTATGCCCCTTCTTAGAATTGGGAACAAAACACCCATGGAAGGAGTTACAGAGACACAGTTTGGAGCTGAGACAAAAGGATGGACCATCTAGAGACTGCCATATCCGGGGATCCATCCCATAATCAGCCTCCAAATGCTGACACCATTACATACACTAGCAAGATTTTGCTGAAAGGACCCAGATATAGCTGTCTCTTGTGAGACTAAGCCGGGGCCTAGCAAAAACAGAAGTGGATGTTCACAGTCAGCTATTGGATGGATCACAGAGCCCCCAATAGAGGAGCTAGAGAATGTAGCCAAGGAGCTAAAGAGATCTGCAATCCTATAGGTGGAACAACAATATGAACTACCCAGTACCCCCCAGAGCTCACATCTCTAGATGCATATGTATCAGAAGATGGCCTAGTTGGACATCAGTGGAAAGAGAGACCCAATGGTCATGCAAACTTTATCTGCCTCAGTACAGGGGAACGCCAGGGCCAAGAAGTGGGAGTGGGTGGGAAAATAGGTGGGGGACTATTGGGATAGCATTGGAAATGTAAATGAAATAAATACCTAATTAAAAAAAAACAAAAGAAAAAAAAGAAAATCTTCTAAAAGCAACTGGTAAAGTAACAAATATAACAAAAATATAACAAAAAAAAAGCAACTAGTGACAAATATAATCAGAGTACAAATAACTTAGCACCAATGAAACAGCAAAAGAGGTTCAACATAAATGGGAACAGAAAGCAAATAGATACCAGGACTAATTTACCAATTATCAACTTCTAACATTGCCAGAGAAATATTCAATCACATTTATGTAAATTATAATTATTATGAGTGATAATTAGAGTAATGATAGATTATTCCATTCATGTTTACATTACTAAGTTATACAGATTTTTTCTGACTGTAGTAATGATATCTTACTATCTAAGACATATCTACTATGATATCTACTATGATATGTCTTAACTGCATATCTCCCATCATAAAAGAACTAATAATTAAGGTAAATAAATTCAAAATGTGATTTTTAAAACCTATGAAAGAAAATAACAGTCAAAAGTTATTTTGCCAAACCAAACTCCTAATGCTCTCAAGGAAAAATATAATAGTGGTGTGATAATGGTTGTCAATGGTTAGGAAGTGAAGATTTTCCAACTTAGTTGATAATGTCATTGTGATTCTGACATCAAATATACAAAAGACATTATAAAAAAGAACACTGCAAGACATCATTACTACATTTAAAAAAATATTTATATAACTTAGTAATGTAAACATGATTGGAATCCTTTATATTTACACTAATTATAACTCATAATAATTATAATTTGTATAAATGTGTTGAATATTTTACTAAAAACATCATTTTACAAATGAAAAGATACCTAGTATGTATAAAGTACATGCAAAATCTATTGCTAAGATTCTACATCTTTTCAGATAAGGACTGACTGGAACCAAAAATATAATGATTTAAAGAAAATTAAAGAGAAATTTCTTTAGCTAGATCCTGGGACAATAATAGAATCCTGACATTATATATTATGCTTAATATGGAATATTGAGAATTTTCATTTGCATTTGGAAAAGAAATAAGAAGTGTTATATTTAATTATCTGAGAGCAAGTTTCTAAACTGTACAACATGGCAATAAAAATAAAAGGGCTGTGAACTAGAAGAAAATAAATTGCCATTTTCTGAAAATAACTGAAGACTGAAATATCCAAGTAATGTAACAAATGACCCTGGTAAGTTTAGTTACAAAGTCAATAAACAAACATCAAGTGAACATCTATCTGTGTGATCATGAATTATAAAACAGGGCTGACAATGCTGCTTTGGAATTCCACAGGGGCAAAAATAAATTATCCCAAATTTACCAGTTTAATATCAAGCCTATTGATTCTCAAGGTTATTACTCATGGGTTTGTTTGTTTGTTTGTTTGTTTCTTTTCTTTTGAGTGACAAAATTTCTAATATGTCTATATTTGGTTTTAGAGTTTTTTAAGTATTTGCTTTTGAAATGTGCTTAATCTTGAGGATATAGCATCATGTTTATTCCAATAGTTAGAAGTTATTGCCTCTTTACACTTCAATTTCCTTGGACCTGTTCATAAAATGAATATGAGAAATTTGAGTATATCTTTCTATGTGGATATGTAGATTCTTTGTTTTGTTTATTAGAAAATCTCTCTTCCCAATATTGATCTGGAATATAATTTTATCAGATATTAAATTGTTAAAAGAATGTGAAAGTCCATTTATAAATATTCTATTTCATCTCAGTAGGCCATGTTTTATATCTAATCAGTACAACATCTTAAATATTATAGTATCAAGGGAAAAGTTCATATTTTAAAAGCCAAAATTCTCACAAATCTTTAGGAGTAGATTTTAGAAATGTATTCTGCTTTACAAAGAATAATAACTCGTTTTTGGTTTAATTATTAAAACACTGATGCAATTCCATAAGATTTTAACTCTAACCTATAAAAAAACTGATAAAAATAGCTTTGTGAACTTTGATTCTATTATTGACATTAACAAATATAATTTTCCTTTAAATAATTTATAATTTTATAATATTATAAATTTATAAGTATACAATTTCTAGCTAAATATAAATGATGAAATAAAACTTCTGAAAGAAGTTTGAATATTTTATTATCTCTCAGGTTATCACAATTTAAGTATGATCATAAGAGGCAAAAACCAAAATCAATGTACTTCAAGAAAATAAAAAACCTTTTGCTATTCTATTATTGAGACTGAAATAATAATAATAATAAAACATAAAAATACATAAAGTACATAAAAATGCTTGCTGTGCAGAAAAGAGAATGAGTTTTAATCCCAAATCATTAAGTAAAATATTGTCATAGCAGAAAATGTGTATAATTCTATAAACTCAGCCCTGTTGATTGCTGACAGGTAGCTTGCTAGCAAGGTAGTGTAACCCAATAGGACACTTTAGTTTCTAAAATTAGGAGGCAAAGAGCAATACATGAAGACAAATGACTCCTTCTTTTGGTTTCCAAATGTATGTACACAGGTATACAATGTGCATACAGAAGAGTGCACACAAGCCTCTATACTGCCATGCCATACCATACGTACATACATACACATATACATACTTACACAGAAGGAGAGAGAGAGAGCGAGCTAGCGAGAGAGAGAAAGAGAGAGAGAGAGAGAGAGAGAGAGAAGTAGAGAAGGAAGAGAAGGAAAAGAGGAAAAAAAAATAATAATAGGAAAGGTAAGACGGGGGGGGGGGGGCTCCAACTGGGGACAAAGGAAGGAGAGGAAAAGAAGAAAGACAAATAACACCAAGAATGTTTATATTTACCTTAATAAGTAAATCACAGCCTTTGAAAGAAGTAGGTGGCACAGTTCCAATGAAACATAAAACAATGACTGAGCACACCTGTGAAGTGTGTAAAAGAATTTATCATCTTAAAAAAAATGTTACTTTGATATTTCTGGTGAAACATGAATGCATGCATAAATAAAGAAAATAATACTTGCCCCTCAGGTTATGGGAACAAGGAAGTCAGAAATGATATTTGTTGAAAGTTTTAAAAACTATGGAAGTGGAAGTAAGTACATAAGACAAATAGCAAAGCTAGGTTATATGACAGTATGTGGATCTTTAAGATAAATTCTCTGCTCTTTTGTGCCTCTGAGAAAGGATTTGTGAGGTAAGAAAAAGGCAAGAGCATTTTCTTCAACAAAATCATAAAGAAAAGAGGAGCATTTTTATAAGCAAATGCTCTGTGGAACTAATTTATAACTAATAACCTAAAATTACCTTGATGAATTAAATTTTAAATTTGTAATTTAACAAATTAGCTTAATTTGTTAAATTACACAAATCACTGTCAAATATAAGCATTCCTCTTCTGCTAGAGAAAGTGGAATTTGTTTTGTTACTTAAAGACTTAGCTAGGTCCAACATATTGGATGCTCTGTCAATATTGAAATTTTCAACTTTCCAGGAATGGTGCCAGTCTTCCAATAAAGGCAGAAAGGGAGGGAAGATATACCATGTTAACCATTATGTCCGTGACATGACAGAATCACATACATTCCATACAACATTTAAATATTCAAATAGGGTTACAAGTTGTAGTCTTTGTACAAAGATGTAGCTTTTCCATCTGAATGCTGTGTGAATAGAAGATCCTACATTTTA
Organism: Mus caroli; assembly: GCF_978045245.1. Lineage (NCBI taxonomy): Eukaryota > Metazoa > Chordata > Mammalia > Rodentia > Muridae > Mus > Mus caroli. The sequence goes on from NW_028227258.1 coordinate 157,177,520, forward strand.
CTGGTCTAGTAAGCTCTCTCTGCCATAGGAAATATCTTGATGTGCATAGAGTATATGGATAATTGTATTCTCAGGGAGAATATGCACATCAACATTAGTCAGTTTACCTTTACCACTTATAAGAAAAAGTTATTAGAGTCACAATAGACTACAACACACAGGATATGTACAGTGAATAGAAAATAAGAATGAAATAGAAATAAGAAATAGAAAATAAGAATAAGAATGAAGATAAGAATGGCTATATTGTATATTCTGAATATTAGCTTGTGATAACAATATAGAAACAAAACTATATGAAAATTAAGTTTGTCACTGGAGGTAATAAATATAGTCAGCACTGATTGTGTATTCTTACAGTTAAATATTTAGCAAGATGTGGTATGGTCAGAAACTCCCATTCTAGAGATCCTGAAATAGGAAAAACTTTTGATTCCATCATGGGATATATAATGATATTCTTCATTAAAGATAATAATAAATTGCATGCATTTGAGTATTTAGTACTTTCAAAAACGATTGTGAAAACATGCCATAAATTCACATCAAGGCCCACTTGTGTGTTTTAAATAAATTTGTAGTTATGTATTGTCTTAAACAATGCTTTCATAACAATTCTAGGCCAAGAAAATTCCAGCAACCTTAACCAGATCCCAGTACACTGGTTTTTTTTTGTTTTTTGTTTTTTTTTTCTTTTGAGACAGGGTTTCTCTGTATAGCCCTGGCTGTCCTGGAACTCACTCTGAAGACCAGGCTGGCCTCCAACTCAGAAATCCGCCTGCCTCTGCCTCCCTAGTGCTGGGATTAAAGGCGTGCGCCACCACGCCCGGCTCACTGTTTATTTTTTATGTTCATTTTTTACTTCTATAAATTTTAAGAAAAGCAAATTGTTCATTATTTATGTCTTGCTTCTTCCTTGAAAATGCTTTTCAAATTCAACTATCAGTGTTTCTTCACATCTTGCTGAGTGATGTTCTACTTGCTTTGCTGGAACACATCCTATTCATCTATGTACTGATGAATGGACATGTTTGTTATTTCATGAAGAATGGAAGTTAATGACTCTTGTGTTTCTGTGGTATAGGCACATGTATGTGGTATTATGGGGTCTCTGGCAAATAGATGCTTAAGTGAAAGGGTCCATGCTTTGCCAAAGAATGATATTCCAGACTCAGATAGGTATGCAAATGCAAAGAGTATTTTATTCTGAAGAAGTTCAGCATGCTGGGGTCTACCATCTTCCAAGATGGAGGTGCTCAAGTGAGCTCACGTGTCCAATTTAAAACACATTATGGAATTCTTGGGGAAGGGTATGTTACCTGTATCTTAATGTGTTGGCTCTATCTATAGGGACATTCCAGAACCACTGCTTGATCACGAGGTTGGGGGACTGGAAACTCTTGCTGGGAAAGTATGAAAACTCCTGCTGATCCATTGTCCTTGCCTCAGGCCAGGTGTTGGGGCAGTTTCTGATTTCTGGATTTGCCTGGGTTTGCCCAGTTCTTAGAAACAGAGATTTAGACCTAGTCTTCTGAACTGCCAATTTGAAACTTGTCATGGACTTGGCCTATCTCACAGATCCTAAGAAACCTATTTTTTACAGAAGGATTTATGTTCTTCTCATAAATATATATGATTTGATTTTTTCCTCATCCTTGTCCAATTTAGTGTGACAGATATTTAAGAGTGAGCCCACTGTAACAAATATTCCACATACTCCCATCGTCTTGTGGATACATTTTGGATTTCTCATAAAAACTATCATACTGAAGATGTTTTCATGTGCCTATCAGCACTTGTATATATAGTAAATATTTTTCTCAAAGATTAAAATTTTTCATCTTGTGAGGAAACATCTTAGGACATTTATAGGGAAATGAAACAAGAGGATGTTATAAGTAGAGGTAAAATACTGCAGGGAAGCTCATTAAGACAATAATAAACAACTCAATACTTAGGAAGACTTTGAAACATGGTATTCACTAGGCCCCTTTCTTCACAGAAGTATATACATAAAACAAGCTGCAAAATTTTTACTGATTATGTTTCTTTCTACCTTCTTAGTCCTTGGGATTATATTTAATATAATTTGTTGTCCAGTTGAAATCATTGGACAGGGTACTAAAATGATATAGTATCTAATAAAGAAATTTTATGCTAAAATCATAATCATCTTTATAACAATTTTATGATTCATTTCCCCAAAATTATCAGCTTATTGAAGGCAATGATTTATATCTCACTTAAATCTATTTATTCATCTATGTAATTTCTTTATATATTATTTTCCATTCTGCCTGGTACTTTGTATCTAATGGGAACATGAAGCTTATATAACTCACAGAATATATGTAAAGTAGAAATAGCTCCCATAAGCAGAAAAACGGCCTGAGTAGGACCACAGGCCTCTTCCGGCTGGACCAGCACCGGGGTACCGTCAGCTACCCACGACCCCCGCCGCAGGATTTAGAGACTGCTGGTGAGTGGAACACAGCTTCTGCTCCAATCTTTAAATAGTGACAACGATAACAACTAACCCCAGAGATTACCAGATGGCGAAAGGTAAACGTAATAATCTTACTAACAGGAACCAAGACCACTCACCATCATCAGAACCCAGCACCCCCACTTCGCCCAGTCCAGGGCACCCCAACACACCGGAAAAGCTAGACACGGATTTAAAAGCATATCTCCTGATGATGATAGAGGACTTCAAGAAGGACTTTAATAACACACTTAAAGAAATGCAGGAGAACACTGATAAAAAGGCAGAAGACAATAAAGAGGAAGCACAAAAATCCCTTAAAGAATTGCAGGAGAACACTGCTAAAGAGTTACAAATCCTTAAAGAAAAGCATGATAACATAATCAAACAGGTAGAAGTCCTTACAGAAAAACAGGAAAACACATCCAAACAGATGATGGAAATGAACAAAACCATACTAGACCTAAAAAGGGAAGTAGACACAATAAAGAAAACCCAAAATGAGGCAACACTGGAGATAGAAACCCTAGGAAAGAAATCTGGAACCATAGATACCAGCATCAGCAACAGAATACAAGAGATGGAAGAGAGAATCTCAGGTGCAGAAGATTCCATAGAGAACATCGGCACAACAATCAAGGAAAATGTAAAAGCAAAAAGATCCTAACTCAAAACATCCAAGAAATACAGGACATAATGAGAAGACCAAACCTACGGATAATAGGAGTGGATGAGAATGAAGATTTTCAACTCAAAGGACCAGCAAACATCTTCAACAAAATTATAGAAGAAAACTTCCCAAATCTAAAGAAAGAGATGCCCATGAACATACAAGAAGCCTACAGAACTCCAAATAGACTGGACCAGAAAAGAAATACCTCCCGACACATAATAATCAGAGCAACAAATGCTCTAAATAAAGATAGAATACTAAAAGCAGTAAGAGAAAAAGGCCAAGTAACATATAAAGGCAAGCCTATCAGAATTACACCAGACTTTTCACCAGAGACTATGAAAGCCAGAAGATCCTGGACGGATGTTATACAGACACTAAATGAAGACAAATTCCAGCCCAGGCTACTATACCCAGCCAAACTCTCAATTAACATAGATGGAGAAACCAAAGTATTCCACGACAAAACCAAATTCACACATTATCTCTCCACGAATCCAGCCCTTCAAAGGATAATAACAGAAAAAAACCAATACAAGGACAGGAACCACGCCCTAGAAACAACAAGAAGGTAATCCCTCAACAAACCTAAAAGAAGACAGCCACAAGAACAAAATGCCAACTTTAACATCAAAAATAACAGGAAACAACAATTACTTTTCCTTAATATCTCTTAATATCAATGGACTCAACTCCCCGATAAAAAGACATAGACTAACAAACTGGCTACACAAACAAGACCCAACATTTTGCTGCTTACAGGAAACTCATCTCAGAGAAAAGGATAGACACTACCTCAGAATGAAAGGCTGGAAAACAATTTTCCAAGCAAATGGCATGAAGAAACAAGCTGGAGTAGCCATTCTAATATCTGATAAGATTGACTTCCAATCCAAAGTCATTAAAAAAGACAGGGAGGGACACTTCATACTCATCAAAGGTAAAATCCTCCAAGAGGAACTATCAATCCTGAATATCTATGCTCCAAATACAAAGGCAGCCACATTCATTAAAGAAACTTTAGTAAAGCTCAAAGCACACATTGCACCTCATACAATAATAGTGGGAGACTTCAACACACCACTTTCACCAATGGACAGATCATGGAAACAGAAACTAAACAGGGACACAGTGAAACTAACAGAAATTATGAATCAAATGGATCTGGCAGATATCTACAGAACATTCTATCCTAAAACAAAAGGATATACCTTCTTCTCAGCACCTCATGGTACCTTCTCCAAAATTGACCACATAATTGGTCACAAAACAGGCCTCAACAGATATAAAAATATTGAAATTGTCCCATGCATCCTATCAGATCACCATGGACTAAGGCTGATCTTCAATAACAAAATAAATAATAGAAAGCCAACCTTCACGTGGAAACTGAACAACACTCTTCTCAATGATACCTTGGTCAAGGAAGGAATAAAGAAAGAAATTAAGGACTTTTTAGAGTTCAATGAAAATGAAGCCACAACATACCCAAACTTATGGGACGCAATGAAAGCATTTTTAAGAGGAAAACTCATAGCTCTGAGTGCCTCCAAAAGGAAACTAGAGAGAGCACACATTAGCAGCTTGACAACACACCTAAAAGCACTAGAACAAAAGGAAGCAAATTCACCCAAGAGGAGTAGACGGCAGGAAATAATCAAACTCAGGGGTGAAATCAACCAAGTGGAAACAAGAAAAACTATTCAAAGAATCAACCAATCAAGGAGCTGGTTCTTTGAGAAAATCAACAAGATAGATAAACCCTTAGCCAGACTCACTAGAGGGCACAGGGAAAGCATCCTAATTAACAAAATCAGAAATGAAAAAGGAGACATAACAACAGATCCTGAAGACATCCAAAACACCATCAGATCCTTCTACCAAAGGCTATACTCAACAAAACTGGAGAACCTGGATGAAATGGACAAGTTCCTAGACAGATACCAGGTACCAAAGCTGAATCAAGATCAGGTTAATGATCTAAACAGCCCTATATCCCCCAAAGAAATAGAAGCAGTCATTAATAGTCTCCCAACTAAAAAAAGCCCAGGACCAGATGGGTTTAGTGCAGAGTTCTATCAGACCTTCAAAGAAGATCTAATCCCAGTTCTTCACAAACTATTCCACAAAATAGAAACAGAAGGTACTCTACCCAACTCATTCTATGAAGCCACAATTACTCTGATACCTAAACCACAAAAAGACCCAACAAAGATAGAAAACTTCAGACCAATATCCCTTATGAATATTGATGCAAAAATCCTCAATAAAGTTCTTGCTAACCGAATCCAAGAACACATCAAAACAATCATCCATCCTGACCAAGTAGGTTTCATCCCAGGGATGCAGGGATGGTTCAATATACGGAAATCCATCAACGTAATCCAGTATATAAACAAACTCAAAGACAAAAACCACATGGTCATCTCCTTAGATGCGGAAAAAGCATTTGACAAGATCCAACACCCATTCATGATAAAAGTCTTGGAAAGATCAGGAATTCAAGGCCCATACCTAAACATGATAAAAGCAATCTACAGCAAACCAGTAGCCAACATCAAAGTAAATGGTGAGAAGGTTGAAGCAATCCCTCTAAAATCAGGGACTAGACAAGGCTGTCCACTTTCTCCATACCTATTCAACATTGTACTTGAAGTCCTAGCCAGAGCAATTCGACAACAAAAGGAGATCAAAGGGATACAAATTGGAAAAGATGAAGTCAAAATATCACTTTTTGCAGATGATATGATAGTATATATAAGTGACCCTAAAAATTCCACCAGAGAACTCCTAAGCCTGATAAACAGCTTCGGTGAAGTAGCTGGATATAAAATTAACTCAAACAAATCAATGGCCTTTCTCTACACAAAGAATAAACAGGCTGAGAAAGAAATTAGGGAAACAACACCCTTCTCAATAGTCACAAATAATATAAAATATCTTGGCGTGACTCTAACTAAGGAAGTGAAAGATCTGTATAATAAAAACTTCAAGTCTCTGAAGAAAGAAATTATAGAAGATCTCAGAAGATGGAAAGATCTCCCATGCTCATGGATTGGCAGGATCAACATTGTAAAAATGGCTATCTTGCCAAAAGCAATCTACAGATTCAATGCAATCCCCATCAAAATTCCAAATCAATTCTTCAACGAATTAGAAAGTGCAATCTGCAAATTCATCTGGAATAACAAAAAACCTAGGATAGCAAAAACTCTCCTCAAGGATAAAAGAACCTCTGGTGGAATCACCATGCCGGACCTAAAGCTCTACTACAGAGCAATTGTGATAAAAACTGCATGGTACTGGTATAGTGACAGACAAATAGACCAATGGAATAGAATTGAAGACCCAGAAATGAATCCACACACCTATGGTCACTTGATCTTCGACAAGGGAGCTAAAAACATCCAGTGGAAGAAAGACAGCATTTTCAACAAATGGTGCTGGCACAACTGGTTGTTAACATGTAGAAGAATGCGAATCGATCCATTCCTATCTCCTTGTACTAAGGTCAAGTCTAAGTGGATCAAGGAACTTCACATAAAACCAGAGACACTGAAACTTATAGAGGAGAAAGTGGGGAAAAGCCTTGAAGACATGGGCACAGGGGAAAAATTCCTGAATAGAACAGTAATGGCTTGTGCTGTAAGATCGAGAATTGACAAGTGGGACCTCATGAAACTACAAAGCTTCTGCAAGGCTAAAGACACCATCAATAAGACAAAAAAACCACCAACAGACTGGGAAAGGATCTTCACCTATCCTAAATCAGATAAGGGACTAATATCCAATATATACAAAGAACTCAAGAAGGTGGACTCCAGAAAGTCAAATAACCCCATTAAAAAATGGGGCTCAGAACTGAACAAAGAATTCTCACCTGAGGAATACCGAATGGCAGAGAAGCACCTGAAAAAATGTTCAACATCCTTAATCATCAGGGAAATGCAAATCAAAACAACCCTGAGATTCCACCTCACACCAGTCAGAATGGCTAAGATCAAAAATTCAGGTGACAGCAGATGCTGGCGAGGATGTGGAGAAAGTGGAACACTCCTCCATTGTTGGTGGGATTGCAAGCTTGTACAACCACTCTGGAAATCAGTCTGGCGGTTCCTCAGAAAATTGGACATAGTACTACCGGAGGATCCAGCAATACCTCTCCTGGGCATATATCCAGAAGATGTCCCAACCGGTAAAAAGGACACATGCTCCACTATGTTCATAGCAGCCCTATTTATAATAGCCAGAAGCTGGAAAGAACCCAGATGTCCCTCAACAGAGGAATGGATACAGAAATTATGGTACATTTACACAATGGAGTACTACTCAGCTATTAAAAAGAATGAATTTATGAAATTCCTAGCCAAATGGATGGACCTGGAGGGCATCATCTTGAGTGAAGTAACACAATCACAAAAGAACTCACACAATATGTATTCATTGATAAGTGGATATTAGCCCAAAACTTAGGATACCCAAGATATAAGATACAATTTGATAAACGCATGAAACTCAAGAAGAATGAAGACCAAAGTGTGGACATTGTGCACCTTCTTAGAATTGGGAACAAAACACCCAGGGAAGGAGTTACAGAGACAAAGTTCGTAGCTGTGATGAAAGGATGGACCATTTAGAGACTGCTGTATCCAGGGATCCGTCCCATAATCAGCTTCTAAACGCTGACACCATTGCATACACTAGTAAGATCTTACTGAAAGGACCCAAATATAGCTGTCTCTTGTGAGACGATGCTGGGGCCTAGCAAACACAGGAGTGGATGTTCACAGTCAGCTATTGGATGTATCACAGGGCTCCCAATGGAGAAGCTAGAGAAAGTACCCAAGGAGCTAAAGGGATCTGCAACCCTATTGTTGGAACAACATGATGTACTAACCAGAACCCTGGAGCTCTTGTCTCTAGCTGCATATGTATGGAAAGATGGCCTAGTCGGCCATCAATGGAAAGAGAGGCCCATTGGACTTGCAAACTTTATATGCCCCAATATAGGGGAATGCCAGGGCCTAAAGAATGGGAATGGGTGGGTAGGGAAGTGGGGGGCGCTATGGGGGACTCTTGGGATAGTATTGGAAATGTAATTGAGGAAAATGTGTAATAAAAATATTAAAAAAAAAAAAGAAAAGAAAAAAAAAAAAAAAAAGAAATAGCTCCCATTTACTAACCACTAACTCTATTTCAGGAACTTTTATGGAATGTGTGAGTGTAATGAGAGGTTGTGTGTTTCCAAGCACTACTTGTGGTTCACTTACTGTTTTATTCAATTCTTTTTTCACAAGGGCATAGATTGAAAGTATATTGTTTTATACAGTGTCTGTCTTATATTTTCATTTTCCTTCTTAGTTCTATACTGTGGAAAACCTGCTTTGACCTGGCAAGTTACCATGTTTCTGAAGACCAGGGAGTTTGAGAAACAACACTTGAGGAAAATTGCAGGTAAGATTATATGTTCCTGTCTCACATCCCTTTAATGGTAAGTTTTCTAATGAGCTCAGTACATCCTTATAGGTTCTAAGAGAGATCATTTTGATTTTCTCCAGAGCAGATATTGAATTGTGCATCCAGGAACTCTTTATTTTATTTTCCATAACAACTGTCTACATAGTATACTTCCCCAGTCAAACTGCTTTCTGGTGGAGGTCAGTGAAAACAGGTCAAAATTGTTATCTTTATGGATCTGGGACACTGTAGTTACTTTATGTAATAAAATTTCTTGAATTATCAATGAAAGGTTTGAGTTTGCTCACTTATTAATAAGACAACTCCTGTCGGAATAAACATTCTTTTTTTTAGTAAAACACACAGCCATTTCAAGTGCTATGACCACTTAAAATATGCTCCTCCAAATTCTAGTTAAGGTAATGCATCACTATTAAGAGAATTTCAGGACAAAAAGGGAGGGATCTTAGATGAAATGCCCTTAAGTGAGGAGAGGGAACTTGTAGAGCCCACCTCCAGGAGAAAGACAGGGCATCAAGTGAGGGATGGGATTGCCATCCCACAGTAAAAAGTCTCACTAATAATTGTTTGTTTCTGAAACAACTGCAGAGGTGGAAGTGAAGAGGAGCCTGAGGAAAAGAAGGTCCAACGTTAGGCTCAAAGTGGGATCCAGCTCAAGTGGAGGCACAAGACCTGACACAATTATGGAGACTATGGAATGCTCACAAAAATGGACCTATCATGATTGCCCTCCAAAAGACCCAAAAAGTAGCTGAATGTGTCAGAGGCAGATATTTGCACCCAACCAATGAATAGAAGCTGATGACCCCTGTTGTTGAATTAGGACAAAGCTGAAAGAAGCTGAGGAGGAGGGCAACCCTGTACGAGTACCAGCAGTATCAATTAACAGGGAACCCAACATGAAACACCAACCAGGCAGCATTCAACAGCTGTCATGAAGCCCCCAACACATATACAGCAAAAGACAGCTGGGTCTGGGTTTAGTCCCTGGGCCTCAAAAGACTGGAGGAGTCAGGGAGTTTAGAGGTCTGATGGGGTGGGGATGGGGGTGTGGACATCCTCGTGGAGACAGTGGGGTTGGGAAAGAAGTGTGTGGACCAGGAGAGGAATAAAATATGGAGTTTAAAATAAATAAATAAAAAGGAGAGCGGGGAGGGAGAGGGAAAGGGACAGGGAGAGGTGAAGGGAAGGAGGAAGGGGAGGGGAGGAGGAGGGGAAGAGGGAGTGGGAAAGGGAGAGGGAGACTATTGGAGGTGATTAAGTCATGAAGGAGAACTCTTGTGGGAAAGATTATCACCCAGTAAGAGAACTGGTGAAACTAGAAAAGCCATGCAATGATTTAATATTTACCTCAATAAGGTCATGCAACAAGGTTTGTGAAAACTAAGAAACTAGGCTTTCACAAAAACCGGGAAACATCATCTAGATTTTTCAGTCTCAGAACTGTCAGAAGCAAATACTTCTTTTTTCTGTATTACTCACAGAGACTTTGGAATAGCAATACAAACTAAGACTTTGACTATTTCCATCCATTTTCTCATCTTTATTTCATAGACTATTTATTCTATAGTCTTTGAAATGGGGAAGAGAATGTGATCTACAATTATTACTCATTAGTTCCCATAGAGCCCAGGAGGATACTCTTGTGGTCAATGAGAAATAAATGGTTTTTAAAGGTGTACTGCCACTGTATCTTTTGGCTTTGAAGTTTCAGCTGAATAAGAATCTAGTGTCCATGCTTGCTAAATATTCACTCCCTTTTCTTTCATAATTAATCCTCCATAGCCATTCCAAAGCTCTGTATCATCCCTTTGAACAGGTATAGAGTAAAACTCTCTGCTCCACTGTGCCTTGGAAACAAAAATGATGAGCCATATGTATTAAGTATAGAGCAAACCAAATCACAGTATGCTTTTATATAAAGAGAGATGTGTTTATGCTTGAAGAAAGTATGTAGCCCTCAAAATTGAAAAACAAATGTATTGAAATTGGTGAGATTCAAAATTACAAAGTTCTAGGAAGTAGTTTATATTAAACTAAGATGAAAATAAACAGCTGAGTTTGATGATTTTGATAACAGCAATTTCCATAGCATTTCGGGGGGAAAAGGTGCAAAGATGATTGAATATATAGGAATAATGGAGATGACAAATATTTAAAAATTGATCAAAATTGGACCAAGATTTTAGACATTGAACATGTTTTAGAAACTCTGGGAACCTGAATCTGAAAGGGTTCTGGAGAGGTTCTTTGCAAAAGAATATTATTACATTGAAAAATAAGAAAAGAAATTAAGGTCTGGGTATATCTTGGAAACTTTCACATCAATGCCCTGATCTGTGATACATCCCTAGGACCTGCTGACCACATTGGAGAGTGCTAGAGTTAATTTAGAGAAAGCCAACCCTCATGGCTTGCATCAGAAGTAATCTCACATGAGTTTGTGTTTTGAATGTTCATATCTTGGCTCCTGGCACTGCTGGTGGAAGCTGTTAAACTTTCAGAAAGTGGGTCCAGTCTTCATGAAGTTGACCAAAAGGAATAGCCTTTTGAAGGTGTTTCCTGTACATCCTTTCTGTCTAAATGTCTACTAACTGGCTCAACAGAATGTGAATAGCCTTCTCAGCTATACTGTAGCACTACCATGAGTTGTGTTATGTCTTCTTGTCACAATGGACTAAAGCCCTTGAAAGAATGTGACAAATAAACTTTTCCTTCCAAGTTGGGTCTGTTATGTGCTTTGGACATAGTGATACAAAGCCACTAATAAATACATAAGTCCAGGAGATGAGCAGGATTCCCAAGTCTTAGAGTTTGTTTAAAACCTTTTTCATCACTTCATTGTGGACAGGTTGTCAATTGAAGCTACAACATTCTTTTCTCCAGTATAGGACAGTTAGGATTTTATTTTGTCTGTTGTAACAAAGGAGAAAAAGAAAAGAAAACAAATAAATAACTCTAGCAATGATATATGGTTCAATGTACACAGATACATTTTCATAATGCTTCCTCATAATTTTATCTCTTTTTATTTTTATTTACTAAGCACTGTAGCAGAAGACAATTTACATTCTTTAATTTTATAACAAATTTTAATTATTTTTAGGTATAAAAACAGTAAAATTTGGAAAATGAAATCTGTCAAATCTATGTGTATTCGAAATAAAATTTTGTAGTAAGAGAAAAGAAAAAGGTAGTTATTTGGTTCAGTACTAAAAACAGAAATGCTACTGTCTAATGTTATCTGCATATGTGTGATTTTAAGGCTGACCACTAGGTATTGAATAACCAGTTATGGTACTATTCCCTTAGGAAGACCATTTATCCTGCTTTTAGCTTTTCTCAGTTGCCTGCATTTCTTGATCTAGAGTTAAAACATTGTGAGCTTTCCTCCTCCCATTTTAGTGGTTTTATTTTTCAAGTCTAATTTAGGCAGCTGTTCTTGTCTAAATTCATGGTTGCAGCCTCTCTGCCATTTCTAGGAAATAGAATTTCTAGGAAACACTAGCAAACTTCCTGTTCCCTCAGCTCTTAAAATCTTCCTTTCTCTCTTCCAAAATAATTCCTTAGTCTTCAGTGCAACAATTGTGTTGTATATCTATCCTTTGGAACTGAGCAACAAAAGATCTCTTGATCTCTACATTTTAATTGTTTGTGATTGTCTGCAATGGTCTCCATCTGCTATAAAGAGAAGTTTCTTTGATGTGAGTGAAGAAATATATTTACCTGGAGGTATAAGGATAAATATTCAAAATTTACTTTGGAATTATGTTGGTTTGTTATGTGGTGGTTGTAGATTGTCCTCCACAATCAATGACTTACTAGTTCTATATAGTTGGCTAGAGTTCGAGTACTAGACAAGGTTTCTCCCTTGTTGAGCAGGCAGTCATTAAGTCCAACTAGCAAGTTACTCATTACTGCCAAAGTATGAATGTGATTATTTTACTGTTAGAGTTATCATGTCTTGCTGGTTGTTGTTTTGGTCCATGAGCATCACAGCTGAGTAAGAGTATTCCTTGCTTCTTGCCCTTGGGAACTGGCATATATCTTCTGCTAGCATGAGGTCTAGCTCAGGTTCTTTGGGCCCTGTTTCCAGAATGCATTTTGTCTTGAGCAGTAGGTACTTATCCTCTACCTCTGTGAGGAAACCAAGAGCAATAGCAATAATCTATATTGTGTGGGGTGTATCATGAACAACTCCAACAAAAACAACACAAAAGGAGATACTCACACCTGGTGTTTGGGGTTTTATTAGTCTGTGGCTTTTGGTGATAATTTCATTTAAACTCTATACATACTGGACAGTTCACATTATAGAAAATATTCATGTATTTAGGAGTGTGATGGTGTGTGTGTGTGTGTGTGTAATAATTTTTAAAAAGAGCATGAATTTGATGTTAAGAGTCTTGAAATTAAACTTCCTATTTGAAAAATTTCCTCTAAAGTGCATGCAGCTGTGATCTCATCGACATGAGCACCTAGTATAACTTCATCCTGTTTCTTTGAAGTCTTATTTTGTGTGTACATTTTAATTTAAAAAGAAAATTAGGCTCTAAAAATTGAAACATGCATTGAGTGGTGATTTTCCAACTTTTGAGTTATATATTGTTCTGGCTACAGATACCTTATAAACCAACCTCTTCCTCATCTGTTCTTCACAGAGTTATACATTATTTTAAAACTAAAGTCAAAAGTCATTGATTTAGTTTCAGTTGTAGTCCTTAGAAATATAACTAGTCAGACTATTTTATTGTCAAAATGAACTGACATTGCAGGGTCTCAGGCATAGAATTGAGAATTTTATACAATATAGTTTGAAACCCTTGTTTCAACTCCTGCATGATCCATAACCCTTTGCCTGTGCAGCCAACTGCGAGTCATTTTTTAACCAATTAATTACTCTGCTGTTTGTTGTCTATATACTATTGACTGTAAGGCCTTCACTAACATGTAGTCAACCAACCAGTGGCCACACCTTAAAAAAAAAACACACACAGCTCCTACCTCTCCCAGCTCCTATCAAACATCAGTCAAAACTCTACAGATAGGACTGTATCTTCTTCCTTCTCCATGCTGCAATTTAATCTGGCTTGAGGCTTAACAGGTGTGCCTGCTGTCATAACTGCTGTAAAACTCAATATGTGCAGCTGCTTTGTCATGTCAGGAAAATGCTGTTTCCTTACATTTATCCACTACATATGGGTCATATGATCTTGATATCCCTCCCCTCTTTTCCAAAGATACCTGAGCCTTGGGAGTAGAGGTATTTTGTAGATGGTCTATTTAGGTTTGAGCAATCCACAAGCTCATATCCTCTATAACTTTGACAAATTGTGAGTCCCCATAGTAATCAACAAGTACTTCAAAAGGAAGCATTTCCAATCAGAACTGGCTAATTTATATGTATAAAGATAGATCAGTTTGAAGTTGGTATTATATGTCCAATTATCAGAATAATTGTAGTAGTAGGTCCTATGACTAGTCTAGCCACAGGTTGTTGGGCTTAAAAGTGATGCCATGTATGGTTTGCAACTTGTATAGATTTGTGGGGTTATCTTGGTTATTTTTCTTTTGCTGTGAAGAGATATGATGGTACTTACTGGTTTTGTATTTCAATTTGACTCAAGCTAGAGTTATCACAGAGAATGAAGCCTCAGTTGAGGAAATGCCTCCATGAGATCCACCTGTAAGACATTAGTGATCAATGAGCCAGATACAGCATATTGTGTATGGTTCATTTACTGGGCTTGTGTTCCTGGTTTTTATAAGAAAAAAGAATGATTAAGCCATGTAAAGCAAGCCAGCAAGCAGCACGACTTCATTGATTCTGTATCAGCTCCTCTTTCCAGGATCCTGTCCGGTTAGATTTTCTGTCCAGACTTCCCTCAATAATGCCCAGCAATGGGAAAGTATAAACCAAATAAATCCCCTTTTTCCCTAACTAGCTTTTTGGTCATGGTATTTTATCACAGCAATAAAAACCTTAACTAAGACAAGTTGGTAGCAGGAGTGGGTTATTGCATTGACAGACATGACCCTGTTTTGAGAAGGATTGTAGAAAAGCTTTGTAGCTCTATTTAGTTTTATGCAATTGTAATAACTGTTCTATTGTTGCAAACAGACACCATGGACACAGCAATTTTTATGAGAAGACATTTTATTTAGGGCTTACTCACAGTTTTAGAAGATTAGTACACTAAAATCATGGGGAGGAGCATGGAAATAGTTATGGAAGTCAGGTTGCTGGAGAATTTTTGTAGAGATAAGACTCAATACACAGGCTGGTTTTGTTTTTGAACTGTATCTACTTATGTTACTTCATCTCCCTCCTGATAATGTCAAGCTCATTGAACCCATGCAGTGTATCATTTTCAAATTTTGGACTTCTTTCTTCATTTTTCACATCATTTTGTCTGATTCTGGAAATACTTGTCCTTTTCCAGAAAGTTTCACAGGACTCAGCTATTGTTTTGATTGGCATCCTTCTTTTGGAAAAGGTTTCTGACTTTGTATTCTAACTGATTTTGCTGTAGTAAAATCTCCATTGCCATTATATCTGTACATTTAAGCATGTTTTTAAGCTGCTCAAACTAGTGCCAAATGGGAAAAGTAAGTTCACATTGCCAAGTAATCCTAGTTTGCTTCTCTATTGCTGGGTTAAAATGTTGACCAAACTGACTGAGGAAGAAAGGGTTTCTTTCTTCTTACAGGGTATTGCCCATCATCAAATAAAACCAGGGCTGAAACTCAAGGCAGAAACCTGAACGTAGACACTGAAGCAGAGATCATGGGACCACACTGCCTACTGCTTTGTTGCCCGGCTCATGTTTACCTATCTTTTATAACCATGACTACTTACTCAAGTGTGGCATTTCCCATCATGGCCAAGACCTTCTCTGTCAATTAACAGTCAACATAACACCCTGAAGACATGCTAATTTGTTGGAGGAAATTTGTCACTTGAAATCTCCCCTTCCCCAGAATCTACTTCTCAACTACTAACCATCAAACAGTCCTTTAATTCTTTGTTTTTTTATTCTCATTCCTAAAGGAATCTAAGTTTTCCCAGAATATATATATATGTATACATTTGCATGTAGCTCTTCTTAGCAGTTACTGAAAAAGTCTAAAATCATGTTTTTTTTAAGAAAGAGATCTGGAAAGACAGTACAATCAGTACAAGTTCCTGCTTATCTTTCATCCACTAATACAAAGTATTATTTAAAAAAGTGTTCAGCTGGGCATGGTGGCGCACTCCTTTAATCCCAGCACTCGGGAGGCAGAGGCAGGCGGATTTATGAGTTCGAGGCCAGCCTGGTCTACAAAGTGAGTTCCAGGACAGCCAGGGCTATACAGAGAAACCCTGTCTCGAAAAACCAAAAAAAAAAAAAAAAAAAAAAGTTTTCTTTTCAGTAGTTGGTATTCAATTTATATATTTACAAAGTCTTTCTTCTTTGATTTCTATGTGAAATACAGTGCTCCAAAACCCTAAATGTAAATCCTTCCTTTATCTGTAGACATTATGCACACAAATTGATGATTTCATGTGAACTCTAAATCTCTATCTTTCCTTTCCCATAAGTTTGTAAGGAACTGGGATTCTTCATACATTTTGAAGCTAGAATCAGTATGACATAAATTATCATGCTTAGAAGTTAGAGT
This sequence comes from Mus caroli, assembly GCF_978045245.1. NCBI lineage: Eukaryota > Metazoa > Chordata > Mammalia > Rodentia > Muridae > Mus > Mus caroli. Next base: position 157,193,818 of record NW_028227258.1, read on the forward strand.
TAGCTATATCTGATCTCTGTGATATGAACTTTCTCTGTGATGCTGGCCTTGCCTTATCTCCAGGCCTATGATTCCACATTAAAAAAAAAAAATTACAATTCAGCTTTCTGACTATGTTCCTTTCAAGTATGCAATACCAACTGTGATTATTTTAACATTGTAAGAATATGTTATGATTATCAAAATGATTTCAACAAAGAAAATTAAGTTTGATTTTTGAGATAAATATGCAATGATTTTGCCACCTTGTCTTTAAATTTCAGCATAAATATAGCTAAACATAGTTTATTTATTTATTTATTTATTTATTTATTTATTTATTTATTTATTTATTTATTTTTGTATAAACCTTTGGTTCTAAAGCTGGGTGATACCTGCCAAGCATTTCTCAGTTTTACGTATGGAAGTAAACCCATGTGTATTGAACAGTACATAGAAGTGCATAAAATTTTTACAGATTAAAGTTTCTATTTGACAGAGTTGAGAAAACACAGAAACCTATAAATGCATCATATTCTGTTTATCTTGATGGTGTAATTCTAAATGCATGGATGTTTTTCTGTGTGTCAAGATCACTCTTGACTTGTATAATTCCAGAGACTGATTTTCAGAACTCAGTAAAAGTCTCTTACTCCAAAACAGTTTTATATAGTAATCAGAAACCCATGAAACACAGCCCTAGAAAAAGACACATTAGCAAATCAAGGAGAGTCCATAGTTAAAACTTCCAGTGTTCTTCTTCAAGTTGCCTCATGTGGATGAAGCCAACATCAGCTCATGTTATTGAGAGAGGTGTAGTGCTGAGCTTCCAAGTGTCAATGTGGCTAATTAAAGAACAAACAAACAAACACAACACAACACAACACAACACAACACAACAAAACAAAAACAAAAGTTCTTTCATCATCTAGTCTGTTAAGATAAGCATGAAGGTAGGAGTTCAGAAAAATAGACTCATTCTTCACGTACTAAAGAAGGCACAATAAACTGTCCAGATTTCTTCTCTACTGCATAGAAATATGACATACAAATATGTCCCTAGAACACAGAAAATATACATATAAAGGAGCACAGCTTCCTTCTGATACTACAAGCAGTAGCTGGACATTAACCTGAGATGAGCAGGGTATTATTCTTCTTGAGGTAGATCAGGCAAGGCTGTTGAATTGTGCCTATGCTAGAGAAACCACACATAGTATTTTTTAAAATGAATCTATTTATTTATTTATTTATTTATTTATTTATTTATTTATTTATTCATTTTTCATTCCACTAATTGTTCCTTTCCCACAATCCTTTCTGTATCCCTCCTTCCCTATCCTCTGAGTGGGTGGGAGCCCTTCTGGGTATTCCCTCACCCTGGAATTTCAACTCTCTGAGACATTAGGCTCTTCCTTTCCTCCTGAGGTGAGACAAGGTATTTTATTGATGAAAGGCCCCTCAATTTCTTCTCCACACAGCATATAGTACAGCATAGAGAGTATTGCTAATTATAGAAGTTCAGAGGGACAGAAATACACAGGAATTTTATTTGGAATTAGACACAAGCATGTCTGACCTCAACCTATAGCAACTGCAGTGTTTAATCTATTAAAGAAAGACAGAGGATGCCTAACAAAATGAGATTAAGAAGATGGGAATCTATATACCTCAAGATCCATCTATAACACTCATGAACTTATACACAAAGGATGCTTCATCCTACCACAGGGACACTAGCAAAACTGTGTTCACTGCTGTTCTACTAATGATTGCCAGTAATTGGAAACAATATAGATGTTCCTCAATAGAAGAGTAAAGAAATATGGTACATTTACACATTCAAATATTACTTAACCCTTAAAATGTAAATAAATGAGAACCTGAAATTTTAAGTTAAACAGATAGAAATACAAAAAAATCTGAAAGAGGTGTTACAGACTTCAAAAGGCAAAAATGAAATGTATTCACTTATCTATCGATATTAGCTTTTAAGTCCATGATCACCAAGCTAGAACTCATAGAACCTCCAAGAGTAGGTACAGGGTAAGGGACTAGGGAGAAGAAATAGATATCATTAGGCAAAGAGCAATATAAGAGATTGGATGGGTGGGACAGTGCTTAAGTTGGAGAATTAAGTGAAGAAAGAGAAGAGAGAGAAAATTGAGGGAGGAAACATAAAAAGACAGTTAAAATTAACAGCCACTTGATGGGTAACATAGAAACCTAATACAATAGAAACTTCCTAAAAAGGCAATCCAGAGCAAATTGCAAATAATGGGGGAAAGAGTCTCAACTGTATTATAACCATATGGATCTCCAGTTCTGGAATTGACTTACATTTTTTATTGAGCTGTTGGTGAAAGAATTCTCTTGATAATCTCCTAACAACTCAGGCCATGGCCAAGAATCAGTTGCTTTGCATAAACTGACCAGTGTTGAAGTCAACACCTATACAACTAATTTGAAAATGGATATCTAAAGCTAGTACCTATATTGATGTCTTGCATAAAAGATGGTAATTGGAATGCTACCAAAATAAAAATATAAAAGACAAAGTATTCATAACCCCTTTGTTAACAGTGCTGTTCTACCTGGAAGACATGCTAAGGCAATGATGGCACAATGCTTGTAGGAGTGACCAACCAATGTCTGATATCATTTACTTACCACTCTACTAGATGTAACCCATACCTGATACTGCTTGCTCAGATAGACTAGAAACTGATACTAGATAGCCCAAGAGTAAAAGCAAATAATATTGGTCTAAAATAGAAGAAAATAATGATAAAAGAAATCCTAATGCTATTTGGCTATACTCATAGATCAGTGCCTTGCCCAGTCATCATCTGAGAATCTTCCTCCTGCAGCATATATGAGAAAATGTAGAGACTCACAGCCAGATATTATACAAACAGTGAGAGATCTTCGAACTCTCAGCTCTAAATGTAATACCTCCATGAAATCCTTGGAGTTTTCTGAACCCCATGGAAGGGAAGGTAGAAATACTGTAAGAGTTAAACAAATAATAATAATTAAAAAAAAAAACACTTTCATTCTTTGGAGTAGAGAAAAAGATTGTCATACTGATAAGAAGAGTTTTGTGAGAAAGATACATCTTCAAGCTCAGTATAGTGTAAGATCATGCTATCTCCTAAGGACTTTAGCAAGCAAATGCTCACATGTCACAAAGTCAAATACTTCCCCCATTTCTTATATTTTCCTCTTGTTAAGCCAATCTGTTAGAGAAAGGCTTCCACTTACATTCCTAAAAAAAAAAAGAAAAAAATTCCTGCTTATACTTTATATAATGAAAAAATATTAAAACGATAAATTTTATAAACTTCAGATTATAGCAAGAGGTGTCTATGGGGTCTCCATCAGAAAAAAATACTCCTCCTCTTCCTCTTCCTCTTCCATTTCTCCTCATTTCTTGCTCCTTCTCCTCCGCTTGCTTCCCTTCTACTTCTATCACTTTTTCTTTCCTTTCCTCCTCCTTCAGGTCTTCCTCCTTTCATTTTCTTTCTATATGCCCTCATATTCTTTTATATATGTTTAATTTTAACTGTCTCAAATTAAATAATTGTGTTTTTCAGGACATATTCTGCCCCTGGCTCTTCATTCTTTCCCATATGACAAAAAACAAAGCACATTTTTCTAAAGTACAATATACTTTGTATACAATTTGAGTGTTTTATATCAAGGATTCTCATAATATTTTTCCTATATATCATTTGACCCACCCTTTCCTTTAAAAGATCAACAACAACAAAAACAACACCCAAAAAGCATAACCACAACAACAAAACATTAAAGCAGAAGAAGCTAAAACCTATTGAAGACTTGTGCTATCATAACAGATGGGTTGAGTTAACTTGAGTATTTAAAAACAATTGATGGATAGTACAAAAAAAACAACTTAGAATCATTTTAATTATTTTTCTAATGTATTGGCTGGTACACTGACTTCAACTAAAATACATTTTTTGGAGACATGAGTTTGATTTATGTAACATCGATAAAAATATTTTGCTTGTGAAGGCATGCCTTAATCATGACATACAATGCTAAATCTCCATTCATAGAATAGTTCACAATTGTGTGATTTTTTTAAAGTGTCTAACAGTAGTGATTTTCATTTTTTTTTAAACTTGATGAAAGAAATTCATATTTTTTCAACTAATCAGAATGTATTTTTTGTCATTGCTTCCGGAGTGTGATGTCAATATTTTCTGCAAAAAGTCAGAGCTACCAGTGGGAGGAAGAAAAACTATTAGGACCTGGAAGCCATGGTAAATGAAGTCAACTCTACACACATATAACAGCCCAATTGATTGGCATTAGCATTAGGTTAAAATATTTATTGTCCTTATTCCAGATAAATGGCATCAGTAAAATTTATTATTTAAGAACAAGTGGGAACATTGCCATCACTGAAAATAATATTGTACTTCACACTCTTTTTGAAAATGGTGGGCTTAAGAGAATGTTAACCTACTTAGTATATAATTTGTACATTTCAAATTTTAACTGTAAATATTTTTAGCACCTTTAGGAAGAAATAATGAAAAGGTGTGACACCCATACCCAATGTGGAAGAAGCATGTGCCAAGACATTTCAGTAGAAATAATTGTCAGAGAAACATTTTAGAGAGGACTGAATTAATCAGACTGTCTGTCTCCCTGTGGGAAAGTTCCACTCCTATTGTAAATGAGAAGAGTCATTTACATCTAAACAGATTCTTTAATAGATGCTCTCCACCAGTTTGTAACACAGCTTAGATCTTCTTACTAACTTTTTATGGTTGAGCATTCACTTCTGACAACTTGAAATGTTAGGAATACTAGAAGTCAGATCATTTAATGCACAAGCTCACCATTTGCATAATTTGATAAAATCTACATCAAAATTAGTGTCCTGTGGGATTGCCGTCATGAAAGATGCTGCTTGGATTTCCACTGATTTTTTTCTGTTGCAATTTTGGCATCATCCTAACTATTGCTTTGCTATAACCCTGACATCATAACACAGCCTCACAGACTTGTGTTGACATGGCTTCATACCGTTTTTACATCACAACCTAGCTCATTTAGATTTGTATTGACCTCATTTTACCATCAGTTTGACATTGTAATTTGTTCTCCATGGAAACATGAAACCATTTTGTCATTATAATTTGGTGTCCACAGATTTATCAAAATTGTTTTCATATAGCAATTTCACATCATAACACATCTTTGTAGGTTCCCTTTGGCATCTTATGACCACAGTAAATTGTATTCAAATGAGTGGGAATAGAATTATAGTAAGCATGAGAAAAATATCAATTAAATATATTCAGAATATATTTTTCAATCTTAAGTATATGTATAACTTGAGCTACTTTTCCTTTCAAATCATTAGCTTTTGTGATAAGTATTATATTTTATGCATTTTACCTCTGAAATTCTTGGGGAAAATACCTCCCATTTCTTGAGGTGGATTTCCATATGTAAGTACTTTTTCTTTCAGCTTATGGTTTTTCTTCTCCTGCTAGCAGAAAGGTTTTGTCATGGATGAATCATTGTCTCTCTAGCCAGTACCTAGAGCAGCTTCATAACCTTTTATTTCACAGGAATCTTGGCCTAAAGAGATTTGTAATATATATCACAATACTAGATGAGTATCAAAGGTCAATTTTAAATGTTGCTGCCCCAAATGTTAATGCTAATAATGTTCAGATTAGTAAACTAGCATCTACTATTTCTGCTAAACATCACCTTTATGCTTTCTCAGAATTATTGGTATTCAAAATACAAGCTAATCATATCACTTTAGATGGGAATAGGTGTCGTTTTATACACTACTAACACAGAAAAGGAAAGGGTAAAATCAACCTGAATGGTGTTGATACCAAGAGTATGGGGCTATAATGCTCTCTCCTGTTCACATCCATGATTTTCAGTTTATTTTATCTGATTTCAGACCAACTACTGAGGCATGGTGCAAATGCCAGACCTTCAGAGGTATATAATATGAGTCCTACAAACCTTTTGATCAGAGGAGAAATTAGTGTCTCAAAATGTTTTTTTCAGCATTTGACTCTGATTCAGTTTTGTCATTTGCTAATGTATAAGTTAATTTCTTTGGCCAGTGATAAAAGATAAAACTGACCTAGTTTCTTGCTTATGATTTCTTTGAGAGGCTATAGGAACATTGTGAACTCTAAAATGATCTGTCGCTTTCCAGTCAGTGCCTGCTCCAGGCCACATTAGTAAAGAACTCGGCAGACAGTCCCATGAGACCAGAAGATTCTCCATGCTAAGGAGCCTTAGTACACCCATGATCTTAGAATCACAGGTGAGTGAAATGCAACATCTGTTACAAACAAATTGTGACAGACCTGTGTGAGCAGGAGCATCGAGAAAGGAAACCTTCCCGACCAGGGGTTCAGATCCCTTCTGGTCAGCACCAGCTACAGGCCACCTTGGGTGAGAACTCTGTGAATAGTCCTATGGTCCCCAGAGGACTCTCAACAGGCACCCTTGTACTCCCAGGATCTTAGGGTCACAGGTGATTATAACGTAGCATCTGAAAAAAAAATCATGAGGGGCCTATGACAGCAGGAGCAAAGACAGAAGCCCTGATGACTAGCCGGGTTCCTTTGGGTGAGTGCTGGTATACCTTAGTTTTGAATACAGTGGACAGCCCTATGGTTCCCAGAGGAGATACGACTTCCAGGCACTGTAACATGCCCAGGATCTTAGGATTCCAGGATACCAGGATTCCAGGGGCTTGATTACACTAGAATCTCAGGGTCTCAAAGGAAGCTTGACTGCCAAAAATTCTCCAATACCCAGAATCTGGGGTTCACAAGAGGCCTGAATCACAGTACAGAGAAAGCTGGACCCTGTAGAGTCCTGAATCAACCGGGATTACAGGAAGGACAGGCTACAATCATAGATTGAGGACAGCAAGCACTTGAAATAATTAGATGGCAGGAAGCAAGCTTAAGAACAGAAGGAATAGCAACCAAGGTTACTTGGCATCATCAGAACCAAACTCCCCCACCATAGCAAGTCCTGGATAGACCATCACAACAGAAAAGCAAAATGTGGGTCTAAAGTCACTTCTCATGATGATGATGAAGGGCTATAAGAAGAAAATAAATAAATAGGAGCTTCTAAGGCAGGTCCCATTTCAGGCTCCAGACATCCGGGCACCTTCCCTGCCAGAGGAGAGGTATCCTCCCAGTCTGGGAGGGCTTTGCCAGAGCATCTGTAGGAGCCATCTTCCTTCCCAGATCCCACCAAGACTAGTCTACACAGGTGAGAGAGTGGACTACAGAAGCTAACAGCTTCTGGGACAGGCCCTATTTCGGGCCCTCATCTTCTGCCAGGAGGCAAATCCTATCAACAGATATCTGTGCACCTTCTCTGCAAAAGGAGAGCTTGCCAGCAGAGAGTGCTCTAACAACTGAAACTCAGGAGAGAACTAGTCTCCCAGGTCTGCTGGTAGAGGCTAACAGAATCATGAAAGGAACAAGCTCTAACCAGAGACAACTATAACAAATGACTCCAGAGATTACCAGATGGCGAAAGGCAGACTTAAGAATCTTACTAACAGAAACCAAGACCACTCACCATCACCACAGAACTCCCACCTCAGCCAGTCCTGGGTACCCCAACACACCGGAAAAGCGAGACCTGGATTTAAACGTATATCTCATGATAATGATAGAGGACATCAAGAAGGACTTTAATACCTCAGTTAAAGAAATACAGGAGAACACTGCTAACGAGTTCCAAGTCCTTAAAGAAAAACAGGAAAACACATCCAAACAGGTGATGGAAATGAACAAAACCATACTAAAGCTAAAATGGGAAGTAGACACAATAAATAAAACCCAAAGTAAGGCAACACTGTAGATAGAAAACCTAGAAAAGAAATCTGGAAACATAGATGCAAGCATCAGCAACAGAATACAAGAGATGGAAGAGAGAATCTCAGATGAAGAAGATTCCATAGAGAACTGTTGCGGCCTGCCCGCAGTCCACAACACAAACGGTTCAACTGAGAATGGCAGTTCGAGCTGAAAAGAGAGAGGAATCTAGACGGGGCGGAAGAAAGAATGGGGCTAAGATGATTTCATGTTCAAAGCCCGCCTTTTTAATTCCAACATTCAGTTATAAAGGAAGGGGGAGGGAACCCAATTTCCCGCCAAGTAACTCGGGATCCAGTAGCAGGACGAACACGTGTGTGCCTCCAAGCAGCTAAGCCGACAGGGTCCAGCAGTGGGCGTGGCAGAACGAATGAGCGGGAAACTCCACCCTTGAGCAAGCAGGTTCAAGCAGGTGGGGGAAGGGAGGCCACATCTCCTCCCATTAGTTAACAAAAAAAGAAAGGGCTGGCCTGAGGCAGAAAAATTATCTATGCTAAATAGTTCTGCCTGAGTTCTTAGGGCTAAAGAAAAAACCTGTTTCCGTGGGATTCCCTATCTTTTCTAATGGTAAACTGTATCTGGCTAAGACTGTCTTTAAAGCACTGACAATAGCATCGCTGGGCTGTAGGCTCTGACTTTATAATGCTAATTAGTGCTGAATAGGTAACTACCAGGTTGCATTTTAAGTAGGGCGTTGGAACCCTGGCTAAGTTTGACCGAACAAATTTAGAATAACACTGAGTTGATAATCCTCCACAATTTTGGATGACAGGCGGGGAAACAAGGAGAAGGGGCAAGACTGGCTGGCTCCTAGTACAAGGCTATTTTATTTGGGTGGGAGGCAGTGAAGAGCTTGCCCTTACAACAGTAAGGTCTCCAACCTCTCTCCCCCCTATTAATTAAGTTTAAATAGGCAATGCTTAACAGAGGTGATCAAAATGATTTTCTCATCCATAGATGAGTGGGCCTTTAACCTTGGCTTGGGTGGACATTGACCCGATTCCTCCCGTGGGCGTTATAACAACCCACATCTGTGGCTCTTGGTATCTTTTGGGGAGGGGAGGCAGAGCCTTAGGTATTTTTGGTTTTTTGCTGGAATCAGATACCAACCTCTTTCAAATCAGGTGTGTCGCACAGGGAACTCAGAAACGGTCAAGCTGGACCTTCCCTCCGCAGTAATCTCCTGTGCCAAGCGGTACCCATACTGTATTCGTCTGATCACGAATCAGTAGCGCAGGTCTGAGTCCTGCGTGGTCTCTAGTGGAGACTTGTCAACCTCAGATTTAGCAAGGCCTAGACAAGAATTATGTCAGTATTAACACCATGAATTGTGGTTAAAATAGGAGCTGGAAGTCTTTCCTCCTCATCCCTGTTATTCCCTAGCCTGAGGAACTAAGGACACCTTGCAGTAACAGCAAGGGTGAAAAGCCAGAGGCCAGCTAAGGGACTAAGCCCATCTCTATTAAAATAAGAACTAATCTCTGTAAATATATGAAATTTCTACTTCCCTAGCTCTCTTGGTAAATCTAAATCCTATCTCAGACTGAAAGCCAGGTGCTGGAATGTCCTTGGAAGGGAGATTAACAGTACCACCTGTTTGCTCTTAGGGGAGGAGAAGGCACGCCTGCAGGTCCAGCCGGAGAATGTAGATTGACCTACTTGAAAAAAGAAAGAAATCTAGACAATGAGAGAGTAGCAATGCAAATTTTCTTTTTTGGAGAAATCCAGGTACTTATTCAGATGCAAATTGTAAAACTAAAGCTAGTCTCCGGCCTCCTGTAGGGGATTTGGCTCAGAGGAAAACAGCGTTTCTGGGAGCTTCCACTTCCAGCTGAATTCTAAGCACAAGAGGAATTTTACTCTTTAGAATGATACTTATGAGAAGAGACAGAATCTGTGTTTACCTGACGAATTAATCTCTCTGGTAGCCACTGTGCTCCATCTTCATCTCGTGAAAAAACACAAACCGAGCCTCTTCCCCAGATTAGAACCGGATCAGGACCCTTCCATTCATTAGTCAGGGCGTCCTTCCATTTTACCAATGCATAAGAATTAGAAGTAACTGGATGCCAATGGTGGTCCGCTGCAGACTGACCTTTAATGTCAGTTTGCAAAAAGTTTAGGATAAATAAGGTGAAGGCAAGATGAGCCTTTGGTGACCTTGGGGAATATAGATGCCCCTCTTTTGTTTTAAAAAGCCAATTCTTTAAGGTGCTATGAGCACGTTCAACTATTCCTTGTCCCATGGGGTTGTAAGGAATTCCAGTTTTATGTTTGATACCGAATTCTTTACAGAATGCAATAAAGTTTTTACTAGAATAAGATGGCCCGTTATCTGTCTTAATAAGCTTAGGCAACCCCATGGTACTAAAGGCTTGTAGGCAATGATCAATTACGTTTTTTGAAGCCTCCCCTGTATGCAGAGAAGCAAAGAGAAATCCTGAACAGGTATCAATGCAAACATGTATATATTTTAGTTTTCCAAATTCTGCATAATGGGTTATATCCATTTGCCAAATATGATTAGGCATAAGGCCTCTAGGATTGACTCCTAGATGTGGCACTGGAGATAATGTAATACATTTAGGACATTGTTTTACAATCATTCTTGCTTGCTCCTTAGTGATCTTATGTCGGAGCCTTAGGGTATGGCTAGAGAGGTGAAACCTTTCATGATCACGTTGGGCCAGAGCAACAGGATCCGAAACTAAAGCTTCTCCTATTAGAGCTCTGTCAATGCGATCATTACCCTCGGCCAGAGGCCCAGGAAGACCAGAGTGAGACCGTATATGGCCAATATAAAACGGATTTTTCCGGGCAAGAATGATGTTTTGCAATTCTGAAAATAAGGATCCTGATGGCGTATTGAAGTTAAACGTACCACAGGTTTCCAATAAGGGTACTGACTGAGCAACATATAAACTGTCAGTAAAGATATTAAAAGCCTCATGTACAGACTGAAAGACCTTTAGTACTGCTGTTAATTCGGCTAGCTGAGCCAAGAGACCAGGAGTCTCTACGATAACCTGTTGATCATTAATAAGATATCCAGCTCGCCCTTTAGAGGAGCCATCAGTAAAAATCAATAGAGCATTATTTAAAGGCTGTAAAGAAGTCATCTTAGGAAGTATCATATCATGTACATTTAAAAATTTTATTAACCTATCTTGAGGGTAGTGGTTGTCTATAGTTCCATTAAACCCTATTTGTGCAAGCAACCAATCTGTACTATGCTGTTTCAGCCAAGTGTCTTGACTTACGCTGTAAGGCTGAACAATGATATCTGGCTCTTTTCCGAAATAAGTCAATGCCTGCCTTCTTCCAGTGATAATCATCTGAGCCACTGCTTCGTGATATGGCAAGATATTACGTTTGGGAGAAATCCTCGAATGTATCCACATTATAGGAAATTTTTGCCATAGCAGTCCCGTAGGCACATGAGTCGTATTAAAAATTAGCAGGTGCAGCGGCAAGGAGTAATCTAAATAGGTAACAAATTGCTCTTCAATAGACTTTTCCACTAGCTGTAAGGCCAACAATCCTTCTGAGGTTAGGGATCTAGGGGAAGTGGGATCAGAACTCCCTTTAAGAATATCAAATAAAGGTTTCAACTCCCCTGTAGTAAGCTTTAAATAGGGGCGAAGCCAGTTAATATCACCTAACAATTTTTGAAAATCATTTAAGGTCCTTAAGTTATCTCTACGAATAACGATCTTCTGGGGAAAAACAGCTTGATCGGTGAGTCTAAAACCCAAATAATTATAGGGATCCTGAGTTTGTAACTTTTCAGAAGCAATTTGCAATCCCTTATCAGCTAGGGCTTTTTGTAAACCTTTATAACACAAAAGAAATTCTTGGGGGTCCTTTTCCGCCATCAAGACATCATCTGTGAAATGAACGATGTAAATATTTGGCCATTGTTGTCTAACAGGCTGAATTGCTTTTGCCACAAACCTTTGACATAATGTGGGACTATTAGCCATCCCCTGCGGGAGGACTGTCCATTGATATCTTTTCATGGGTTCCTTGAAATTTACAGAAGGAACACTAAAAGCAAATCTCTCACAATCCTTTGGATGCAAAGGGATGGTAAAGAAACAATCTTTCAAATCTATAACAATCTTATAATATCCCTTAGGAATGGCTACTGGGGAGGGGAGCCCCGGTTGTAAGGTTCCCATAAGTACCATGGTTTCATTAACCTTTCTTAAATCTTGTAACAGTCTCCATTTTCCAGATTTCTTCCTGATAATGAAAATGGGTGTATTCCAGGGAGAATGAGACTCCACCAAATGTCCTGCTTCTAACTGCTCCTGCACTAGCAAAGAAGCGGCCTCTATTTTCTCTTTAGGTAAAGACCACTGATCCACCCACACTGGAATATCATTACACCATTGAATTTTTTCCGCGTGGGATGCAGGCAAGATAGTGGTCACTATTGAAAATACTTTAAACCTCTCATGTTAGAGTGGGGTTTAAGATCCTCAAAGGTCTTAATTCCCTGTCCTTTCTTTACTAGTTCACGACCAGGCAGGGGTCCCTGCCTGAATGTCTGCTCAGTCACCATTTCCTTAGAACTGCACAGAATAACACTCATCTGTGACAACAGATCTCTTCCCCACAGGGTCACAGGCAAATTTGACATAACATACGGCTGAATCTTTCCTGATTTCCCTTCCTCATCTCTCCAGGTTAGCAATTTGGATCTACGTTTTGGGTTACTGGCGTACCCAATTCCTTGAAGGTGAGTCAAGGAAACAGTCAAGGGCCAGTTTGAGGGCCAGTCCTGCCCTCTTATAATTGTTACATCGGCCCCGGTATCTATTAATCCTTCAAAGCCTTTTCCATCAAGAGTCAATTTAAGGTTAGGTCTCTGATTTGTGATAGATTTCACCCAATTTACGCCCGAGGAGTCAAAATTATTTTGTCCTTCCTCATTTTCAAAGAATCTATACAGTGACTGGCATAAAGGGATCAAAGTAAGTTGAGCAATTTTCTGATTAGCGGGTATAGTTATAACACCAGGAGGGCAAGCAGCTATGATTTTAAGTTCTCCCTCATAATCATTATTTATAACACCTGGATAAATCTGCAGGCCTTCTACAATAGAACTGCTTCGACCCAAGAGAAAGCCACAGGTTTCTACGGGCAGTGGTCCAAAGACTCCGGTAGGCAGAGTTTGGACTCCCACTTCTGGAGTTAATTCTGCGTGGACAGTGGAACAGAGGTCCAGTCTTGCATTTCCTGGGTTTGACCTGACAAGCTCAAGAACTGATCTTGTTGGCTGGGCAGCAGATTTATAGCCCCATAAGCTGTCTTCTTTGAGTAACTCGGGGCCTGGGGCTGACCCCTTTCCTCGTTTTCCGGCACTGGGCGGCTCAAAACCCTTGGTTTATGCTTACAATCTTTTGCCCAGTGGCGGCCCTTCCCACACTGGGGACATATCCCTGGGGTACGGCCTGTTTGTCTACCCTTGGCGCCCTTGTTCTTAGGACAATTACTTCTAAAATGATCCAGACTTCCACAATTAAAGCATGCATTATTCCCTCGTTTCCTCGAGAACATTGCTTGCGCATGGGTTCCCTGCAAGAACTCACAGGAAGGCCCGATGTCTGCGAAAAGACGGACATATCCCGCCAAATCTGTCTGTCCCTTATGCTGTTGAATTGCAGCTCGGCAAGTTGCGTTAGCATTCTCATAAGCCAGTTGCATAACGAAGGGACTACCCGTGTCTGGACTTCCAAGGATTCTACTAGCTGAAATCAACAGCCTGTCCACAAAGTCCTGATATGGTTCACCAGAACCCTGCCGAATGCTAGCTAAACTTCCACTAGTATCTCCTTTAACTGGCAACCTTCCCCAAGCACGGCGTGCGGCTGTCGCAATTTGCGCGTACACTGCAACAGGAAAATCAATCTGATTTGTCTGTCCCTCATATGGACCCTCTCCTAAAAGCATGTTGCTGTCCCAGTCTGAGTTACCAGCCTGAGCATTAAAAGCAGCAGTTTTCTTACTGGCATCTCGCCATTCAGTATCCCAAAGCAAAAAATCTCCTCCTGACAGGGTAGCCTTGGAAAGAGTCTTCCAATCTGAGGGGGTTAAGTGTGACTCCGCAACTGTGTCCAGTAATGCTTGAGTGAATGGGGCTGAAGGACCATATTGCACAACAGCCGCCTTTAACTCTTTTATCAACTTGAAATCCAAGGTCTGGTAATGTTTGGCCCTAGTATCTTGCTGATCAACTACCTCGACCACAGGAAAGGCCAGTGTATTAGACAAATTCTGTCCTTCCCCACGAGCCTGACTCACAACTCTTTCTAGCGGCACCTGGTGAACTACAGAAGAGTTACTCTTCTCCGCTTCTGAGATCTTTTTTAGTTCCCGAAGCTCATTAGTCAGCCTCTAAAGCTTAATCTCAAACTCTAACTCGCTTAGCCGTGTGTTCCTATGAGTAGCACCTCCCAAAGTGGTGACTATAGGTGAAGCGTGAGATTCGCAAGAGGACCAATTCTCATTAAGGTAATGGGCAATTCCTCTATCTGAGTGATTTTTGTTAAAATTCAGTCCATCATCAGAGTTTCCACATTTATCAATTTTTGAGTTAAGAAGATCTTTTTCTGAGGAGGCCTTCTCTGATAGGCTCTCCTCCTGAGATACCACAAGCTCCGCCTGAGGGCAATTTAGCCCTGGAGAAGTTGCATCTTTTATAGCATCATTTACAAGCGCCCAGAGGCCTAGGGTAAAATTATCTGTCTGAGCGATATTCAAGGCCTCACCAACTTTCTGCCAGGTTCCACAATCTATCATTTCTTCTTCCTTGAACCATGGACAACAGCTATCTATCTTATCTAAAAAATTTCTTACTAATTGTACTTCAAGCCTTACTCCTCTGGCCTGAAACAACTCCTGAAAACTAAAAACAACCGCCTGATCCATGACTTTAAACCCTTCCTTCTTCCACCTAAGCAGCTTTCTAAAAAGCTGCGGCACACCACCTGTTTCCGTATCTAGTTCCAATTAATGAGCTGCTGACCCAAGCAGAAACAGTGTTGGGTTAGCACTGATTCAAACTTGATTCGTATCCTACCGCATCCTCAGCAACACTTTACAAAACTGAAATTTTAAGCTAGCGCTAGCACGTGTACCTGTCCGTTGCTCCGATGCTCCGATACGAAGATCCTTTCCTTTCTTGTGGAGCTTCACACAGCAGCCGTTTCTCTTAGCATCCCTCTGCCATTCTTCAGGTCCCAGTTCTGGCGCCAACTGTTGCGGCCTGCCCGCAGTCCACAACACGAACGGTTCAACTGAGAATGGCAGTTCGAGCTGAAAAGAGAGGAATCTAGACGGGGCGGAAGAAAGAATGGGGCTAAGATGATTTCATGTTCAAAGCCCGCCTTTTTAATTCCAACATTCAGTTATAAAGGAAGGGGGAGGGAACCCAATTTCCCGCCAAGTAACTCGGGATCCAGTAGCAGGACGAACACGTGTGTGCCTCCAAGCAGCTAAGCCGACAGGGTCCAGCAGTGGGCGTGGCAGAACGAATGAGCGGGAAACTCCACCCTTGAGCAAGCAGGTTCAAGCAGGTGGGGGAAGGGAGGCCACAGAGAACATGGGCAAAACAATCAAAGAAAATGTAAAATGCAAAAAGATCTTAACTCAAAACAACCAGGAAATCAAGGACACAATGAGAACACCAAACCTACAGATAATAGGAGTAAATGAGAATGAAGATTTTCAATTTAAATGGCCAGCAAATATCTTCAACAAAATTATAGAAGAAAACTCCCCAAACCTAAAGAAAGAGATGCACATGAACATACAAGAAGCCTACAGAACTCCAAATAGACTGGACCAGAGAAGAAATTCTTCCTGACACATAATAATCAGAAAAACAAATGCACTAAATAAAGATAGAATATTAAAAGCAGTAAGGGAAAAAGGTCAAGTAACATATAAAGGCAGGCCTATAAGAATTACACCAGATTTTTCCGCAGAGCCTATGAAAGCCAGAAGATCTTGGACAGACATTATACAGACACTGATAGAACACAAATGCCAGCCCAGGCTACTATAGCAGCCAAATTTTCAATTACCATGGATGGAGAAACCAAAGTATTCCACAACAAAACCAAATTCACACATTATCTTTCCATGATTCCAGCCCTTCAAAGGATAATAACAGAAAAAAAAAAAAAAAACCTAATACAAGGACTGAAACCACGTCCTAGAAAAAATAAGAAAGTAATCCTTCAACAAACCTAAAACAAGACAGCCAGAAGAACAGAATGCCAACTTTAACAACAAAAATAATAGGAAGCAACAATTACTTTTCCTTTATATCTCTTAATACCAACGGACTCAATTCACCAATAAAAAGACAAAGACTAACAGACTGGCTACACAAAAAGGACCCAACATTCTGCTGCTTACAGGAACCCCATCTCAGGAAAAACGACAGACAACGCCTCAGAATGAAACGCTTGAAAACAATTTTCCAAGCAAATGGTCTGAAGAAAGAAGCTGGAGCAGCCATTTTAATGTGTAATAAAATCGACTTCCAACCCAATGTCATCACAAAAAAAAAAAAAAAAATAAGGAGGGGCACTTCATACCCATCAAAGGTAAAATCGTAAAAGAAGAACTCTCAATTCTGAATATCTATGCTCCAAATACAAGGGCAGCCACATTCATTAAAGAAACTTTAGTAAAGCTCAAAGCACATATTTCATCTCACAAAATAATAGTGGGGGAATTCAACACACCACTTTCATCAATGGCCAGATCATGCAAACAGAAATTAAACATGGACACAGTGAAACTAACAGAAGTTATGAAACCAATGGATCTAACAGATATCTACAGAACATTTTATCCTAAAACAAAAAGATATACCTTCTTCTCAGCACTTCATGGTAACTTCTCCAAAACTGACCCTAAAATTGGTCACAAAAAAAGGCCTCAACAGATATAAAAATATTGAAATGGTACAATGCATCCTATCAGATCACCGTGGACTAAGGCTGATCTTCAATAACAAAATAAATAATAGAAAGCCAACATTCACGTGGAAACTGAATAACACTCTTCTCAATAATACCTCTGTCAAGGAAGAAATTAAGGACTTTTTAGAGTTTAATGAAAATGAAGCCACAACATACCCAAACATATGGGACACAATGAAAGCATTTCTAAGAGGGAAACTCATAGCTCTGAGTGCCTCCAAAAAGAAACTAGAGAGAGCACACACTAGCAACTTGACTAAACACCTAAAAGCTCTAGAAAAAAAGGAAGCAAATTCACCAAAAAGGAGTAGACAGCAGGAAATAGTCAAACTCAGGGGCTAAATCAACCAAGTGGAAACAAGAAGAACTATTCAATGAATCAACTAAACCAGGAGCTGGTTCTTTGAGAAAATCAACAAGGTAAATAAATCCTTAGCCAGACTCAATAAAGGTCACAGGGACAGCATCCTAATTAAGAAAATCAGAAATGAAAAGGGAGACATAACAACAGATCCTGAAGAAATCCAAAACACCATCAGATCCTTCTACAAAAGGCTATACTCAACAAAACTGGAAAGCCTGGAAGAAATGGACAAATTTCTAGACAGATACCACTTACCAAAGTTAAATCAGGATCATGTTAATGATCTAAACAGTCTTATATCCCCTAAAGAAATAGAAGCAGTCTTTAATAGTCTCCCAACCAAAAAAAGCCCAGGACCAGATGGTTCAGAGTTCTATCAGACCTTCAAAGAAGATCTAATTCCAGTTCTTCACAAACTATTCCATAAAAGAGAAGCAGAATATACTCTACCCAGCTCATTTTATGAAGCCAAATTTACTCTGATACCTAAACCACAGAAAGACCCAACAAAGATAGAAAACTTCAGACAAATTTCCCTTATGAATATTGATGCAAAAATACTTAGTAAAATTCTCGGTACCGGAATCCAAGAACACATCAAAACAATCATCTATCCTTACCCAGTAGGTTTCATTCCAGGGACGCAGGGATGATTTAATATATGGAAATCCATCAACATAATCAGGTATGTAAACAAACACAAAGACAAAAACCACATGATCATCTTGTTAGATACTGATAAAGCATTAGACAAAATCCTACACCCATTCATGATAAAAGACTTGAAAAGATCAGGAATTCAAGACCCATACCTAATCATGATGAAAGCAATCTACAGCAAACCAGTTCCCAACATCAAATAAGTGGTGAGTAGCTGGAAGCAATCCCAGTAAAATAAGGGACTGGACAAGTCTGCCCACTTACTCCCTGCCTATTCGACATTGTACTTTAAGTCCTAGCCAGAGCAATTCAACAACAAAAGTAGATCAAGGGGATACAAATTGGAAAGTAAGAAGTCAAAATATCACTTTCTGCAGATGATATGATCATATATATAAGTGACCCTAAAAATACCAACAGAGAACTCCTAATCCTGATAAACAGCTTCAGTGAAATATCTGGATATAAAATTAACTCAAGTCAATGCCCTTTCTCTACACAAAGGATAAACAGGCTGAGAAAGAAATTAGGGAAACAACACCCTTCTCAATAGTCACAAATAATATAAAATACCTTGGTGTGACTCCAACTAAGGAAGTGAAATATCAGTATGATAAGAACTTCAAGTCTCTAAAGAAACAAATTAGAGAAGATCTCAGAAGATGGAAAGATCTCCCATGCTCATGGATTAGCAGGTCCAATATAGTAAAAATGGCTATCTTGCCAAAAGCAATCTACAGATTCAATGCAATCCCCATCAAAATTCCAACTCAATTCTTTAACAAATTGGAAAGGGTAATCTCCTAGTTCATCTGATATAACAAAAAAACCTAGGATAGCAAAAACTCTTCTCAAGGATAAAAGAACATGTGACCTCAAGCTGTACTTCAGAGCAATTGTGATAAAAACTGCATGCATGGTACTGGTATAGCGACAGACAAGTAGACCAATGGAATAGGATTGAAGACCCAGAAATGAACCCACACACCTATGGTCACTTGATCTTTGACAAGGGAGCAAAAACCATCCAGTGGAAAACAGACAGCATTTTCAACAAATGGTGCTGGCACAACTGGTGGTTATCATGTAGAACAACGTGAATTGATCCATTCCTATCTCCTTTAACGAAGTTTAAATCTAAGTGGATAGGGAACTCCACATAAAACCAGAGACACTGAAACTTATAGAGGAGAAAGTGGGGAATACCTCGAAGATATGAGCACAGGGGAAAAATTCCTGAATAGAATAGCAAAGTCTTGTGCTGTAAGATCGAGAATCAACAAATGTGACCTCATAAAATTGCAAAGCTTCTGTAAGGCAAAAGACAACACCAATAACACAAAAAGGCCATCAACAGATTGGGAAAGGATCTTTACCTATCCTATATCAGACAGGGGACTAATATCCAATATATATAAAGAACTCAAGAAGGTGGACTCCAGAAAATCAAATAACCCCATTAAAAAATGGGGCTCAGAGCTAAACAAAGAATTCTCACCTGATGAATACTGAATGGCTGATAAGCACCTGAAAAAAATGTTTAACATCCTTAATCATCAGGGAATTGCAAATTAAAACAACCCTGTGATTCCACCTCACACCTGTCAGAATGGCTAAGATCAAAAATTTATGTGACAGCAGAGGCTGGGGAAGATGTGGGGAAAAAGGTACATTCCTCCATCGTTGGTGGGATTGCAAGCTTGTACAACCACTTTGGAAATCAGTCTGGTGGTTCCTCAAAAAATTGGACATAGTACTACTGGAGGATCCCACAATACCTCTCCTGGGCATATATCCAAAAGATGTTCCAACTGGTAAAAAGACAAATTCTCCACTATGTTCATAGTAGCCTTATTTATAATAGCCAAAAGTTGGAAAGAACCCAGATGTCCCTCAGCAGGGGAATGGATACAGCAAATGTGATACATTTACACAATGGAGTACTACTCAGCTATTAAAAAAATGAAATTATGAAATTCCTAGGGAAGTTAATGGACCTGTAGAGCATTATCTTGAGTGAGGTAACTCAATCACAAAAGAACTCACATGATATGTTCTCACTGATAAGTGTATATTAGCCCAGAAACTTAGTATACCTGAGATATAAGATACAGTTTGCAAAACACATGAAGCTCTGGAAGAACGAAGGCCAAGGTGTACTTTGCCCCTTCTTGGAATTGGGAGCAAGACACCCATGGAACGAGCTACAGAGACAGAATTTAGAGATGAGATGAAAGGATGGACCATCTAGAGGCTGCCATATCCGGGGATCCATCCCATAATCAGCCTCCAAACGCTGACACCATTGCATACACTAGTAAGATTTTGCTGAAAGGACCCTGATATAGATGTCTCTTGTGAGGCTATGTCGGGGCCTAGCAAACACAGAAATGGATGCTCACAGTCAGCTATTGGATGGATCACAGGGCCCCCAATGGATGAGCTGGAGGTAGTACCTAAGGAGCTGGGGGGAATCTGCAACCCTATAGGTGGAACAACAATATGAAATAACCAGTACCCCCCCAGAGCTCATTTCTCGAGCTGCATATGTATCAGAAGATGGCCTGGTTGGCCATCAGTGCAGAGGCCCATTGGTTGTGTAGACTTTATATGCCTCAGCATAGGGGACACCAGGGCCAAGAGATGATAGTGGTTCGGTGAGGGAGTGGGTGTGGGAGGTGTGGGGGACTTTTGGGATAGCATTGGAAGTGTAAATTAAATAAATACCCAATAATAAAAAGATAAAAAAATAGGAAATAAATAACTCAATTGAAGTAATATAGGACAAAGCATCCAATCAGGTGAAAGAATTGAACAAAACCATCCAGGATCTAAAAATGGAAGTAGGAACAAAAAAGAAATAAAAAAGGAAGACCACTATGAAAATAAAAGAACCTAGAAAAGAAGTCAGGAGCCATTGATACAAGCATAACCAATAGAATACAAGAGATAGAAGAGAGAATCTCAGGTGCAGAAGATACCATAGAAAACATTGACACAACAATCAAAGAAATTGTGAAATGCAAAAAGATCCTAACACAAAATATTGAGGAAATCCAGGACATGATGAGAAGACTAAACCTAAGGATAATAGGTCCAGATGAAATGAAAGATTTCCAAATTAAAGGACCAATAATATCATCATCAAAATTATAGAAGAAAACGTCTCCAACCTAAAGTAAAAGATTCCCATAAACATACAACAAGCCTATAGAACTACAAATAGTTTGGACCAGAAAAGAAATTCCTCCTGTCACATAATAATCAAATTCCAAATCCACAAAACAGAGAAAGAATATTAAAAGCAATAAGAAAAAATGGTCAAGTAACATATAAAGGTAGACCTATCAGAATTATACCTCACTTCTCACCAGAGACTATGAAAGCCAGAAGATCCTGGGCAGATATAATACAGACCCTATGAGAATACAAATGCCAGCCCAAGCTACTATTCCGAGCAAAACTCTCAATTACTATACATGGAGAAAGCGAGGTATTCCATGACAAAACCAAATTTACACAGTATCTTTCCACAAATCCATCCCTTCAAAGAATAATAAAGGGAAAACTTCAACAAAATGAGGGAAACAAATTTTGAGAAAAAGCAAGTAAGTAATCTTTCCACAAACTTAAAGAAGATAACCACATGAACAGAATTCCAACTCTAAAAACAAAAATAACAGGAATTAGCCACAACTTTCCCTTATTATCTCTTAATATCAATGGACTCATTTCCCCAATAAAAAGACATAGAATAACTGAATGGTTATGTAAACAGGACCTAACTTTTTGCTGCATACAGGAAATGCATATCAGGGAAAATGACAGACACTAATTTAGAATAAAATCTGGAAAACAATTTTCCAAGCAAATGGTCCCAAGAAACAAGCTTGAATAGCTATTTTAATATTTAATAAAATCACCGTTCAACATAAAGTTCTCATAAAAGATAAGGAGGAACACTTCTTACTCATCAAATGTAAACTTTACCAAGATGAACTCTCAATTCTGAACTTCTATGCTTCAAATGCAAGCACATCTTCATTCATTAAAGAAACTTTGCTAAAACACAAAGCACACATTACACCACACACAATAATAGTGGGAGACTTCAACACCCCACTCTCATCAATGGACAGATCCTGGAAATAGAAACTAAACAGAGACAGAGTGAAACTAACAGAAGTTATGAAACAAATGGATCAAACGGATATCTATAGAAAACTTCATCCTAAAACAAAAGGATAAACCTTCTCAACACCTCATGGTACCTTCTCTAAAATTGACCATATAATAATCTATCACCAAACAGGCCTCAGCAAACACAAAAATATTGAAATAATCCAAGGCACACTATCAGATCAACATGTACTAAGGCTGATCTTCAATAACAACATAAATAGAAAACCCACATACATGTAGAAACTGAACAGCACTCTACTCAATGATAATTTGGTCAAGGAAGAAATAAAGAAATTAAAGACATTTAAGGTTTAATGGAAATGAAGCCACAACACAATGAAACTTATGGGACACAATGAAAGCATTCCTAAGAGGAAAACTCATATGTATGAGTGGCTCCAAAAGGAAGCTGGGGAGAGCATACCACTTGACAGCACAACTAAAAGCTTTAGAACAAAAGGGAGCAAATTCACCCAAGAGTAGGAGACAGCAGGTAATAATCACTCTCAGAGTTGAAAGCAACCAAGTAGAAACAAAAAGAACTACACAAAGAATAAAACAAACTAGGAGCTGGTTCTTTGAGGAATCAACAAGATAGATAAATGCATATTCAGACTAAACAGAGGGCACAGGGACAGTATTCTAATTATCAAAATCAGAAAGAAAAAGGGAGATATAACAACAGAATCTGAGGAAATCAAAAAAAAATCATCACATTCTACTACAAAAGCCTATACTCAACAAAACTAGAAAACCTAGATATAATGGACAATTTTCTAGACAGATACTAGGTATCAAGGTTAAATTAGCATCGGATTAAAGATCCAAACAGTCCCATATTCCCTAAAGAAATAGAAACAGTCATTAATAGTCTTCCTACCACAAAAAGCCTAAGTCCAGATTGGTTTAGGGCAGAGATCTATTAGACCTTCAAAATAGACCCAATTCCAATGCTCCTCAAACTATTCCACGAAATAGACACAGAAGGTACTCTACCCATTTTGTTGATTCTACAGTTACTCTGATACCCTAAACCACAAAAAGACCCAAACAAAGAAGAGAACTTCAGACGAATAGCCCTTATGAATATTGATGCAAAAATACTCTATAAAATTCTCATAAACTGAATCCAAGAACACATTGAAACAATCATCCTTCATGATCAAGTAGCCATCATCCCAGGGATGCAAGGATGGTTCAGTATATGGAAATCCATCAATGTAATCCAGTATATAAACAAACTCAAAGACAAAAACCACATGGTAATCTCATTAGATGCTGAGAAAGCATTTGACAAAGTCCAACACCCTTCATGATAAAAGACTTGGAATTAAAGGCCCATACCTAAACATAATAAAAGCAATATTCAGCAAACCAGTAGCCTACGTTAAACTAAATATTGGAGAGAAACTTGAAACAATCCCACTAAAATCTGAAACTAGACAAGCCTGCCCACTCTCGCCCTCCTTATTCAATATAGTAATTGAAGTCCTAGCCCGAATAGTTAGACAGCAAAAGAATATTAAAGGAATACAAAGAGGAAGGAAGAAGTCAAAAATATCACTATTTGCAGATGATATGATAGTATATGTAAGTGAACCCAAAAATTCACCAGAGAAGTCCTAAACCAGATAAACAAGTTCAGTGATGTAGCTGCATATAAAATTAACTCAAACAGATCAGTGGCCTTTCTCAAAGGATAAACAGGCTGAGAAAGAAGTTATGGAAACACTAACCTTCAAAATAATCACAAATAATAGAAAATACCTTGGTGTTACTCTAAGGAAGGGAAAGATCTGCATGATAAGAACCTCAAGTCTTTGAAGAAAGAAATCTAAAAAGATCTTAGAAGATGGAGGGACCTTCCATGTTCATGGATTGGCAGGATTAATATAGTAAAAATGCCTATCTTTCTAAAAGCAATCGGCAGATTCAATAAAATCCCCATCAAAATTCCAACTCAAATCTTCACAAAGTTAGAAAGGGCAATTTGCAAATTCATCTGGAATAATAAAAAATACTAGGATAGCAAAGATTATTCTCAGCAATAAAAGAACCTCTCGTGGAATCAACATACCTAACCTCAGGCAATTATGATAAAACTTCATGGTACTGGTACAGTGACAGACAGGTAGATCAATGGAACAGAACTGAAGACCCAGAAACGAACCCACACAGCTATGGTCTCTTGATCTTTGAAAAAGGAGCTAAAATCTTCCAGTGGAAAGAAGACAGCATCTTCAACAAATGGTTCTGGTACAATTGGGGTTTAGCATGTAGAGGAATTCGAATTGATGGATTCTTATCTCCTTGTACAAAGCTCAAGTCTAAGTGCATCAAAGAACTCCACATAAAACAAGAGACACTGAAACTTATAGAGGAGAAAGTGAGGAAGAGCCTCAAAGATATGCACACAGGGAAAAGTTTCCTGAACAGAACACCAGTGGCTTGTGTTATAAGATCAAGAATCGACAAATGGAACCTCATAAAATTGCAAAGCTTCTGTAAGGCAAAAGACACCACCAATAAGACCAAAGACCTTTACCAGTCCTAAATCTAATAGATAACTAATATCCAATATATATATATATAAAGAACTCAAGAATTTGAACAACAGAAAAATAAACAGCCATATTAAAAAATGGTGTATAGAGCTAAACAAAAAATTCTCGACTGAGGAATAACAAATGGCTGAGAAGCACCTAAAACCATGTTCAACATCCTTGGTCATCAGGGAAATTAAAATTATAACAACCCTGAGATTCCACCTCACACAAGTCAGAATGGCTAACATAAAAAAGTCAGCTGAGAGCAGATGCTGGCAAGGATGTGGAGAAAGACAAACACTCCTCCATTGCTGGTGGGATTGAAAGCTGATACAACCCCTTTGGAAATCACTTTGGCTGTTCCTTAGAAAATTGGTCATAGTTCTACTGGAAGACCCAGCAATACCAATCCTGGACATCCCCAGAAGATCCTCCAACATGTAATAAGGACACATTCTCCACTATGTTCATAGTAGCCTTATTTATAATAGTCAGAAGCTGGAAAGAACTCAGGTGTCCCACAACAGAGGAATGGATACAGAAAATGTAGTACAGGTTCACAATGATGTACTATTCAGCTATTACAAACAATGAATTTATGAAATTTTTTAACAAATGGATGTATCTGGAGGATATCATCTTGAGTGAGCTAACGCAAACACAAAAGAACACACATGATATGCACTCACTGATAAGTGGATATTAGCCTAGAAACTCAGAATCCTTTTTAGAAGGGGGAATAAAATAGCCATGGAAGGAGATACATAGTTACAGGAGACAAAGTGCTGAGCAGAGCCTAAAGAAACTACCATCCAGAGACTGCCCCACTTGGGGATCGATCCCATAAACAACCACCAAACCCAGACACTAGGCAAATGCCAACAAGAGCCTGCTTACAGGGACTTTATATAGATGACTTCTGTGAGGCTCCACCAGTGCCTGGCAAATGCAGAAATGGATGCTCACAGTCATCCATTGGATGGAACACAAGGTCCCCAATGAAGGTGTTAGAGAAAGTATCCAGGAAGATGAAGGGGTCTGAACATGATGAGGAACATCAGTATGAACAACCGGTACCCCCAGAGTTCCTTGGAACTATACCACCAAATCAAAGAAAACACATGGTAGAACTTGTGGCTCTAGCAATATATGTAGCAGAGGATGGCCTAGTCAGTCATCAATGGTATAAAAGTCCTTTGATCCTGTGAAGGATCTATGCCCCAGTATAGGGGAGTGCCAGGACCAGGAATGGGAGTGGGTAAATTGGGGAGCAGGGGGAGGGGAGAGAAGGTTTTTCAGAGGGGAAATGAGGAAAGGGGATAGATAACATTTTAAATGTAAATAAAGAAAATATCTAATAAAAGAAAAAAAAAACAATCTGTCCACAGCAACAAAAAAGAAATGTCACACACACACACACACACACACAGAGAGAGAGAGAGAGAGAGAGAGAGAGAGAGAGAGAGAGAGAGAGAGAGAGAGAGAGAGAGAGAGAGAGAGAGATTACAAATTAAGTTATTGGGCTCTGGGTATAAATGACAACATATGTTCATGCCATGCATTTTACTTTCTTTCCAGTGTGCATGGTGCTCTCTTATTTATTTTAATGCTAATTTCTAACATTGACAGTTGGCTGGATATTATGATCTATCTTTATCACAAATGTATGCACCTCATTACAGTATCTTAATCTCACTAACTCTTTGGATCTAGTCTCAGATGCATTTTGTGACCCGAGAACTGATCAACTAGATTGAACACAAAGGAAGATAATTTAGGAAACCATTGACTTCCAGTGTTTTCTGTCTTTAAAATATTGGTTATTTTATTTTTTTGGTTCTGTTCAGTATACAAAATTAAACTTTATGCAGCATAGTATCTTTTTCCAAAGAATTAAAATATATGTGAAAAATATTATGCTTCTAGTAAATGAAAATAGCAACAAAGTAACTGCTTATGACATTCTACTATATTCCTAGACCAGTGTCTTGCTCATGCAACAACAGAGAAGTTTCATTCTGCAGAAAAAGTGAACAAATACAAAGACTCCACATCCATACACAGAGAATGAGAGACCTTAAAGCCCTCAGTCCTAAAATTTGTGTCTCCATCAAACCCCTCCTCTTAGGACTCAAAGAACCATGTAGAAGAAATAGTATAAGAGTCAGAGGAGAAGGAAGACACCAAGAAAATAATGTCTTCTAAATTCAGCAGGACCATTTCACATAAGAATTCACAGAAACAGTGGCATCATATTAGATAGGGTTATAGAAGTGAATAGAGAAGTGGACATGTGCCCATCCCTAATCCAGAAGTTATCTCTCATTGATAACTACTTGCAAGTGGAAACTTACTTTTTCCCAAGGGAATCTCACTGTAGAAACACTTTACTTTATTCTTATTCATTTTTTTCTTTTTCTTTTTTTCTGTTCAGTCAATATCTTCATCCTGGTCAGCCCTGTTTTACTCATCCCATACCTTCTCCCCTGTCTCCAAGAGAATGTCCCCAAATCCCACTCCATCAGACCTCCCACTCCCTGGGGGCTCATGTCTCTCCAGGGATAGGGGCATCTTCTCTCCATGGGGCCAGACAAAGAAGTTCTCTGCAGTATTTGTGTCAGGGACTTTATATCAGATGCTGTATGTTTTCTGCTTGGTGGCGAAGAGTCCAAGAGATCTAAGGGGTCCAGGTTAGTTGAGATTGCTGGCCTTCCTATGAGATCACCCTCCTCCTTAGCTTCTTCCAGCTTCTCCCTAGTTCAACCACAAGGGTCAACAACTTCTGCCCATTGTTTGGGTGTAAATATATGCATCTGAATCCTTCAGCTGCTTGTTGGACCTTTCAGAGGGCAGTCATGATAGGCTACTGTTTGTAAGCACACCATAGTATCAGTAATAGTGTCAGGCCTTAGGGCCTGCCCTTGATCTGTATCCCAATTTGGGATTGACACTGGACCTCCTTTCCCTCAGTCTCTTTTCCATTTTTGACCACCCGGTTCTTATACATGCAAACAATTCTGGGTCAGAGTTTTGACTGTGGAATGGTAGCCCCATCCCTCCACTTGATGCCTGGTCTTTCAACTGGAGGTAGATTCTACAAGGTCCCTCTCCCCACTGTAGGGAATATCATCTAAGGTTCCTCCCTTTTAGTCCTGAGATGTCTCCTACCTCCCAGGCCTCCTGAACATTCAAGGAGTTCCCCCTACCTCCCAAGGTTTCATGTTTCCATTCTTTCTGCTGGCCCTCAGGAGTTCAGTCCTTTTTCCCCTGTCGCCCAATATCTGATCACCCCCTCCCTTCCACTCCCCTACACCACCACAATTATTGCTTACTTCTCCCTCCAATTTGGGATTGAGACTTTCTCATTTGGACCCTTTGGATTTCTAACCTTCGTGAGTCCTGAGGATTGTATCCTGGGTATTCTGTACTTTGGCTAATATCCACTTATCAGTGAGTACATACTATGAATGTTCTTTCGACTCTGAGTTACTTCACTCAGGATGATATTTTCTGGTTCCATCCATTTGCTTTCAAAACTCATCATATCCTCTTTCTTAATAGCTGAGTATTATTCCATTGTGTAAATGAACCACATTTTCTGTATCTATTTTTTCCCTTGTGGGACATCTGGGTTGTTTCTAGATATCTGGCTATCACAAATAAGGCATCTATGAAAATAGGAACACTTGTCCCTGTGACGTGTTGGGGCATCTTTTGAGTATATGCCCAAGAGTGGTATAGCTGGGTCTTCAGGTAGATTTGTTTTCAATTTTCTGAGGAAACTTCAGCTTGATTTCCAGAGTGGTTGTACTAGTGTGCAATCCCACCAGCAATGGAGAAGGGTTTCTCTTTCTCTACATTTCTGCCAACTTGTGCTGGCACCTGAGTTTTTTATTTTAGCCATTCTGATTGGTGTAAAGGTATCTCAGGGCCATTTTGACTTACATTTCCCTGATGACTTAGGACTTTGAACATTGCTTTAAGTGTTATTCCTCCTTTGTCATTCTCTGTTTAAATCTATACATCATTTTTTTGGCTGGGTTCTTTGGATTCTTGGTCCTTAGCTTCTTAAGTTCTTAATACATTTTGGATATTAGCAGTCTATCAGATATGGGGTTAGTGAAGACTTTTTTTTTTCCCAATCAGTAGGTTGCCAATTTGTACTATTGACTATATCATTTTCCTTACAGAAGCTCTTCTGTTTCATGAGGTCCCATTTATCAATTATTGATCTTAGAGTGTGAACCATTCAAGTTCTATTTAGAAAATTTCCCCCTGATCCACTGAGTTCAAGACTCTTTCCCATTTTCTCATCTATTAGATTCGGTATATCTGGCTTTATGTTGAGGTCCTTGATCCACTTGGACTTGTGCTGTTTGGCAGGTAACAAATATGGATCTAGATTCATTTTTTTAACATGTAACTGGCACAATGAATGGTGCCAGTTACAACAGCACCATTTATTGAAGATGATTTCCTTTTTCCAATGTATAATTTTGGCTTCTTTGTCAAAGATAAAGTGACCATACATGGGTGATTTTATTTCTGGGTCTTCAATTCTATTCCTTTGGTCAATCTGTCTATCTCTGTACCGATATTATAAAATGCAACACATTATATTTAAAGTAGACCCTATGACTGGCAATAGGTGGCCAAAAGAAGATTAACTCAACAGCATTTTTTTTCTTAATGTTGTGTCAAGAAATATTATTTTGACCTTACAGGCTAGTTTTAGTTTAGTTTATTACTGCAAAGAGATACCATGACCAAGGCAAGTTTTATGAAATAATATTTAACTGGGACTGGCTTACAGTTTCAGTGATTTAGTCTATTATCATCATGGAGAAAAATTTGGCAGCTTGCAGGTACACATAATGCCGGAGAATCTGATGGTTCTACAAAAGATAAAACAGCTTGGTCTAAAAGCTGCCAAGAGAAGACCTCAAAGCTCCCCTTCCATAGTGACAAACTTCCTCTATCAAGGTCATACCTCTTTCAATAAGGTCAAGACACCTAATAGTGCCACTCCCTATATGCCAAGTATCAAAACACCTGTGTCTATGGAGGCCAAAACCTATTCAAATGACTAAAAGCCCTTTTGGTTTATATTATTATAACTTCCTGCTTTGTGTTTTTATCGGATCTCTGGGTATGTTAACATGTGTGTCTCTCCATCTATTTGTGGTTCTTTCAGTTCTCTTTACCCTATTCCTCTGTTTCTTTGTTGTTGTTGTTATTCTGTTTGGTTTTGCTAATATCTGAAATTTCTGCCTTTCTAGCCTTACTATTTGCTATATCCTGCCCTATTGCAGGATACTACTAAGAATACTACTTCTAAGACATTAACCTTTGCCTCCAATTTTTTATCTATAATATGCAGCTCTGACAAAGCTATATTTTATAAGAATCTATATTAGGAATCTATAGTCCTATATTAGGGTTTACACAATTAGTTAATTGACAAGAATTACAGTGAATATGAAAAGACTTGCCAAGATTGGTGATCTTAACTCTTAAAATTAGCTAACAATATAGCATACAGGTAAGGTACACAAGCTTTTACAGCTATAGGGGATTTGCCCTGAAGGGCCAAAAACAGTATCTCTGATGAAATCTTGTCCAATACTCTGTAGCAGTCCCTCCACTTCACGAGTCATCATTTTTAGTTGTCCCCAAGTTGACACCACTTTGGCACTCTTTGCTGTAGCCCATGGCGGAGATAGGAAGTTTCTTCAACTTGTTTGCAAGTGGCTGCTCTCCCTGATTCCTCTTTCTTTGTGCACTCAATATAGCTTTCTTGTCACCACTGTCAGGGCACTCAGGAACTCACAGGTCTGCTTGTCACATGAATCATTCTGGAAGCTAGCATGTTCCTGTAGCATTCTGTGGAAAAAAAACAAAACATTGCCCCCTTTCCCCTATATTAAATATCTGAACAGGATCATGCTATGTGCCAATAAGTGGATTCTTTTCATCTCACCTAGACATAATTATGTCTAGTTTTAAGATACTATGAGGCACAGCCGGGCGTGGTGGCACATGACTTTAATCCCAGCACTCAGGAGGCAGAGGCAGGCGGATTACTGAGTTCGAGGCCAGCCTGGTCTACAAAGTGAACTTCAGGACAGCCAGGGCTATACAGAGAAACCCTGTCTCCTAAAACCAAAAAAAAAAAAAAAAAGATACTATGAGGCATTTAGTAAGTTCTTTGACATCCAAATTTTAAAATTTTAAAAATAAAAATGTGATTTAAATAATGTGCACAGGGATATAATTCCTCCCCTTCTTTGTTTTTTTTTTGTTTTTTGTTTTTTTTTTTTAAATGTTGGTATTTATTTATTTATTTATTTATTTATTTATTTTTTACCATTCCAGTGGTTTTTTTTTTAATATTTTTATTACATATTTTCCTCAATTACGTTTCCAATGCTATCCCAAAAGTCCCCCATAGCGCCCCCCCACTTCCCTATCCACCCATTCCCATTCTTTTGGCCCTGGCATTCCCCTATATTGGGGCATATAAAGTTTGCAAGTCCAATGGGCCTCTCTTTCCACAGACAAATAGACCAATGGAATAGAATTGAAGACCCAGAAATGAACCCACACACCTACGGTCACTTGATCTTCGACAAGGGAGCTAAAAACATCCAGTGGAAGAAAGACAGCATTTTCAACAAATGGTGCTGGCACAACTGGTTGTTAACATGTAGAAGAATGCGAATCGATCCATTCCTATCTCCTTGTACTAAGGTCAAGTCTAAGTGGATCAAGGAACTTCACATAAAACCAGAGAGAGACACTGAAACTTATAGAGGAGAAAGTGGGGAAAAGCCTTGAAGATATGGGCACAGGGGAAAAATTCCTGAATAGAACAGTAATGGCTTGTGCTGTAAGATCGAGAATTGACAAGTGGGACCTCATGAAACTACAAAGCTTCTGCAAGGCTAAAGACACCATCAATAAGACAAAAAAACCCTTCTTTGTTTTTTAAGAAAGTATAGTTTTTAAAGTTTCACTGTAACTTGTCTTTGAGAATTATAAAAAGTCTCAGTAACATGGGTAGCATTAAATTGTTGACAAAACATCTCAAATACTTTTATAGCCAGTTTCAATATCTGTTTTAATCTGAGTTGAAACACCAAGTCTACTAAAAAAAATTAACATAGGCAGTGACTAATTACATTTTCAGTTGTTTCTCTTGTAGAGCAGTTGTAACTAGAAAGCCTGAAAATTTATCAATAGTCATATGTGCATATTTTATTTAATTAATTATTTAATCAGAAATGAGTATCCACTTGCAATAATTAAGTATAAGTCCTCAAGAATTAACACCATTATGTGGAAACAGGTAGAAACTGAGGACACT
This sequence comes from Mus caroli, assembly GCF_978045245.1. Lineage (NCBI taxonomy): Eukaryota > Metazoa > Chordata > Mammalia > Rodentia > Muridae > Mus > Mus caroli. Next base: position 157,225,839 of record NW_028227258.1, read on the forward strand.
GAGAACAAATTTTTACAATTTGACATGCACATTTTCTAAAAATACCAATATGTTATCTTAAGCTATTACTATTTTAATGATGTAAAGAAATTAGATTATATGGCCAATTCTTGTGTAAGGTCTATAATTTGCCGGGGATATAAATCTAGCTTGGCAAGAAGTCTTGTCCAGGCAATCTAGAGCAAATTCTTAAATGTCTAAAAACAGTCTTCTTAATTGAACAGCATTTTTTTCTTATGAGTTGCATATGCCTAAACAATTGCAAATTTGAGAATTCATAATATCTGAGGGTCAAACATTTAATTGTAAGCTCTGTGCTCTCTCTCTCTCTCTCTCCTATTAATATACAAATTAAAGCTTGATTATTCAACATTTTAAAACACCTTCTACAGCACACAATTTAATTATCTGTGCTGAAGCAGGAGGAAACTCAAAAGAATAAACATGTGATCCAATCACATATACTCCTCTCCCATAGAAGGGTGATTTTTAAATACAGTAAATGTGATGCATGCATGCAAGAATTTATAGAAGATACAAAAGCACGCATAAAAGCAATTTTAAACTTATCTTTAGGATAATGATTATCAGTTTTATTTACAATGATGGTATACAATAGGCCAAATACCAATATTCTGCAATAACCAATTTGATTGCTGTTTGGAACAAGGAATTCTTATTTCTTAATTAGTACCACTGCAGCCTTATAGTAGGATGTTAAAAAGTTTACTTTGACATGAAGCAAGATGATTTCACATTAATGTTTTCTCTTGCCAAACAATTGTTGTGGGCACATTTAGTAACCAAAACTAAAATAAGCAGCTAGTATTTAGTTACCATTGATTATAACTGATAACAATTGATCACAGAAGTTTTTTTTCTACTTTCTGTAAAACCTTTTTGTTTCTTACCAGTTAATTTGAATCTCACTTGATCAATTACTCCACAAAACTTTAAAGCTCATTATGTGAAAGCAAAGATTTGAGGTAAATTTCCCTTTAGAAGCATTAGCTAATAAAATACTTTCTACTTATAAAACAATATCCACTGAAAGATTCAAACTCTCAGCTTCTTGTATTGAAGCAGAGACAATAAAATTTTTTCTTACATAATGTAAATCTATATAAGCCATACCTAGAGGCAATATTTTCCAGTTCACTAGAAGCAAACCATTTACAATTATCAGGATGCAAAGGAAAAAACAAACTTTTAAATCTGTAATAACTTTATATGAAGTAGGCAAGCCAGATTGTAATGCCTTTATAAGTTCTACAGCCAGATTGACCTTTTATAAATCTTAAATTTAAACTTTATTATGAATAATACCTTGGTAGATCTGGAAAAAAAAAATGTTGTTTAGTTAAAAAGAAATTCCCTTGAAGGCAGGGAGGGGTGAGGTCCCAAGAACTTCTTTAGCCATGGTTTGAAAAACAAAGGAGACATTGCACAAGTTTCCCTGAGGCTGCTCCAAACTTTGCATTAACTCAAATGTAAATATCTTTTAATCTGAGAATCTTGGCTCTCCTGCAATGAGGACAGATTCTAGGGGAACAATTCAACTGTCTATGCTCCTAATTTTGGATAGTCTTTCTTAGGATGACTTATCTTTAAAACATTGTTTATAATTTTAGTGCTGTGAAAAAATTGCTTTTACTGTAGTCTCCTGCCATACAAACTGATTGTCTGAGGGTCTAATTTATGCACAAAGATAAACATATCTAGATAACTGTCTTAGTTTTGTATGAAGTGAGTTGTATTAGAGCTCTCATAAGATGATTACTCTCGTAGTAATCTTCATTAACAATATATGAGTGAGTTAAAAATCTTTAGCTTGTGATCAAACTGAAAGCTGCAGTCAGTGGAACACTGGCAATTTTAACCATAATTTTTACGTTTCTTTTGAAACATTAGAATAATATCTACAACTTTGGGAAAGCAAAACTCAATTTTAAAATAATTCATCTTCTTTAAAATCAATACTAGAAACATGAGTATCACATTATGAAGTTTCGCTGCCAATTTATACCTATGAATGCATGACAGTGCAAATTTTAATGCTTCATTAAAGAGACGTTGTTTTAAATCTCATCTCAGTCTACTTTTTAGGATAAGAATCACATTAAATATTATCTCAATTAGAAATATCCTTAGATACCTACTTTTTGGCCTGCTCTATGCAACGTATTTAAAAGATTCCAACCCTGAGTTACTAATTTAAAGTTAACCGTCTTGCTACCAATTACACCTTTTTTAATCATTCCCAATAACTTATAAGCTAATACTCTATGATGAAGACATGCAGATCATATTTATACATTTAAAACCAGTCAAAACCCAAATGAAGTGGCTACACAAATCTTATAAATTCATACCAATCAAAGAATTTTACTTTTTCTAGCTATAATTTCAAGATAAAAAAAAAAAAACACTTTGTCACTTGCTGAACACAATAATCACGATTACAGAGAATTTTCTAGTAAAAAAAAAAAAAACAAATAAACTATCAGCTTATTTGCCTTAGAACTAAGAGGTTGCAGACTCCTTTTTAGAAAAGTTTTTCAGCAGAGGCTCTCCTGCTGTGCTTGATTCTTGGCTAAAGTGTGGGCCATTCTCTGGCTTTGCTGAATTAGCAGATAAAATTTTAGCCAATTTTTATTTTCCAACATGAAACACAGAACAGTCAGTCATTCAGACAATGAAACAAAAACATGCATGAATTGAATGTGGATGGATTGGTGCACCAAACATAGACAATACAAAGAGGGTAGATAACTTCTCGTGTAGGGTCCAGAGAGTATAAAGCAGGGTGTATCCCGATTTCTCTCTTTCCCTGGGAGAGTTTCAAAATCCATTTTCCTCTCCCCCCCACCCCCCCCCCCCGCCGCTTTTTTTCCCTGCTTGTAAGAGGCAGCTTATCAAACAGAGATTAAACCCCCAAATTTTCTAACAGCTTCTGGCAAGCAACCAAAATTTCTAATTTATTTAATCTGAGGGCAAAACTCTGAGAAAATAAACAGTCTCTATACACTAAATGTCTCAACTAACCTAAAAGTTTACCATGCTGAATCATTTTTGAATCTACCATCAGCCCACACTTAGTCAATCATTTTACAGCCATCTGCAAAACGCTCTCCACTTTCTTCAACCAACAAAAACGCCATCCACAAAATGAATTCTAAATACTTGAGGATATGATTTTTTTTAGCTTCCAATAAAGCCTTATCTACGAATTTTTGGCACAATGCAGGATTGGGAAGTTGTAAATAAGGTAACAGTAAAACTTGACCTATATTTTGACCTTTATGAAATCTCTTTTTATACTTTAACCATAATTTAACCATAACTTTTAATTTTACCTAAAGTATCAGAATCCACAACTTGAAGTTTTTCTTATAACTGGGCCTGTGTCCTATAATGAGGTCCACAGTTCCTGAACGGGGCTAAGAGAGTGCACCTTTAGTTTTTTGCCTTACCCGCATCTTTAGTGAGTGGAGTCCCATCTTTATGGAACTCTGATTTACATTCAGTTCTCCACTGCTTTACTTTGCCACAACAAGGGCAGGGACCTGAAGGAATGCTCTTCTTGTCTCTCGAGAAATTTTTACAATCTTTTCTCAGGTGCCCTGGTTTTTTATAACTGAAGCATGTAATTCCGTAAGTATTTCTGACATAGGTGCCAAATTTCTCCCCTTTTATTGCTGTGGGGTAAGCTATCCCCTGAATTACTGCCAGTGAGGCATATACACATGCTTTAATATAATCTTGTAGAGAACCTGTCTTACAGATTGGTCTGATCAGGTCTTGACACAAGGTATTCGTGTTTTCCCAAGCCAATTGTTTTATTAATATATCAGTCCCTTCCAAGGGAGGAAGCACTCTACCTACTCGCTTCCAATCCTCCAATGTCAGGCTTCCCTCCTCTGGAAACCAGGGACTGATTTTTTGCACGAAATCATAAAATTCTTGTAAGGATTTATCTGAGACTTTTAGGCCTCTGCCAGACAACATGTGCTTAAAGACTGACAGAAACAATATTTTCCCTTTCGATTCTGATTGCCCCATGATAAAACTTACTCCTCCTTAACTGATCTACCTATCAGCCCATCTGCAGCACGACAATGACGAGATCCTACCATTGCCTGGGAAAATAAAGAAGAGAAAGAAAAAGAAAGAAAAAGAAATAAAGACTAACCTGCCCCGGTGTCCCTGTTTGAAGGCACCAAACTGTAGCAGACCCTTTTTGGTCCCTGTCTGCATAGAACAGGTCTCTAGTTGCAGGTGTACAAGGAGTCGGCAAATGACAAACAAAATCAACACAAGAGGTTGTGTAGAATCTGAATGTAATGTTTCAAGTCGAGATCATACTTTTTATACAGAAGAGTGACAAGAAAGCAGGAGAGATACATCCAGCGAGTTACAGAGACACAATACAAAAGGAATGTATACATCAAAAGAAGTCGGGGACCAGGCAGCTTCCACTAAGAAGGAAGCCAGGTGTAATGTTAGTCTATTGTTAAGTCCAACACCAGGGGTTCTTAGTAAACGCCTGATTTATTCTGTTTCTTTGGGCCTAGTGAAGAAACTTGTCTCAGGGGGATTCCCTAACTCTTTCATGGTAAACCAACCTATTTGCTAGGTCATTGAGAATTCTCTTGTCTGGGTAAGACTGGCTTATTGTCCCAAGTAAACACTCTGCAGTCCAGCCCTGAGCTATTCTGGCTCCATTCTTTGTAATGCCTAATTAGTTTCATTGTCTCTACTAGAAGTAAATTTGAATGTTACTGAATAGGTAACATTCTTACTGAATTCCTACTGAATTCCAAATTTGTCAGCTTCTGGGATATTGGAACACTATGTCAGAATTCAATCTTTAAAGGCATTTAAAATAAAATAATACTAAAAGAGAGCACGTGGATCCATACACCAGACTAAGGAGGGGATAAGGTATGAGTATACGGTTATGAGAATGCCAAGGTTCCAGGAAGTTGAGTTTCCTTGAAACTCTGCCTTGTGCTTCCAGGCCTCTCGGCCTGCCAAGCAGACTTTCACTGGAGTGTGCATAGCAGATGCTCTAAGGAGAATAAAATAAAATGCCAATAAAACTGAAAACTTATTGTTTGTTTCAATGAAACTAGCTTCAATAAAGTTATCTTATACATGCAACACTTTTCAAGTCCTCTCTAAACTTACATCCAGATTTATTTCTGAGATTTGGTGAAAAATAATTTATAGGCAAGATTTTGATTGTTAACTCCATTGCATTAATTAAATGGCTAGGGAATTAATAAACCAAATGTTAGGGTGTTGCTGTGTTTTTTTCACAGAACTAGATATGGAGACTATGTCCACTGAAGAATTCAAATTTGACCTTGTCTGTGAGAGATGTTGGAACTGTCAATGTGGACCTGTTTGCAGAAGAAAACATGGCTTCTGGGGTTGTAACAATGGAGACTATGTTTTTCTCTGGACATTTCCTCCTACTGCTCCTTTTTATTTTCTGTCTGCCTTTAGAAGAATAGCCTCTGACTCATGGTGGCAAACCAGGATAATCCAGACCCACCAGAGATCCACAGTCAGTAGAGACTTTTGATAACAGCCAAATAAACATGTTTCCAATAATTCATGTTTTATTCAATTTTCATCCCTATCTGCCTTCACTCTTCTCTTCCCAGTCCTATCTTTATAAATTCCTCCCCTTATTGCCCTTGCTCCTCCTCCTTAGAGAAGAAGAAGCATCACTTTGGTATCACTCCACCCTGGGACATCTAGTCCAAACAGGAGTAGGCACATCCTTTCCCTCTGAGGGCTAACCAAGCAGTCCAGGTAGGGGGTTGTGGATCCAATGGTAGGGATCAGAACCCAAGACAGCACCTTGCTCACTTGTTAGGAGACCCACCTGAAGACCAAGCTGCACATTTGCCACAAATATGTAGTGGGTCTAGATCCAGCTCCAGCATTCTCCCTAGTTGCTGTGCCAAGTTAATCTTTTCTTTGCCAAGGTCATTTATTTTATGTATTTTGTCACAGTGATGAGAATACTGAATAGCCATCTTCAAAATGCAGTTGTTTATCAAGCAAAGCATTCTTAAGTTAGTAGCTATGAATTATTTTTATGCTACATTAAAGAATATGTATTTTCTTAGAGCTAGGAGTAGAAGGAAAGAGATTGTGTTTATCTAGCTGTGGAATCTGTGCTCTGAGGTCAAAGGTGATAAATTAGAATATTTCATGGATATTTTCTCTTCCCCGCCTACACTCCTTCACAGTTGCCTCTGTCCATCTACTTCCTATGTCTATTTCTTCTGAGTGAGAATAAAGCATCCTCCCTTGGACTCTGCATGTTACTTTGATTCTTTGGGTCTGTAGATTTTAGCATGGTTATGCTGTATTTTATAGCTAATGTCTACTTATCAGGGAATTTGTGTGCACTTCTGGGTCTTGGTTACCCTACTCAGGATGATACTTAGTAATTATATTCCTTTGCCTGAAATTTTCATGATGGTCTTGTTTTTAAAATATGAGTAATGTTTAAATTTGCCATATTTTCTTTATCTATCCTTCCAGGAAGGGACATCTGGATTGTTTTCAGTGTTTGGTTATTATGAATAAAGCTGATATGAAAATAGTTGGCATGGTGTTATTCTGGTATGGTAGAGCATCTTTTGTGTATGCCTAAAAGTATTATAGCTGGGTCTTGAGGTAGAAATATTTTCATATTTCTGAGAAACTGACAGATTGATTTCAAATGTTTTCATACAACTTTTTACTTCCATCAACAATGGAGGAATGTTGACCTTGCTCCACATCCTTGATAGCATGTGTTGCCACTTGAATTGTTGATCTTAGATATTTGATAGGTATAAGATGGAATCTCAGGTTGTTTAGATTTTTCATTTTCCATATAAGTAAGACTTTGAACATGTCTGTAAGTGCTTCTCAGACATCAAAGATTCCACTGTTGAGAATTCCCTCTAGCTTTGTGCCCATTTTTTAATTGAGTTATGTGATTTCTTGGTGTCTATTTGGTTGAGCTCCTTATACATTTTGAATATTAGTCCTTTGTCAGATGTAGGGTTGGTGAAGGTTTTTTCCCATTCTTTAGGATGCCCATTGATGGTATTCTTTGCCTAACAGAACTTTTTTACTTCCAGGAGGTCCCAGTTTTACTATTTTAAACCTAGTGATTCATTAGAATGGAGGCCTAACAATTTTCTTGTATCAACCTCAGCTTTTCTCTTCAGAGAGTTGAGGTTCTTGCCAAACAGGTCTTTCACTTGTTTGGATGGACTTATGACATTTTATATTTTATCTGTAATATAAAGGATGTTGTTTGTTTAATATCATTCTCAGAACACTTATCACTTGTATAAGGAAGGAGTATTGATTTTTTGAGTTAATTTTTTTTATACAGCCACTTTGTTGAAAGTGTTAATCAGCTCTGTTGAAGGTGTTAATCAGCTCTCTGGAAGAGTTTTGGGGATCATTTATGTATACTATTATCATATCATCTGCAAAAAAAATGATACTTTGATTTTCCTTTTCCTATTTGTATCCCCTTGATCTCCTTTTGTTGCCTAATTACTCTAGCTAGAATTTCAAGTACTATGCTGAATAGATAGAGGGAGAGTGGGCAGCCTTGTCTTGTACCTGATTTTAATGGAATTGTTATATGTTTATCTCCATTTAATATGATATTGGCTATCAGCTTGCTGAATTGTATATATGCCTTGTATGCTGGATTTATTATAAAGGGGTTTTAGATTTTGTCAAAAAATTTTCAGCACATAATGTGATGATCATGTGGTTTTCTTTCTTTCAGTTTGTTTATGTGGTGAATAACATTGATGGATTTTTGTAAACTGAACAAAGGTTGCATTCCTGGAATGAAGCCTACTAATCATCCATTTAATTTAGATATTCTATTTTTTTAGATGTAGGCTTTTGAAAAAGTAAAACCTAAAGATTGTTTGAATTTTCTCAGTATCTATTGTTATGTCTCCCTTTTTGTTTCTGACTTTATTAATTTGGGTACTCTCTTCTCTGCATTTTATTTAGTTTGGCTAAGTATTTTTCTATCTCATTGACTTTTTAAAGAGCTAGCTCTCTTTATCATTGATTCTTTGTAATTTTTTATTTGTTTCTAAGTTAGTGACTTCAGCACTATATTTGATTATTTCCTGATGCCTACTCCTCTTTGGTGTGGTTGCTTAATTTTATTAATTTTATTCTAATAGTTTTAGGTGTGCTTTTTAATGATCAGTATGAGATCTCACCAATTATTTTATGAAGACACTTAGTGATAGGAAGTTTTATCATATCACTGCTTTCATTGTGTTCCATAAGTTTGGGTATGTTTTGCTATCAATTACATTGAATTCTAGAAAGTCCTTAATTTCATTCTTTATTTCTTCCCTTATCACTGAGTAGAGAGATCAGTTTCATGACTTTGTAGGCTTCCTGTTGTTTCTGTTGTTGAAATTCAGCTTTAATCCATGGTGCTCTGCTAAGATAAGAGGGGATATTTCCATATTCTTGTATTTATTGAGGCTTCCTTTGTGACCAAGTATGTAGCCAATTTTGGAGGAGGTTTCTGTAAAGTGCTGAGAAGAAGGTGTATTGTTTTGTGTTTGGGTGAATTTTCTGTAGGTCCATTTGATTCATAGCCTAGGTTAGTTTCATTGTTTAGTTTATATCTACCTGATCTGTCCATTGATAAGATCAAGGGTTTGAAATATCCTACTAGTAATGCATTGGATCCATGAGATATATAAGCTTTAATAATGTTACTTTTATAAATGTGGGTTTCCTTGCACTTTGGGCACAGATGTTCAGAACTGAGATATTATCTTGACAGATTTTTCCTTTGATGTGTATGAAAGCTCCTCAGTTTCTTTTGAGTAATTTTGGTTAAAAGTCTTTTTTATATTAAAATAGTAAGTTCTTCCAGCCCATTACTCTTTGAGATATTGCCTATCATTGTTGCTGAGACATGTTTCTTGTATGCAGCAGACTAATTGACCCTGTTTTCACATCCATTCTGTTAGCCAGTGTCTTTTTATTGAAGAATTGAGTCCATTAATATTGAGAGATATTGTTGACCAATGAATTTCCTGTTATTTGATGTCAATGGTGTGTGTGTGTGTGTGTTTCCCTTCCTTTGCTTGCTGATGCAGGCTTAGTAACTTCTTGTGTTTCCTTGGGTGAAATTATTCTCCTTGGACTGGAGTTTCCTTCTAATATGCTCTGTGTAGCTGGAATTTTAGAGATATATTTTTAAAATTTGGCTTAGTCATGAATATATTGTTTTCTCCATTTAGGATGATTAAAAGTTTGACTGAGTATAGTACTCTGTTTTAATATCTGTTGTCTCGTATGGTTCATAAGATATAGGCTCTGACTCTTCTGGGTTTTAGAATCTCTGTTGAGAAGTCTGGTGTAATTCTGGTAGGTCTGCCTTTATGTTACTTGGCTTTGTATTTTTTTTTTTTTACAGCTTTTATTATTCTTTCTTTGTTCTGTATATTTCGTATTTTGTTATTCTGTGGCAAGAAGATTTCTTTTCTCATTTTTTCCTCTTTCTTTCTTTCTTTCTTTCTTTCTTTCTTTCTTTCTTTCTTTCTTCCTTCCTTCCTTCCTTCCTTCCTTCCTTTCTTTCTTCTTCTTAGATATTTTCTTTATTTACATTTCAAATGTTATCCCTTTACCTGTTTTCCCCTCCAAAACCCCCCATCCCTTCCTCCTTGCCCCTGCTTACCAATCCACCCACTCCTGCTCCCTGACCCTGGCATTCTCCTAAACTGAGGCATAGAGCCTTCACAGAACCAAGGTCCTCTCCTCCCATTGATGACCAATTAGGCCATCCTCTGCTACATATGCAGCTGAAGCCCTAAGTCCCTCCATGTGTACTCTGTGGTTGGCGATTTAGTCCATGTGAGCTCTGGGCATAGTGGTTATCGTATTGTTGTTCCTCCTATGGGGTTGTAAACTCCTTCAGCTCCTTGGGTCCTTTCTCTAGCTCCTCCATTGGGGACCCTGTGCTCAGTACAATGATTGGTTGAGAGCATCTACCTCTGTACTTGTCAGGCACTGGTAGAGCCGCTCAGGAGACAGCTGTATCAGGTGGTGTTCTGTAAGCTTAATGTATTTTTGTAGACAACTCTTTCCTTAGGTTAGAAAATTTTCTTCTTCGATTTTATTGAAAACATTTTCTAGGTCTTGGAGCTAGAAATCTTTTTCTTCTTCTTCTATGATGATGATGATGATGATGATGATGCTTGATCATTTCATAGTCTCCCAGACATCTTGGATATTTTGTGTCAGAAACTTTTTAGATATAATGTACTCTTTAACTGATGTATCAATTTATTCTATCATATCTCCTATGTCTGAGAATATGTCTTCTATCCCTTGGATTCTGTTGGTGATGATTGCATCTGTAGGTCCTTGTCTCTTTTCTAGGTTTTCTATCTCAAGGATTCCCTCAGTTTGTGTGTGTGTGTGTGTGTGTGTGTGTGTGTGTGTGTGTGTGTGTGTGTGTGTGTGTGTTTGTGTGTATTTTCTTCTATTTCAACGTTCAGGTCTTGAACAGTTTTGTTCATTTCCTTTACTTGCTTGATAGTATATTCTTTTATTTCTTTAAGAATTTATTTGTTTCCATTATAAAGGCCTCAATCATCTTTATACCATTGGTTTTAAGGTCATCTTCTTGTACTTTGTATGTGTTAGGATCTTCGAGGAATTCTGTAGAAAATAGCTGGGTTCTGATGATTGTTGACTGTTTTGTTAAGTGTGTTTTAACCATTTGATTGTCCCTGATGGTGGTTACATATTCCTGATGCTAACAAAATTCCTTAGAGAGTCAGGCAGAACTTTGGAGCTAACAAAGGAACTCAGGGAACAGAAATATGCTCCCCTTTTCTGGTTGTGCCACAGGTAGAATTTAATGTTCTGGTGAGTCTGCAGGCCTCTAGATGGAAAGCATTTCAGTGTGCCTGATGATGGAGCTTAAGAGACAGAAAGCAGTTTATCTTTTGCTTGCTGTGCTCCCAGGTGTTCCTGTCAGGCAAGGGACAAGCAGGGCAGGATTAAATCAGGATGTTCCCAGTTCCCTGCTGATCTGGATGATCCTTGGATCTGGCAGGCCTCCTTGGGAGTATTGGTGATGGAGCAAGATGATGGATGCTCCAAAAAACTCTTAAACACAGTAAATGATGAAAATAAAGCTAGGTCTCTCAGTGTTAGGGCATTATGAGTGAAGAACATCACAGTGGGAAACGGAGAGAATGCATCTCTGTGTGGAAAGCTATATATTTATATGTTAATACAAAGCCTTTCCATATTAAAATTGTGACAATTATCATGTCCCAATATTGTTCAGGCACTGCAGTATCCAGATGCCATAAAGGATATGCAAAATAAGCATGCAAAGCACAGAAACTATAAAGTAAAGAGAAATTTCTGGAAAATAAGTGTGTTTTAACAACATCTATTAGCCCTCAGTCAGCCCTAAGACCCCTGGAGTTAGGGTTCACAGTAAGGAATGCATTAATCTTTTATCAATTAAGTAAAAGTGCACATTTCCTTCCTTCAGTTGACAATTCTCTAATTTAAAAACACTGGCCAGGGAACTAATTGAAATTCTCACAGTAACAAATTGCAGTGTAAATAGGGAAATTGTTTGTTACAAGAATTTTCCTTCCTTCCTTCCTTCCTTCCTTCCTTCCTTCCTTCCTTCCTTCCTTCCTTCCTTCCTTCCTTCCTTCCTTCCTTCCTTTCTTCCCTTCCTTCCTTCCTTCCTTCCTTCCTTCCTTCCTTCCTTCCTTCCTTCCCTCCCTCCCTCCCTCCCTCCCTCCCTCCCTCCCTCCCTCCCTCCCTCCCTCCTTTCTTTCTTTCTTTCTTTCTTTCTTTCTTTCTTTCTTTCTTTCTTTTTTTTTTTTTTCATGTGACAGGACTTGACCTTAGAGTTAATCAGGATTTAAGCAGAAATTTAAGTGCTTAGTTGGATTCTATCACCCAGTGGCAGCCATTTGCTTAGGAGAGGGTGTCCCAGGTGATTGAGGAAAATTTCTTGTGCTTAAGTCAATCAGCAGACCATAGCATCAATAGATTCTGAAAACTCATGGTATCCCTCTGTTTCTCTTCTAGTAGAGAAATCTTCTAACAACATTATAGAAAATTATTACAAGTAACAATAATGTAATTTAAAAATGCAATCACTGATTAGCTAAAGCTTTGGAATTCAATGGTGTCCTTATAACAAATATTTTAATGCATCATGACATAAAATATAAATGTAAAATGTCTTCAAATTACCATCTAAAATTAGCAAAGTAATAACTTTTTGACAAGAACAATTATGTTGCCACATAAAATATAGTTAATATTAAAATGTCCAGAGAAAACAATCTTTTAACAATTTCCAAAATATCCCCACAGGTCAATACTATACATATTGAAAACTGCTTTTATGGATTTAATTTTGCTCCTTGACTGAGATAGGACTTCTAGACTGTGGTGACTTCAGAGAGATATTTAGTGAGATGCTTGAGAAAGGGATTACTGTTGCTACAGTTTGGATTCAGAATGCTACCCACTTACCTGTGAAGCCCAATCCCAGCTTATTGTTCTAAAAAGAAAGGGTTGATATTAAGAAACGGCATTTAGTTAAAAATAAAAAAAAAGTATTCATTTAGGATATATCCTTGAAAGAGATACTGTGTCCCAGGCCCTCTTCATTCTCTTTGATTCCCATGAAAGACAAAGACACATAGCCATGTTGAATCATAATATTTCTGCCATAATTTCTCATTTGGCCAGGCACAAAAGCAATAGCGAGCTGTGCATTGACCTAAATTTCTGTAACTATGAGCTAAAGTACAAATTTCTAAATTTTAACTTGGTTGTATAAAATATTCTGCCACAATAATACAAAGCTGACTCATGGGAAGCTTCTCCTATAAGATGAATATTGAATTCAAACCAATATATTTAGTAGTATAAAAACTCCTTGTGTTTTCCAGGTTTATTTAATCACAGAAAAACAAAACAAAACAAAACCAACAAATAACTAAAACCTTTCTCCATGAAATTCTAAGTCTCTGGTGTTTTATTTCATGTTAGACCACTGACTTCTAGTTCCTTGCCTTACATATATGACACAGTAAGTTCTATTTCTATGACATAAATATGTAGTGTCTTCAACAGTAGAGTCATGATGTCTGTCAAATTGTAGACTGTATAACTAATAGCACGGGCAATAGTCTGCAGTTTGGGGTCATGGAACTCTAGTAGCCAACAACTCTTGATACTAGGTTGCAGTTATTTAGTATGATACTATATGCAGGTGGAGTATTATACACCACAATGATATTATTCCATAAATAATGTGATATATATGCATATATGTATATGTATACATATGCATACATGAATGATCACATGTACATGCGTGTGTACTCAACAGTGATGGACTTTCATATGGCTTCTCAGAAGGCCTTTAGTGTTACATATTTTTCCCCATACAACTTCCCTTCCCTCCCATCCATGATTTCATTTAATTACTTTTAGTTTTGGATATTTTTTGATATTTTGGGGTCAACATACAAAGCACTAGGTTATACTACAGCATGATTAAATACATCTTGTTTTAGTTGACCTCATTTTGCTCTTTTCCCTCATCCGAGACCTCTCTGTCTTCTTCTACTCCTAGTCACTGCTCAATGTCTTTTATGTCACATTGTTCTGTGATGTTTCTGATACCCCCTTCAGTCTTCCTTTTTTCCTCCTCATGGTTCTCTTTGTACTTTCATGTTCTGTTTCATACCGATAATATCATATATGTATATTTGTATGTACACTGAAAACTAGGATCCACATGACACAAATACAGCATTTATCCTTCAGAGTCTGGGTTACCATTTTCACTTTCATTGTATGTCCCCCATTATTTTTACAAGTCCCTCTCTAGAATTTTTTGAAGATGTTTTTACATTGCATTTAAGTTGTTCTGGATTTATACAATGTAATAGTCTATGTATATCTTTGATAGGATAACTAAATGTTAAGCAGATAAACTCTGAGTAGACAATATGAACATTTGGCCTTTTAATTAAGCTTGAAAAGACTCTGGCTCTTAACATGGGAGAATACATACTACCTAATGAGTAAAATTTTGGTTATACGGATCAAATTTGTTTAATTACATTATCATATGTGTATATAATGTGATTTGATTATCTTCAACTCTGATTGCTCTCTCAAATCTCACTTCTCAGAACCTACCTACAGGTTCTAACAGCTGTAGTAACTCTTTCATATTTTTTAATCTAAGTTTAATATTTGAGCAAAAATATGTGATACTTTTTTATCTAAGTCTGGTTCATTGTACTTAACATACTGATCTGCAGTAATATCTATTTCCTGATGTTACTTCACAACAAAGTAACAAAGACTGATATGTTGCTACTCTTCATAGTCGCTAAATAACACCTTATTGTAAAGATATGTTTCTCTTTTGTCTATTAACCTAGCTAATCTAGAGTCTAGCTAAACTGCTATGGGAGTACAGCACTAGAAATTAATGTGAAACCATTCTTATGGCAATGATTATTTGGATTCTTTTGAGTTTGCAAGATTGATATCCTTCAGATATATACTCAGGAATGGCATCACATGTTTATTATTCATGTTTATTATTTAGGGAGCTCCCACACATCTATTTCAGCAATGACTCTGCTAGTTTGCAATTTAAAAGGGTGGAAAAGAGATTCTGATACAGTTCTCTGTGCATGCTTCTCAGAATGCACTGTTGAATATCTTTTGATGAAATCTACTCAAACTGGAATTAGATGGAACCTCAGTACAGACTGGAGTTATATTTTTCTGATGACTATTATGATGACATTTTTCATGCATTGCTGTTCATTGTCATTCTTTTGGGAACTATTCATTTTTCTTACCCATGTAGCAATAGGTTGATTTGTTCTTTTGATCCAAATGCTTGTTTTGTTTTTGATTTTGTTTTTGATTTTGTTTTTGATTTTGTTTTTGTTTTTGTAATGAATCATGGCTTGCCAGTTCTTGGTCAGATGACTAGCTGGGAAGTATTGTATGTAAGCCATCACTAAACTCTGACAAACATTCTTGTTAGTCACTAATAATAGAAAATTTATCTCCAGGTTTTCCTCCACTACATACTAACTCTCATAATGGCATTAAGATTTTTGACCCATTTTAAATTGAATGCTATAAGTAGTCAATGAATTCAAGTTTTATTCTTCAGCACTTATACATCTACAGTTTTTTCTATGCAATTCAGTGATGGCTATTCTCTAATATATGTCTTTGACATCTTGAGTTTACATAATCTTCCTCCATTACATTCCATTGATTTACACAAATCATATTTTCCTAGTACTTGTCTCAGATTGTTGGTAAAACTATAGCTCTGGAGCATAGTTTTATTTTATTATTTATTTATGTGTGGGTTTGGGGCTGGGTGTTTTGTGGCATATATGTCTGTGATGTCCACCAATACTAGGAGTCATTTTTAAATCTCTTGGTAACTACCATGTGACTGTTAAGAACTGAGCAGCAAGCAATCTCAATGACTGAGCCATCTCTCTTTCTCCTTCAATATATATTATATCAGGTATTGTGATAGGATCACTCTTGTTAAACAGATACGGGAGATCATATTTGGGAACAATATAACAAAGACTAATAAACACAAAATAATCAAAGCTATATCAATGTTTTCTCTGTGCTAAGAAGATGATATTTTATATCCTCTACCCCAGTGCCTACTTTTTTCTGTATACTTGGTGTGACTTTCAGATGATTTCCTCAGACAGGACATTATACAGTGTAAAAAGGTTTTATCCCTTCTCATTTTTGCTAGATTTTTTCTGTGCATATTTGTGAATACAGAGAGACAATTGAAGTGAGTATTTCTGTTTTCATTGCAGACTCAGTTGTGTTATGAGTGTCTTATGAATGGATATTTTACTGAAGCAGACAATTGACAGAATGTTTTTTTCTGAGAACAGACACATGGTATTTTTTTCTGAATGTTGTCTGGTGAAAGGGTATGTGGTGTTTTGCTGAAGCAGACACTTTAGAGTACACTGATGTTTGGAAAAAGGATAAATATACCCAACAGGCAGTAGACAGTGCTCTGGCATTGGTTTGCTTTACAGGTTTTCACTGAAGATTCTCCTGCATTGGTTTGCTTTACTTTCTTAGCTGGTCTTTAGTTGTCATAACTTCATAGAGAAATGCACCAAAGAATTTCTAGTGGTGTTCTGGCTGTTTCTTTCTGCTTCAGCAGACTCATGACAGTCAGTAGGTAGAGCCTCAGTTTCTTCTCTATTAACCTGTTGTTGCTCACTTGTGTTTGGTGTTTTGCTAGAAGACTGAACTGCTGACAATGAAGGTTTAAATTTTCCCAAAGAGCTACCAATAAACAAGCCCATGTCTACACATTCCTATTAAATATCTTACTTACCTACATGTGGTCAGTGAACTAAAAGAGATGTTAAAGCAAAAAGGTCAAGGGACAGGCCCAAAGTGGGATCCAGCTAGAGGGCAGGTCCAAAGGCCTAACACTACTACTGAGGCTATAGAGTGTCCCCAAAAAGAGAACTATCATGACTGCCCTTCAAAAAAACCCAACAAGAAGCTGAAAGAGTCAGATGCAGATATTTGCATCCAACCAATGGACAGGAGCAGCTGACCCCTGTTGTTGAATTAGAGAAGGTGGAAAGAAGCTGAGGAGAAGGGCCATACTATAGGAATGGCCCTATAGGAATAGCAATCTCAATTTTTCTAGAACCTCGAGATCTCTAAAACACTGGACCACCAACCAGGCAGCACACCAGCTGATATGAGGCCCGCAACACACATACAGTAGAGGACTTGTGAGTCTGTGTTCATTTAGAGATGATGCACCTCAAGATATTGGATGTCCCAGGGAGTTTAGAGGTCCAAGTGGGGGTGCAGGTTGGGGGCACCCACTTGGAGACAGGGTGTGGGGAGGAGGTGTGGGATGTAGAGCAGTAGGAGGGTAGATGTGGGGGCAGGGAAGAAAATATTGAGTGTAAAAAATAATTTAAAAAAGAAAGAAAAATCAATATATATTAATCAATAACAGACTCATTGAAATAATAAATTTCATGAAAATACTATGTACTTTCTATGTACGTATGAAAATGTACTATTTACTATGAAATGTACTATGTCCTATGAAAATACTAAACAAGAAAAAAAAAAAAAAACAAAAAGCCAAACAAACAAACAAACAAAAAAAAACACTCATTGAAGTACATTTTGGGAAAAAAAAAAAAAAACTGCATGCAATTTACTTCCAGCTTATACTGCCATTTAAGTCTGAAGACATTGGTTGAACACTAACATGCACCAGAGTTCCCATTCCTGTTTTAACTTGATCTAAAAATACTCCTGAAATGCAACATCTTTGCATGGATACTCTGTGGCTCCCTGCATGTAAATAGAAAGCAATTGTTGATGGTGGGGCAAATCAAGAGAGTCTCAGTGATTTTAGCTAGGTGGTGCAGAGGTTACTTCCACAGCTTATACTTGCTTTCCAACTGCCTGTCTCTCCCTCCTTCCCTTCTTCCTTCTTTCCTCCATCCTTTTATACACCTCCTCCTCTTTCCTCTGCTTTCCTTTTCTGTCTTCTCCTGGCCTCTTTTTTCTTATCCTCTCCTGTCCCTTTCCATCCCCCTGGCTTCTTTCTCCCCCTCTCCCTTTCCCCCCCTTTTATTTCCTTTATGTCTCCTACTACCACTGTGGTTTTTATGTTTATACATTATAAATGGTGTACAAATGGTGTCAAATGGTAGGTAGTATAGGGAAGGGAGAGGAGGATAGGAGAAGAGAAAAAAGTGACAACCCAACTCTGAAAGCATAAGTTTACTAGAAATCTGAACCTGACAATCTGTATGATGCCCAGACCTGTGTTTAATCATATGGTGTTTTGATATCAGACTTTTCTGGTCTCTTTGCTTGCATTCTTAATAAGAAGTTTCTTCTTCTCTACTATTTAACTTAATCTGGTATATTTGGTTCTGTTCTTTCTTTCATGCATTTAAAGATCAATGGCTTTAAATGATCAATGCTATAAAGATCAAGGGGCAGGAGACATTTTGCAATGTTTAAGATCACTTGGTGTCTTTGCAGAGGACCACAATTCAGTTTCCAGAACATCCATCAGGCATTTCATTAATGCCTATTTTTTTTAGATCTATGGGAATATGAATATCTTTTTTGGCTTCTACAGGAAGATGCACACATTGTCACATGTGTAGGTATACAAATGAAGGAAAATGTATCTTTCAAGTTAATTTGTTCTGCATGCCTTTTATAATCCAGCTTTTCACTTATCACTGTTGTCTTCCTTTGCCTTCCCATGCTACCAATTTTTTGGAGCCAACATCTGACACTTTAGTTCAGAGTTCTTGAAATTCACAAAAATACTAGGTGTCTGGAATCTGCTCCTCCCCCAGATAGAATTTATACATTAGTCAGGATAATCTTTAAAACAAAATATCACAGAAGAATTTTGTTTTGTTTTTGCTTTTTTTTAACACTTTAGCTAACTATATTACATGCTTCTAAATTCTACTTCTTTATTCCCTTTTATTACAAATAGACTATTTTCTGACAACATATTGTATTAATATTTTCCCCTGCTCCTATTTTTCCCAATTCATCACTAATTCCCCTCCCATACATATCCAACCCCTTCTGTCTCTCATTAGAAAACAACAGCAACAACAACAAAACAAGCTTCTATGGGATAATAATATAATGTAACAAAATATAATATAATAAGCAAAAAAATATCACAACAGATTTGGACAAGACAAACCAATAGAAGCAAAGCGAGGGGTAGGGTGGACAAGAATCAGGGCACTTGTTCAAATCCTCAGGAATACCATTAAAACGCTAAACTGGAAGCGATAATAAACATGCTGAGGACATGGTGTAGACCTGTGCAGGCCCTGTGAATACTACCTCGCTTTCTGATACCCATGTGTGCATCTGTGGTAATATGTTTAGAAGGTCTTGCTTTCTTCATGTTCTCTATCCCCTCTGTCTCTTAGACTCTTTCTACCTCTGCTTCTACATAATTCTTTGATACACAAGAGGAGGAATTTGATGGTGACATTCCATTTTGAGCTGAGTGCTCCGGGTTCTCTATCTGCATGATGTCTGACTGTGTGTCTCTCTATTAGTTCACATTTGATGTAGTAGGAATATTCTTTGATGAAGACTGAACAAGGGACTGATCTATAAGTACAGCAGAACGTCATTAGGAATAATTTTATTACAATCCTCCTTCCTTCCTTCCTTCCTTCCTCTCTCTCTCTCTCTCTCTCTCTCTCTCTCTCTCTCTCTCTCTCTCTCTCTCTCTTCGTTTCTTTCTTTCTTTCATCCTTTCTTTCTTTCAGAATGTATTACTTGGATTTATTCTAGGTCTCTAAGCTATCTGGTCTCAGGTTGTTGGTTACCTGGATTCAGTCTAATAGAGTCGCCCTTATAACAAGTTACCACAATTGACCATAAACACAAGGTTTTTGATGCCCTTTGCCTAACATATCTTGCAAGTAATGTAGAACAAAAGGCTGGAGACTGGGCATTTGATAGCATGTTGAAGACGTTCCTGTACCAAAGATGCTAGAACATAGGGGTAAAGGGTTTATTGTAGGCACCAGTTCTACTTCTCTATGTTCAATCAGGCCTGTAGGTATTGCCTTGAACTGTCAGTTTGTGAAGAGCAATCTTTTGCCTTGTTAACAGTCTAGGGTGTTGGTAATTCTCATTGGATCCCTTTAACCAATAACTCAATTAGATATAATCCTATTCCACTACTGGAATCTATATTTAGTGACAAAGATGGCCAGTTGGATCACTGTCTCCAGGCTTAATTGGCAGTTTGCTTTAGATTGCATATGTACACACACACACACACACACACACACACACACACACACACACACACACCCCACACACACACACGGAAGTTTCTGCTGCTTTAGGCTTTATACTGTCCCTCATATGGTAATAATTCTGACTCTCTCAACACATTTACACCTCCCCCTTCCCATTTGATTTTCCCATTCTAACTCTCCCATTTATTCTTATCTGCTCTATTTACATTTTCTAAAGGATTGTATCCATATTTTCTAGCCCCTTACTCTATATCTATCTTTTCTTGTTCTGTGAATTGTAGCTTGGATATCATTTACTTACAGCTAATATCCACACATGACTGAATATATACTATATTTTTCTCTTGGAATGAGGCTTCTCACTCAGAATGATTTTTTTTTTTTGATTTTCCTTAAAATTCCATGTGGTCATTTTTTAAGTGGCTACAATGTATAACCGATATTTTCTTTATTAGTTCTTCTCTTGAGCAATATCTAGTTTGTTTCCAAATTCAACCTATTATAAATATAGTAGCAATGAACATGTTTATGTTTCTTTGTGCTAAACTGCATTTCTTATCAGAATAAACTAATGAGCAGTTTACCCCCACCATGAAAAATCTCAAAAAGATACAACATATATAACATGATATATTTTATGATTTTCAAATAACATATAATAAGTAATGGTCATCTGTAACTCCTTCCACAGGTATTTTGTTTCCCCTTCTAAGAAAGTTTGAAGTATCCACACTTGGGTCTTCGTTCTTGAGTTTCATGTGTTTTGCAAATTGTATCTTGGGTATTCTAAGTTTCTGGGCTAATATCCACTTATGAGTGAGTGTATATCATGTGTGTTCTTTTGTGATTGGGTTGCCTCATTTAGGATGACATCCTCCAGATCCATCCATTTGTCTAAGAATTTCATAAATTCATTGCTTTTAATAGCTGTGTTGTACTCAATTGTGTAAATGTACCATATTTTCTGAATACATTCCACTGTTGATGGACATCTGGATTCTTTCCAGCTTCTGGCTATTATAAATAAGACAGCTATAAACATAGTGGAGCATGTGTCCTTATTATATGCTGGAGCAACTTCTGGATATATGCCTAGGAGTGGTATTGATGGATCTCCAGGTAGTACTATGTCCAATTTTTTGAGGAACCAACAAAATGATTTATAGAGTGGTGTACCAGCTTGCAATCCCATCAGTGATGGAGGAGTGTTGCTCTTTCTCCACAACCGTGCCAGTATCTGTTGTCACCTGAGTTTTGACCTTAGCCATTCTGACTGGTGTGAGGTGGAATCTCAGGGTTGTTATGATTTTCATTTCCCTGATGACTAAGGATATTGAAGGATTTTTAGGTGCTTCTCAGGAATTTGGTATTTCTCAGTTGAGAAATTTTTTTAGTTCTGTACTCCATTTTTAAATAGATTTACTTGGTTATCTGGAGTCTAACTTCTTCAGTTCTTTGCCTATATTGGATATTATCCCTCTATCAGATTTAGGATTGGTAAAGATCTATTTTTCCAATATTTTGGTTGTGGTTTTTTTTTTGTCTTATTGACAGTGTCATTTGCATTACAAAAGCTTCTCAATTTTATGAGGTCCCATTTGTTAGTTCTTGATCTTACAGCACAAGCCATTGGTGTTCTGTTCAGGAATTTTTTCCCCTGTGCCCATATGTTCAAGGCTCTTCCCCACTTTCTCCTCTATTAGTTTCAGTGTTTATGTTTTTATGTGGAGGTCCTTGATCCACTTAGACTTGACCTTTGTACAAGGAGATAAGAATGGATTAATTCAAATTCTTCTACTTGCTAATTGCCAGTTGAGCCAGCACCATTTATAGAAAATGCTGTCTTTTTTTCCACTGGGAGGTTTTAGTTCCTTTGTCAAATGTCAAACAACCATAGGTGTGTGAGTTCATTTCTCGTTCTTCAATTCTATTCCATTGATCTACCTGTCTGTTACAGTACTGGTACCATGAGTTTTTTGTTGTTGTTGTTTGTTTTTGTTTGTTTGTTTGTTTTTTATCACAGTTGCTCTCTAGTAGGCTTTGAGGTCAGGGTTTGTGATTCCAGCAGAGTTTCTGACCAACCAGAGACTTCCCCACCTGGGGATCTACCACATAAACAACCACCAAAATCAGATGCTATTGTGGATGCCAAAAAGAGTTTGCTGACAGGGGACTGATATTGCTGTCTTCTGAGAGGCTCTGCCAATATCTGACAAATACCGAAGTGAATGCTCTCAGCCATCAATTGGCTGGAGCAGAGGGTCCCCAATGAAGGAGTTAGAGAACATACCAATGGAGCTGAAGGAGTTTGTAGCTCCACAGGAGGAACAACAATATGAATGAACCAGTACCCTCAGAGCTCTCTGGGACTAAACCACAAAAAAAAATACAAAAAACAAAAACAAAAACAAAAAACAAAACCACATGTTGGGACTCAGGGCTCTAGCTGCATATGTAGCAGAGGATGGACTAGTTGGTCATCAATGAGAGGAGAGGCACTTGGTCCTGTGAAGGGAACAAGTATAGGGGAATTCCAGAATCAGGAAGCAGGAGTGGATGGGTTGGTGAGCAGGAGGAGGGAGTAGGGGATAGAGGATTGTTGGAGGGGAAACTAGAAAAAGGGTATAACATTTGAAATATAAACAAAAAGAATATCTAATAAAAATAAATAGATAGATAGATAGATAGATAGATAGATAGATAGATAGATAGATAGAGGTCATTTTCATTCTTAAGGGACTTCCAGGAGTATTCTTTATCTTGCTTTCTATGCTACAAAAAGATGGAGCACTAGAGCCATGATCTGCGGAGTTTCAACTGAGTCACAGTCCTGGAAAAAAAAAAAAAAAGAACCACAGACCAGAAAGTGATCTACAGAATGAAAGCTAGTGTTCAAGACACCCCTGTCCAAATTCTGTTGAATACTAATCCCATACTCTGGTAGATGAATAGCTGAGGATCAGAGAACCATCTGGATTGGTGACATGGGATTTCAACCTCAAATATGCCTAGGCTTAAAGCCTAGGTTTACCAATCAGACTTCAAAATTCATAATAACTGCACACATTGGATAAGTAGACTCCATATTAGGTTGTGCTTGATAGTGATGAATTATTTTTTAACTCCAAACCCACTTAATGGACCTTTACAGTAGGACCTAATATAATACAATAATTTCTGAATTATTTTTTCACTTATGAGAACAAAACTAAGAATATTTGTAGAAGAACATTTGTATCTCGCACAATTGATATCTGGAATTTAGTAGATATCACTAGAGACATAGATAACCAAGACTATAACCCTATTAGGAAAAAGAAAATCAATTAAATAAAATATGAAACAGAAACAAGTGGTGAAATTATTGGAGGATAAAAAGTATTTTGCATGCATTCAAAATGTTCAGAGTCCCAAGTAAAAATATATAAGTAACAGAGACCAATCTTTATGATTTGAAATAATAAAATAGTAGATAAAATTTACCCTGTCTGAAATTAAAAGCACATTAAAGAGATGAATTACTCTTCTGTATCAAATGACTGGAAAAATGATATAATAAATGAACATCAAATTAAATATGAGAGACAAGGGAAGGAGTATAATGCTCTTTTTAAGCACTGTCCTACATGACTACACTCTTCTTGATATGATGGTACTGCCTTTTGTAAAAATAAAAAGTAAATAAATAGACTTAAGATTAAAAAAAAAAAAACTCCAGCAGCTCTTTTTGTCCAAAATAATCAATAGAAGCCAACATTTGAGACATTTGCTTTATTTCAACTCCTCTCAGACATCCCCCCCCCCAGGAACACAATAGCAATTTTATTTATTTATCTATTTATTTATATGTACATATGTACACCATACTGTATCAATTGATTGACTGATTGATTGATTGATTGATTGATTGAATAGTCTTTTTCCATCTTGTCAGCATTCCTACCATGTAAGAAAACACACATCTTCCTATTTAGGACAGAACTGCATAACTGGTAGCCAAAATACAGTTCCATTTTCTTTGGATAAACTTAGTCTTTTCCTATACCTTCATATAACAATGAAGCAGAAATGTCTCTCCTAGTAATTACTTGTTCTCATGGTCCCGTCTTGCAATGGAATGCCATAGTAAAGAGTCTACTAAGCTGATTTCAAGTTTACTGTGCCCGAGAATGAGATAGAAATTCCAGCCACAAAAACAATAAACAAAGGAGTAGTTTCACCCATAGCCAGTGATAAAAATACTATTTTTAGAATTCTGAGTTACTTAACTTGTGTTTTTACTCAACTTTCAGATCTATGACATTGCACAGAGGAGATCTAAATAAAAATCCTCTTTTGCAGCAAGCAAAATCAGCAATATTGCCTGGGGAAGCTTCTAACCACCATTGTCAAGGCTACTTAGTAATCAGATAAATCGTGGCTTGTTAAATAACATGAGAAAGTCCTCGGAGACACTGGCATCTTTTGTGACATTAAGCTTTTAAAAATGTCATATCTGGAAGATGGAGTTTAAAACAATGATGTTATAAGAAACTATCCATTAAACAACAAGAGATAAAGACTTCTAATAAGGCAGATCTACAGAAATAACATGTTGAAAGATCCTACTCCAATAAATGAGGAAAAATTAAGACACATGTCTAAAAATCTCAAGCAGATTTCTTGACTTGAAAATATCATGTTAAGTTTGTATAATTTTTAAAAAGTGAAAAGGTTAAAAAGGAGAAAATGATTTATTTCATCATAAAATATGAATTAATTTTTAAAAATTTCTAATCCAAGAGCTACATTAAAAAAAAAAGTGCTCAGTGACACATGAATAAGGATCTCTGAGATGTTTTCCTTTTCTACCTATGTATTGCTTTCTGTTTTGATGCTATTAACCACAGTAAAAGAAACTTATGTTTTGAAAATATTTGAGGAATGTCATGGGAATATTAAGAATAGAAGGAATGATTGACTGGAATAGAAACAAGGCATTCTCAGAATGACTGATAGTATTATGATTATTTATAAGGCCTTACTAATAAAAAACAAAAATATTTAAAAATATTTTGTATATAAAAATGTGGATTTATCTCTTCTTTAGTTATTTCTACCAGGTTTTCATAAATTGTTGTCTCCATTTTAAAACATCCTTTCTAGACATTTTCCCTTTTTACATGAGTCTTTTCAGTTCAACATAGAAACTATGTCATATAAATGCACTCAATGAGTATTTCCTTAGGTCTAACTCAGACATTCTATCTCTTTTTGGGTAATATGCAGTATTCTTAAATACTGTCCATTTTTCAAATATCACTTTCACAAAGGCAAATGATCATGGTTCAAATATAAATCAAGAAACCCAGACTTGAATCATGGACTAATAATAAATAAGGTCCTAAATCCTGCTTACAGAAATTCTACTTAAATTCTTTACAACAAAATTTTATAAAATCATAAACTGTCTTTGAAACATCATTTTAAAAACTTTGTTAAAAGACCTTAATAATTATCCTACATTATACTACTGGTTTAAAAAATCTTCACTATCTCAACTCAAATTATATAATACCTTCATTTTATTCTCTTAACAAAACAGGAAATTAAAGGACAGTAAGATGATTTAGTGGGTAAAGGCACTTACAACAAGATCAGAAGACCTGTGTTTTCAATTCTTAGAACCCATATGGTGTTAGAAGAGAACCAGCTCCTATCAGTTACCCGGCAACCTCTATGTATGTAGAATGGTACTCAATATATCTGCATTAACACACACACACACACACACACACACACACACACACACACACACAGGCACACACACATACACATCACCCTTTCATCCTTTCTCACTGTCTCCATTCTAAAAGAAAACAAGAAAAAGGAAACTCAGAGATCAAGAAAACAGTAGTACAGGAATCACCTAAACTAAACTGTTATGCACTCTGCCAGAGCAGGAGAATCAAATGTTATTTACAATATTATGTTTCATGTGGAGTCACAAATGACATGATTTCTTTATGAAAATTGTGAGTGGATATCCATATTTATTAAGAGTAGAAGCTGATTCTATTTTTAACTCTTGTGAGTATATTAGAAGCAGGCATACACAATGTCTTAAGTTGTCACAGTACAGCCTAAACATCTTTGTGTGATTGAATTAATAATCATTTAAAAATTCTCTAGAGCATGAACACAGAGGTAGTTGGAGAAGAACCTCGGGTTAAGGAGTGATGTGGCAATTCTTTATTAGCTATACTTATTTAACATTGTTTATTGATAATCCATCATTACTAGGTGTTGTGTAACTATTTCCTCTAGATATATGCATTTCCTTATAACGGAGAAAGAAGTTTCAGAAAGTCCTTAAAGAGAATCTTCCAATACTCAGGAACCTTGTGAAACTTAGAAAGCTCCTGGGGACCTTTCCTAAGGTTGTATAATGAATGCAAATTTCATAATTTCAGCAGAAGAAGAGCCTCTTGGGTGGGGTAGGAACTTCCAGCTGTGCAGAGAATTTTTGTTATACAGTGTTCATGCATTATCATCTCTGATGTATTAGAATTCTTCATCAGTGCAACTACATTGGAGTTGTCTGTGGTTTTGTAAGTGCTCAGCCATTTTATTGTAAGTCACTCAAATAAACTCACAGAAAGGGTGCAAATAAAACAATACAGATAAGTTTAACGCTGTGCTTATTAAGGCTGGAAATACAGGATCTGTTTTGGCAATTCTTAAAATGTCTGGAGAGACAGATTGTTCTTAAGGATTTTTTATTTATTTATTTATTTATTTTTTATTGAGTTAATATTCTATATAGGCCATGCCCTGGGTTTTAGTCTGCAATTGCAAATATACATTTGACAGTTTTCCATGCATCAATACAACTTAAGTTATAATCATTTTTATTTAATTTACTTTCACATTCTATCCATCTGTCTGTCTGTCTGTCTATCTATCTATGTACCTATTTTTCTATTTGTATAATCATGAGGACAGTCCTGCATGCCAAGGTATGCATGTTTAGGTAAGAGAAAAATTTACAGGAATCAGTTCTCTCCTTCCTCAATGTGAATCTCAAGAATCAACCTAAGACTGGCAAGAAGACACTTTATCTAAACAACAGTCAGTACTGAATGACCCTAATGAATATTTTTGTTTTATTTTACCTAGTATTAGTAGAATGGATTGAATTGAACCCATTCCCTTATGCTTGCAAACTAGAAGTCTACCTCTGAGTCAAATCCAGCTCTCTTCTTCTGTCTGAAACATCCTGTGCTATCCCAGACTTTGTTAATTAAGGATCATGTCATGAAATGCTGAGTCTATTTCAAATATCCTAACTATAGTTGCTTCTTCCTAGGCTACCCTCATATCTTTCTAATCTACATAAAACAAAAGGTTTCTACAGTCCTTTGTAAGATTTGATAGTTTTCTAAATTGACACAGTATTCAGAAATTTATTTTTTTGCTATGACCAGTTGAGTACAAATGATGCAACTCAGAAAAAAATCAAGATGATAGACCCACAGATAAATATTTAGAAGCAGGAAGGCCCAGAAATTTCTTGCCTTTTCTGGAGTATTACCTTCCAAGCATCTCACATATTCACAACCCTAAAAGTACAGAAATCTCAATGTTTATGCTGTTTCTATTTATTAGCGCTTTATTCAACTTCCTACACTACTACCTTCAATGAAAGAAAACTTGATTTACTGAAAGTCTCAGCCTTCTAATTTCATGATTACATGTCAGTTAGGGTAGCCCTCAGTGTAGTGACATTAGTCTTTTTCTAACCTTTGTTTGTTTGTTTGTTTGTTTGTTTTCCCTAAGGTTAGTCCTCCTCTGTAATCCTTGCCAAGGCTCAAGAATCCTTTCTTTTGTTCAGTATCCTGCATAGTGAAAAGTATCTTTCAGATATGGACAGGATATTCTATTGAATATTAACTACTATTAAACTAAAGTTAAGAATTTCTCGTGGGTTCTCCAGAGCTGACTGTGTGTCACAGCTATCCACACCCAAAATCCTGCTCACAGAGAGCTTGTCTCACAGAAGTGCTGACACACCTAAGATCATAGGTGAGACCACCAGTACTTCCCCAAAACCTGGCCCAAGTAGGATCTGCCTAGAAGCCACAGTAACCCTGAGCCATGGAGCAGCCAGGGACAAACAGCCAGGGACATGATTCTTCCGGTTCCTATCTGCACCCCTGAGCTGACCCTGTGTCATAACTATCCAGACTCCAATCATACCCAGAGATCTTGTCTTCCAGGGGTGCTGAAAAACATAAGACCACAGGCTAACAGACTAACAGAAGGAACATACTCCAGTCAGAACCAGCAAGAACAGCAGATACCAGACATAACAAATGAATATAAGAAACGGAATCCAGCAGGTGAGTGAGCCATCTTGTATCATGGGTTCCTCAGAGACCAGTCTGTGCAGGAGAGCATGTGGACTCCAGAAGCAACATAGTTTCTGGGACAGGGCACATTCTGGGCCATTATCTTAAGCCAGGAAACAGATCTGAGCTCCAGAATCCTGTACTCCTTCCCAGCAAGAGGAGATGTGGCTGCCAGGGATGGCTCTAACCACCAGAGCAGGAGAGAAAGCCATCTGTATCCCAGGTCCTTCAGAGTTAAGTCTGCACAGGAATGACTGCAGACTGCAGAAGCAACATAGCTTCTGGGACAGGACCCATTCCGGGCCATCATCTTCAACCAGGAAACACATCTGAGCTCCAGACATCTGCACTCCTCCCCCATCAGAGGATAGGTGGCCTGCCTAGAGTACTCTGACCATTGAGATTCAGGCCAGAGTTGGACTCCCAGGAGTGCTGACAGAAGCTAACAGAATCACAGGAAGTACAAGCTCCAGCCAGAGACAGCTATAACAACTAACTCCAGAGATTAGCAGATGGCTAAAGGCAAACATAAGAGTCTTACTAACAGAGACTAAGAGCGCTCACCATCATCAGAACCCAGAAATCCCATCTCAGTGAGTCCTGGGTATCCCAAAACACCCAAAAAGCAAGACTCAGATTTAAAATCATATCTCATGATGGTGGTAGAGGATTTCAAGAAGGGCTCACTTAAAGAAATACAGGAGAACACTAAACAGCCCTTAAAGAAGAAACACATAAATCTCTTAAAGAATTAGAGGAAAACACAACCAAAGAGGTGATGGAATTGAACAAAACCATCCAAAGTCAAAAAAATGGAAATAGAAACAATAAAGAAAACCCAAAGGGAGACATCTCTGGAGATAGAAACCCTAGGAAAGAAATCAGGAACCATAGATGCAAACATCAGCAACAGAATACAAGAGATGGAAGAGAAAATTTCAGATGCAGAAGATTCCATAGAAAACATGGACAAAACAATCAAAGAAAATGCAAAATGCAAAAAGATTCTAACTCAAACATCCAAGTAATCCAGAACAAATTGAGAAAAACCAAACTTAAGGATAATAGGAGTAGATGAGAATGAAGATTTTCAACTAAAAGGGCCAGCAAATATCTTCAACAAAATTATAGAAGAAAACTTCCCAAACCTAAAGAAAGAGATGCTCATGAACGTAGAAAAAGCTTACATAACTCCAAATTGACTGGACCAGAAAATAAATTCCTCCTGACACATAAAAATCAGAACTACAATTGCACTAGATAAAGATAGAATATTAA
Organism: Mus caroli; assembly: GCF_978045245.1. Classification (NCBI taxonomy): domain Eukaryota; kingdom Metazoa; phylum Chordata; class Mammalia; order Rodentia; family Muridae; genus Mus; species Mus caroli. The sequence continues at coordinate 157,255,480 of NW_028227258.1, forward strand.
AAGCGGGAAGGGAAAAAGGTCAAGTAACATATAAAGGCAAGCCTATTAGAATTACACCAGATTTCTCACCAGAGATTATGAAAGTCAGAAGATCCTGGACAGATGTTCTTCAGACCCTAAAAAAAAAAAAACCACAAATGCCAGCCCAGGCTACTGTACCCAAGAAAACTCTCAATTACCATAAAGGAAGAAACCAAAGTATTCCATGATAAAATCATATTCACACAATATCTTTCTATGAAACCAGCAATTCAAAGGATAATAAAGGGAAAACACCAACCCAAGGATAGAAACTATACCCTAGAAAGAGCAAGAAAGTAATCCTTCAACAAACAGAAAAGAAGACAGCCACAAGAACAGAATACCATCTTTAACAACAAAAATAACAGAAGCAACAATTACTTTTCCTTAATATCAATGGACTCAATTCACCAATAAGAAGACATAGAGTAATAGACTGGCTACAGAAACAGGACCCGACATTTTGCTGCTTACAGGAAAACCACCTGAGAGAAAAAGACAGACACTACCTCAGAGTGAAAGGCTGGAAAACAATTGTCCAAGCAAATGGTCTGAAGAAACAGGCTGGAGTGGCCATTCTAATATCGAATGAAATTGACTTCTAATCCAAAGTTATCAAAAAAGTCAAGGAAGGGTACTTCATACTCATCAAAGGTAAAATTTACCAATATAGACTCTCAATCCTCAATATCTATGTTCCAAAGGCAAGGGCAGCAACATTAATTAAAGAAACCTTAGTAAAGCTCAAAACAAACATTGTACCTCCAACAATAATAGTGGGAGACTTGAAGCCCCACTCTCATTAATGGACAGATCCTGGAAACAGAAAGTAAACAGAGACACATTGATACTAACAGAAGATATGAAAAAAAATGGATTTAACAGATATCTACAGAACATTTATCCTAAAAGAAAAGGACATACCTTCTGCTCAGCACCTAATGGTACCTCCTACAAAATTGGCCATATAATCGGTCACAAAACAGGCCTTAACAGATACAAAAATATTGAAATTATCCCATGTATCCTATCTGATCACCACTGACTAAGGCTGATCTTCAATAAAAACATAAATAATAGAAAGCCAACATCAGTGTGGAAACTGAACAACACTCTACTCAATGATACCTTAGTCAAGAAGAAATAAAAAAGAAACTAAAGAGTTTTTAGAGTTTAATGAAAATGAATCCACAACAAACTCAAACTTATGAGATACAATGAAGGCAGTCCTAAGAAGAAAACTCATAGTCCTGAGTGCCTCCAAAAAGAAGCTAGAGAGACAATACACTAGCAGCCTGACAGCATACCTAGAAGCTCTAGAACATAATAAAGCAAATTCACCCAAGAAGACTAGACTACAGGAAATAATCAAACTTAGGGCTGAAATCAACCAAGTGGAAACAAAGAGAATTATTCAAAGAATCAACCAAATCAGGAACTGTTTCTTTGAGAAAATCAACAAGATAGATGAACCCTTAGCCAGACTAACTAGAGGGCACAGGGACAGTACTCTAATTAACAAAATCAGAAATGAATGAAAAAGGAATAAAAACAGAAGCTGAGGAAATCCAAAATATCATCAGATCCTTCTACAAATGGGAATACACAACAAAACTTGAAAATCTGGATGAAATGGTCCATTTCTGAGACAGATACCAGGTACAGAATTTAAATCATGATCAGATTAATGATCTAAACAGCCCCATTTCTGCTAGAGAAATAGAAACAGTCATTAATAGTCTCCCAACCAAAAAAAGCCCAGGCCCAGATGGGTTTAGTGCAGAGTTCTATCAGACCTTCAAAGAAGACCTAATGACAACTCTCCTCAAACTATTCCACAAAATCCAAACAGAAGGTGCTCTACCCAATTTATTCTATGAAGCAACAATTACTCTGATATCTAAACCACACAAAATTCCAACAAAGGAAGAGAACTACAGACCAATTTCCCTTATGAATATTGATGCAAAAATACTCAATAAAATCCTTACAAACTGAATCCAAGAACACATCAAAATGATCGTCCATCATGACCAAGTAGGCTTCATCCCAGGAACACAGGGAAGGTTTAATATATGGAAATCCATCGACATAATCCACATTATAAACAAACTCAAAGAAAAAAAATCACATGATCATCTATTTAGATGCTGAGAAAGCATTTGAGAAAATCCCACATGCCTTCATGATAAAAGTCTTGGAAAGATCAGGAATTTGAGGTCCGTAACTAAACATGATAAATGCAATAAAGAGCAAACCAGTAGCCAACATCAAATGAAATGGAAGCACTCTCACTAAAATTAAGGAATAGGCAACATCAAACTAAATGGAAGCACTCAGACTAAAATTAAGGAATAGGCAAGGCTGTCCACTTTCTCCCTACCTATTCAATATAGTATTTGAAGTCCTAGCCAGAGCAATTCAACAACAAAAGGAGATCAAAGGGATATGAACTGGAAAGGTAGAAGTAAAAATATCACTATTTACAGATGATATGATTGTATATATAAGTGACCCTAAATATTCCACCAGAGAACTCCTAATCCAGATAAATAGCTTCAGTGAATTAGCTGGACATAAAATTAATTAAAACAAGTCAGTAGCCTTTCTCTACACAAAGGATAAACAGGCTGAGAAAGAAATTTGGGAGACAACACCCTTTATAAACGTCACAAATAATATAAAATATCTTGGTGTGATCCTAACTATGAAAATAAAGATCTGTATGATAAGAACTTCAAGTCTATGAAGAAAGAAATCAAAGAAGATCTCATAAGATGGAAAGATCTCCCATGATCATGGATTGGCAGGATTAATATAGTAAAAAATGGCTATCCTGTGTAAAGCAATCTAGAGATACAATGCAATCCCCATCAAATTCCAACTCAATTTTTCACTGAGTTAGAAAGGGCAATTTGCAAATTCATCTGGAATAACAAAACACCTAGGATATCAAAAACTCTTCACAATGATAAAAGAATCTCTGGTGGAATCACAATGCCTAAAGTTGTACTACAGAGCAATTGTGAAATAAACAAACAAACAAACAAAAACAAAAACAAAAAACCTTCCCCCCCTGAAACCCTGCATGGTACTGGTATAGCAACAGACAGGTAGACCAACAAAATAGAATTGAAGACACAGAAATGAACCCACACATCTATGGTCACTTGATCCTTGACAATGGAGCTAAAACCATCCAGTGAAAAAAAGCATTATCAACAAATGGTGCTGGCACAACTAGCGGTTATCATGTAGAAAAATGGGAATTGATCCATTCTTTTATTATTATTTTTATTTTTTATTAGATATTTTCTTTATATACATTTTAAATGCTATCCTGAAAGTTCCCTATACACTTGCTCTGCATCCTATCTTCTTGTACAAAGCACAAGTTTCAGTGGATCAAAGAATTCCATATAAGACCAGAGACACTGAAACTTATAGAGGAGAAATTGGGGTAAAGCCTCGAAGATATGGGTACAAGGGAAAAATTCCTAAACAGAACAGCAATGGCTTGTGCTGTAAGATCAAGAATAAACAAATGGGGCCTCATAAAATTGCATGGCCTCTGTAAGGCACAAAAAAGACACCAACAGATTGTGAAAGGATTTTTACCAATGCTAAATTTTATAGAGGTCCAATATCCAATATATACAAAGAGCTCAAGAAGCTGTACTCCAGAAATGTAAATAACGCCATGAAAAATGGGGTAAAGAGCTAAACAAAGAATTATTAACTGAAGAACACTGAATGGCTGAGAAGCACCTGAAAAAAATGTTTAACATCCTTAATCATCAGTAAAATGCAAATCAAAACAACCCTGAGATTCCACCTAACACCAGTAGAATGGCTATGATAAAAAAAATTCAGGTGACAACAGATGCTGGTGAGGATGTGGAGAAAAAGGAACACTCCTCAATTGCTGGTGGGATTACAAGCACGTACAACCACTCTGGAAATCAGTCTGATGTCCCTCAACAGAGGAATGGATACAGAAAATGTGGTACATTTACACAATGGGGATATAATGGACCTCTATAAAATCAGCTATTAAGAAGAATGAATTTCTGGAGAATATCTGAAAGAATATCTGGAGACTATAATGCTTAGTGAGGTAACCCAATCACAAAAGAAGTCACTTTATATGCACTCACTGATAAGTGGATATTAGCCCAGAAACTTAGAATACCCAAGATACAATTTGCAAAATACAGGAAAATCAACATGAATGTAGACCAAAATGTGGACACTTCTTTCCTCCTCTGAATAGGGAACAAAACACCCATGGAAGGAGTTACAGAGACAAAGTTTGGAGCTAAGATGAAAGGATGGACCATCCAGAGACTGCCCCACCTGGGGATCAATCCCATAATTATCCACCAAATGCAGATACTATTGCATATTCCAGCAATATTTTGCTGAAAGGACCTGATATAGGTGTCTCTTGAAAGGCTATGCAGTGCCTGGCCAATACAGAAGTGGATGCTCACAGTCATCTATTGAATGGAACACAGGATCTCCAATGGAGAAGCTAGAGCAAGTAACCAAGGCACTGAAGGGGTCTGCTATCTGATAGGTGGAACAACAATATGAACTAACCAGTACCCCCAGAGCTTGTGTCTTTAGCTGCATATGTAGCAGAAAATGGCCTAGTTGGCCATCATTAGGAATAGAGGCAGTTTGGTATTGCAAACTTTATATGTCGCAGTACAGGGGAACACCATGGCCAAGAAGTGGGAGTGGGTGGGTAGGGAATCAGGGCAGGGGTACTTGTAGGGGACTTTTAGCATAGCATTTGAAATGTACATGAAGAAAATATATAATAAAAAATTGAAAAAAAAGAAAGTTGCATATAATAAAAGGAGAAGAAAGAGAAGTAAAAACATGCTGCCAATGGGTGGAGAAAAGGAGAAATTCATTTGATTTGTATAGAAAAGAGGTAAAGAGCATTGCAGAGATTGTGACATCTGAATTGAAGGCACAAAAAGTTGGCTCACTATTAACATGGAACATTAAAAGTGAAGGATAACATGTAAGAAAAATACTGCAGGATGAAACAGCATGTCTGAAGAGGTTATGTGCCTGTGGCTGTATTACCATAGCTTGAATGAAAATAATGGCAGTGAGGAGTAAGAGAAGGAAAGTACGAGGTATTATAGGTATGTAGATGTAGACTGTTGAAAAAAATTATGGCATTTACCAGATTTAACACTTAAGTAATAACATTCATTGTAGAGTACCATCATTCTTTGTAAATAACAGTAAAAACAATGTTTTGTTTTGTGGGATGGAATTAGTGTCATCTTTGACATAATTTTTTGAGATACTTATAAGAAAGCCAGTTATCCCTAGCACAGGATATAAAACTCAGAATAAGACCTAAACTAAAAATATAGAATTTATATATTTAGAGTTTTACTCCTACAAGGATATTTCCTTACTCAATCTATAAAACAAAATTGTTGGGATTTATATAAATTCATTTTATGCAAATAATTATTTTCCAAGTTATGTTCTGTTACCTTTGCCTGTCATAAAAGATGTAGATCTTGTGACCCATTGAAGATTAATCCAGGATTCTTCCCTCAACTCAGGTCTCCAGGAGTTTTCTGCAGAGCTAGAAGAAGATACAGATGATAGGACTGGAGAAAACCAGTGTTTAGAAAGATTTAAAATCACATCTCATGATGAAGATAGAAGACTTTAAAAATGACAAAAATAACTCCCTTAAAGAAATATAAGAGATCACAGGTAAACAGGAAACACAAAAATCCCTTAAAGAATTACAGGAAAAGACAATCAAAGTGAAGGAATTGAACAAAACTATCCAGCATCTAAAACTGGAAATAGAAACAATAAAGAAATCACAAAGGGATACAAACCTGGGGATAGAAAACCTAGAAAAGAATTCAGGAGTCATAGATGCAAGAATCACCAACAGAAGACAAGAAATAGAAGAGAGAATCTCAGGTGCAGAAGATATCATAGAAGACATTGACATAACAATCAAAGAAAATGCAAAATGCAAAAATCTCCGAACCCAAAACATTCAGGAATCTAGGGCACAATAAAAAGACCAATCCTAAGAATAATAGGTATAGAAGAGAGGAAAGATTCCCAACTTAAAGGGCCAGCAAATATTTAACAAAATTAGAGAAGAAAACTTCCCTAGCCAAAGAAAGAAATGTCTATGAGCATAAAAGAAGCCTATAGAACTCCAAGTAGATTGAACCAGAAAAGAAATTCCTCCTGTCACATAATAATCAAAACACAAATGCACTAAATAAAGACAGAATATTAAAAGCAGTAAGGGAAAATGGTCAAGTAACATATAAAGGTAGACCTATCAAAATTACATCAGACTTCTCACCAGAGACTATGAAAGCTAGAAGATCCTGTGCAGAAATCATACAGGCCCTAAGAGAACACAAATGGCAGCCCAGGCTACTATACTCAGCAAAACTCTGAATTACCATAAATGGGGAAACCAAGATATTCCATGACAGAACCAGATTTACATAATACCTTTCCAGAAACCCAGCCCTACAAAGGATAATAGATGGAAAATGCCAAGACAAGGAGGGAAACTACACCTGAAAAAAAGCAACAATGTAATCTTCTTTCAACAAACCCAAAAGAAGATAACACATAAACATAAAAATGACATAAAAAATAACAAGAAGCAATAATCACTGTTCCTTAATATTTCTTAACACTTATAGACTCCATTTCTCAATAAAAAGACATAGACTAACTGAATGGATACATAAACAAAATCCAGCATTTTTCTACATACAGAAAATGCACCTCAGTGTCAAATGCAAACACTACCTCAGAGTAAAGGACTGGAAAAATATTTCCAAGCATATAGTCCCAAGAAAAAAAAGATGGAGTGCTGATTCTAGTATCCAAAATACTTTCATTCAAAAGTCATCAAACAAGATAAGGAAGGACACTTCATACTCATCAAAAGAAAAAAATACCAAAAAGAACTCTCAATTCTAAACATCTATGCTCCAAATGCAAGGGCACCCACATTCATAAAATAAACTTTACTAAAGGTAAAATGCACATATTGAACCTCACCCAATAATTGTGGGGGACTTCAAAGCCTACCCTCATCAAAATACAGATCAGGGAAACAAACTAAACAGGACACAGTGAAACTAACAGAAGTTATGGAACAAATGAATTTAACAGATTCTATAGAACATTTCACTCTAAATCAAATATATATATATACCTTCTTCTCAGCACCTCATGGTTCCTCCTCCAAAATTGAACATATAATCTGTCATAAAACAGACTAAAACAGATATAAGAAGATTGAAATAATCCCATGCCTCCTATCAGATCACTATGGATTAAGGTTCTTCTTCAATAACAAGAAAAACAACAGAAAGCCCACATACACCTGGAAGCTAAACAACTAACTAATCAATTTTAATTTCCTCAGAGATGAAATAAAGAAAGAAATTAAAGACTTTTTAGAATTTAATGAAAATTAAGGCACAGCATATCCAAATTTATGGGACACAATGAAAACAGTGCTAAGAGGAAAACTCATAGCCCTGAATGACTCCAAAAAGAAATTAGAGTGATCATACTCTAACAGTTTAACAGCACATCTAATAGCTCTAAACCAAAAAGAGGCAAATATATACAAGATACAACAGTCACATAACCCCTAAAGAAATAGAAGCAGCCACTAAAGATTTCCCAACAAAAAAAAAAAAAAACAAAACAAAACAAAAACAAAACAAAAAAACAACAAAAACAACAACAACAAAAAAAAAAACCCACAACCTGATAGTTTTAGTGCAAAATTCAGAACTTCAAAGAAGACCGAAGATCACTACCCTCCAACCTATTCCACAAAATAGAAACAGAAGGAACTCAATTCTTCATAGAGTTAGCAAGAACAATTCTCAAATTCATCTGGAATAACAAAAACCCCAGGATAGTGAACACTCACAATAATAAAAGAAATTCTGGGGTAGTCACCATCCCGGAAATCAGACTGTACTACAGAGCAATTGTGATAACAACGGCATGGTATTGGTAGAGTGACAGGCAGGTAGATCAATGGAATACAATTGAAGGCCCAGAAATGAACCCATACACCTATGGTCACTTGATATTTGACAAAAGAGCAAACATTTTCCACAAATGTTTCTGGCTCAACTGGCAATTAGCATGTAGAAGAATGCAAATAGATTCATTCTTATCCCCTTGTACAAAGCTCAAGCCCAAGTGAATCAAGGACCTCCACATAAAACCCTGTAAGGCAAAGGACACTGTCAATAGGACAAAAAAGGAACCAACAGATAGGGAAAAGATCTTTACCAATCTTACATCTGATAGAGGGTCAATATCCAATATATACAAAGAACTCAAGAAGTTAGACTCTAGAGAATCAAATAACCCTATTAAAAATAGGTAACATCTGTGCAGGTCAGCTCACAGAGTGCTGAGGGTGAACAAGCAGACTGCAGTAGCAGCACAGCTTCTGGAACAGGGAGAAGTGACACAGCTTCTGGGACAGACCCCCATGTCAGGCTCCTTTCCCACCAGAGGAGAGGTGACCACCCGGGAGGGCTCTGACCCCCAGAGCAGATGAGGGAGCCATCTTGTGTCTTGTGTCCCTCGGAGACTGGTCTGTGAGATGAGCATGCAGACTGCAGAGGCAACCCAACTTCTGGGATAGGCCCTGTTTCAGGCCTTCATCTTCAGCCAGGTGGCAGGACTGAAGACCAGGCCTCTGTGTACTTTCCCTTCAAGAGGAGAGCTTGCCTGAAGAGAGTACTCTGATCACTGAGACTCAGGAGAGAGCTGGACTCCCAGGAGAGAGCTGGACAGAATCACGGGAGGAACAGGCTCTAGCCAGAGACAACTATAACAACTAACACCAGAGATTACCAGATGGCAAAAGGCAAACATAAGAATATTACCAACAGAAACCAAGCACTCCCTCCTCATCCAGTCCTGGATACCCCAACATACCAGAAAAGCAAGATTCAGATTCAAATCATATCTCATGATGCTGGTAGAGGACCTTAAAATGGGCATTAATAACTCACTTAAAGAAACACAGGAGAACACTGCTAAACAGGTAGAAGTCCTTAAAGAAGAAACACAAAAATCCCTTAAAGTATTACAGGAAAACACAACAAAACAGGTGATGGAACTGAACAAAACCATCCAAGACCTAAAAAGGGAAGTAGCACATTAAAGAAAACCCAAAATGATACAACACTGGAGATACAAACCCTAGGAAAGAAATCAGGAACCATAGATTCAAGCATCAGCAACAGAATACAAGAGATGGAAGAGAGAATCTCAGGTGCAGAAGATTCCATAGAGAACAGGGGCACAACAATCAAAGAAAATGCAAAATTCAAAAAGATCCTAACTCAAAAAATCTAGAATCCAGGACACAATGAGAACACCAAACGTAAGGATACTAGATATAGATGAAAATGAAGATTTTTCAATTGAAAGGGCCAGCAAATATCTTCAACAAAAATATGGAAGAAAACTTCCTAAACCTAAAGAGATGCCCATGAACATACAAGAAACCTACAGAACTCCAAATCGACTGGACCAGAAAATAAATTCCTCCTGACACATAATAATCAGAACAACAAATGCACTAAATAAAGACAGAATATTTAAAGCAGTAAGGGGAAAATGTCAAGTAACATATAAAGGTAAGCCTATTAGAACTATATCAGATTTCTCACCAGAGACAATAAAAGCCTGAAGATCCTGGACAGATGTTTCTGTACAGAAACTACACACTAGAAAAAAGCAAGAAAGTAATGTTTCAACAAACCTAAAAGAAGACAACCACAAAAACAGAATGCCAACTCTAACAACAAAAAAAATAGGAAGCAACAATTACTTTTCCTTAATATCTATTAATATCAATGGACTCAACTCCCCAATAAAAAGACATAGACTAACAGACTGGCTACACAAACAGGACACAACATTTTGCTTCTTACAGGAAACCCATCTCAGGGAAAAAGACAGAAACTACCTCAGAATGAAAGGCTGGAAAACAATTTTCCAAGCAAATGGTTTGAAGAAACAAGCTGGAGTAGCCATTCTAATATCGAATAAAATGGACTTCCAACCCAAAGTTATCAAAAAAGACAAGGAGGGACATTTCTTACTCATCAAAGGTAAAATCCTCCAAGAGGAACACTCAATTCTGAATATCTATGCTCCAAATGCAAGGACAGCCATATTCATTAAAGAAAGTTTAGTAAAGCTCAAAGCACACATTGTATCTCATACAATAATACTGGGAGACTTCAACACCCCACTCTCACCAATGGACAGATTCTGAAAACAGAAAATAAACAAAGACACATGGATACTAACAGAAGTTATGAAACAAATGAATTTTCTCAGCACCACATGGTACCTCCTTCAATATTGCCCATATAATTGGTCACAAAACAGGCCTCAACAGATACAAAAATACTGAAATTATCCAATGCATCCTATCAGATCACCACAGACTAAGGATGATTTTCATTAACAGCATAAATAATAGAAAGCCAACATTCACGTGGAAAATGAATAACACTCTACTCAATGATACCTTAGTCAAGGAAGAAATAAGAAAAGAAATGAAAGACTTTGTAGAGTTTAATGAAAAGGAATCCACAACAAACTCAAACTTATGGGACACAATGAAGTTAGTCCTAAGAGGAAAACTTATAGTCCTGAGTACCTTCAAAAAGAAACTAGAGAGAGCAAATACTAGCAGCCTAACAGCTCACCTATAAGCTCTAGAACTAAAGAAAGCAAATTCACCCAAGAGGAGGAAACTGCAGGAAATAATCCAACTCAGGGTTGAAATCAACCAAGTGGAAACAAAAAGAACTTTGAATACAAAGAATCCACCTAACCAGGAGCTGGTTCTTTAAGAAAATCAACAAGATAGATAAACCCTTAGCCACACTAACTAGAGGGCACAGGGACAGTAATCTAATTAACAAAATCAGAAATAAAAAAGGAGACATAAAAACAGAACCAGAGGAAATCAAAAAACATCATCAGAAACTACTGCAAAAGGCTATACTCAACAAAATTGGAAAACCTGGATGAAATAGACAACTTCCTAGAAAGATACAAGATAGCAAAGTTAATCAGGATGAGATTAACAATCTAAACAGTCCAATTTCCCCTAAAGAAAGAGAATCAGTCATCAATAGTCTCCCAACCAAAAAAAGCTCCAGACCAGATGGGTTTAGTGCAGTGTTCTATCAGACCTTCAAAGAAGGCAAACTCTCCTCAAACTATTCCACATAATAGAAACAGAAGGAACTCTACCCAATTCATTTTATGAAGCCACAATTACTCTGATACCTAAACCACACAAAGATCCAACAAAGAAAGAGAACTACAGACCAATTTCTCTCATGAATATCGAAGCAAAAATACTCAATAAAATCCTTGCAAACAGAATCCAAGAACACATTAAAATGATCATCCATCATGACTAAGAAGGGTTCATCTCAGGGATGCAAGGATGGTTTAATATATTGAAATCCATCAACATAATTCACTATATAAACAAACTCAAAGAAAAAACAACATGATCATCTTGTTAGATGCTGAGAAAGCATTCGACAAACTCCAACACCCATTCATGATAAAAGTCTTGGAAAGATCAGGAATTCAAGGCCCATACCTAACCATAATAAAAACAATCTACAGCAAACCAGTAGCCAACATCAAAGTAAATGGAGAGAAACTGGAAGCAATCCCACTAAAATCAGGGACTAGACAAGGTTGCCCACTTTCTCCCAACCTATTCAATAGGGTACTTGAAGTCCTAGCCAGAGCAATTCGACAACAAAAGGAGATCAAGGGGATACAAATTTGAAAGGTAGAACTCAAAATATCACTATTTACAGATGATATGATAGTATATGTTAGTGACCCTAAAAATTGCACCAGAGAACTCCTAAACCAGATAAACAGCTTCAGTGCAATAGCTGGATATAAAATTAACTCAAACTTATCAATGGCCTTTCTCTACACAAAGGCTGAGAAAGTAATTAGGGAAATAACACCCTTCACAATAGTCACAAATAAAATAAAATACCTTTGTGTGACTCAGTAAAAGGAAGTGAAACATCTGTATGATAAGAACTTCAAGTCTCTGAAGAAAGAAATTGAAGAAGATCTCAGAAGATAAAAAGATCTCCCATGTTCATGGATTGGCAGGATTAATATATTAAAAATGGCTATCCTGTATAAAGCAATCTATAGATTCAATGCAATCCCCATCAAAATTCCAACTCAATTCTTCACTGAGTTAGAAAGGGCACTTTGGAACTTCATCTGGAATAATAAAAAACTTAGGATAATAAAAACTATTCTCAACAATAAACAAACATCTGGTGGAATCACCATGCCTATCCTCAAGCTGTAGCACAGAGAAATTTTGATAAAAACTTCATGGTATTGGTACAGCCACAGATAGGTAGATCAATGGAATAGAATTGAAAACCCAGAAATGAATCCACACACCTATGGTCACTTAATCTTTGACAAGGGTGCTAAAAACCAGCCAGTGGAAAAAAGACAGCATTTTCAACAAATGGAGCTCTCACAACTGGAGGTTATTATATTGAAGAATGAGAATTGATCCATTCTTGTCTCCTTGTACAAACCTCAAGTCTACATGGAACAAAGACCTCCACATAAAACCTGAGACACTGAAATTTATAGAGGAGAAAGTGGGGAAAAGCCTAGAAGATATGGGCATTGGGGAAAAATTCCTAAACAGAACAGCAATAGTGGCTTGTTCTGTAAGATCAAGAATTGACAAATGGGACCTCATGAAATTGAAAAGCTTCTGTAATGCAAAAGACACTTTCAATAAGACAAAAAGGCCACCAACATATTGGGAAAAGATTTTTATCAATCCTAAATCTGAAAGGAGACTAATATCCAATATATACAAAGAGCTCAAGGAGCTGGACTCCAGAAATTCAAGTAATCCTTGAAAAATATTGTACAGAGCTAAACAAAGAATTCTCAACTGAAGAATTCCTAAAGGCCGAGAAACACCTGAAAAAATGATCAACATCCTTAATCATCATGGAAATGCAAATCTAAACAACCTTGAGATTCCACCTCACTCCTGTCAGAATGGCTAGGATAAAAAATACAAGTGACAGCAGATGCTGGTTAGGATGTGGAGAAAGAGGAACGCTCCTCCATTGATGGTGGGATTGCAAGCTTGTACAACCACTCTGGAAATCAGTCTTGTAGTTCCTCAGAACTTTGGACATAGTACTACTGGAAGATCCAGCAATACCTTTCCTTGGCATATACCCAGAAGACGTTCCAAATTGTAATAAGGACACATGCTCCACTATGTTCATAGCAGTCTTATTTATAATAGTCAGAAGCTGGAAAGAACACAGATGTCCCTCAACAGAAGAATGAATACAGAAAATGTGGTATATTTACACAATGGAGCACTACTAGGCTATTAAAAAGAATGAATTTATGAAATTCTTGGGCTAATGGATCAATCTGGAGAAAATCATGCTTAGAGAGGTAACCCAATCACAAAAGAAGTCACTTGGTATGTACTCACTGTTAAGTGGATATTAGTCCAGAAACTTAGAATACCCAAGATATAATTTGCAAAATACAGGAAAATCGAGAAGAATGTAGACCAAAATGTGGATACTTCTTTCCTCCTCAGAATAGGGAACAAAACAACCATGGAAGGAGTTACAGAGACAAAGTTTGGAGCTAAGATGAAAGGATGGACCATCCAGAGACTAACCCACGCGGGGATCCATCCCATAATCAGCCTCCAAATGCTGACACCATTGCATACACCAGCGAGATTTTGCTGAAATGACCCTGATATAGCTGTCTCAAGTGAGGCTATGCCATTGCCTGGCAAATACAGAAGTGTATGCTCACAGTCTTCTATAGGATGGAACACAGGGCCCCCAATGGAAGAGCTAGAGAAAGTATCCAAGGAGCTGAAGGGGTTTGCAACCCTATCGGTGGCTCAACAATATGAAATAACCAGTACCCCCAGAGCTCAAGTTTCTAGCTACATATGTAGCAGAAGAAGATGGCCTAATTGCCCATTATTGGGAAGAGAGGCCCTTTGGCCTTGGAAACTTTATATGCCCCAGTACAAGGGAAGGCTAGTGCCATGAAGTGGGAGTGGGTGTGTAGGGGAGCAAGGTAGGGGTAGCATATAGGGAACTTTCAGGACAGCATTTGAAATGTAAATAAAGAAAATATCTAATAAAAAAGAAATATGAGACAAAAAAATGGGGTACAGTGCTTTAATTTAAGAATTGTTTTTTTAATTTATTTTTCATTTAGGTATTTCCTTCATTTACATTTCAAATGCTACCTCAAAAGTCCCCCCAGACCCTCCTCCTCCCACTCCCCTATGAACCCATTCCCACTTCTTGGCCCTGGCATTTCCCTGCCTTCTGGATATATGCCCAAGAGTGGTATTGTGGGATCCTCTGGTAGTACTATGTCCAATTTTCTGAGGAACCGCCAGACTGATTTCCAGAGTGGTCGGACAAGTTTGCAATACCACCAACAATGGAGGAGTGTTCCTCTTTCTCCACATCCTTGGCAGCATCTGCTGTCACCTGACTTTTTGATCTTAGCCATTTTGACTGGTGTGAGGTGGAATCTCAGGGTTGTTTTGATTTGCATTTCCCTGATGATTTAGGATGCTGACCATTTTTTTCAGGTGCTTCTCAGCCATTAGGTATTCCTCAGGTGAGAATTCTTTGTTTAGCTCTGATCCCCATTTTTTAATGGGATTATTTGATTTTTTGGAGTCCACCTTCTTGAGTTCTTTATATATATTGGATATTAGTCCCCTATCTGATTTAGGATTGTTAAAGATCCTTTCCCAATCTGTTGGTGGCTTTTTGTCTTATTGATGATGTCTTTTACCTTACAGAAGCTTTGCAATTTTATGAGGTCCTATTTCTTTTTTTCTTTTTTTTTTTTTTGGTTTTTCGAGACAGAGTTTCTCTGTGTAGCCCTGGCTGTCCTGGAACTCACTCTGTAGACCAGGCTGGCCCCGAACTCAGAAATCCACCTGCCTCTGCCTCCCGAGTGCTGGAACTAAAAGCGTGCGCCACCAACGCCCGGCTGAGGTCCTATTTCTTGATTCTAGATCTTACAGCACATGTCATTGCTGTTCTACTCAGGAATTTTTCCCCTGTGTCCATATCTTCGAGGCTTTCTCTCACTTTCTCCTCTATAAGTTTCACTGTCTCTGTTTTTATGTGGAGTTCCTTGATCCACTTAGTTTTGACCTTAGTACAAGGAGATAGGAATGGATGAATTCCCATTCCTTTACATGATAACTGCCAGTTGTGCCAGCACCATTTGTTGAAAATGCTGTATTTTTTCCACTGGATGGTTTTAGCTCCCTTATCAAAGATGATCAAGTGACTATAGGTGTCTGGGTTTATTTCTGGATCTTCAATTCTATTCCACTGGTCTACCTGTCTGTGGCTGTACTAGTACCATGAAGTTTTTATTACAATTGCTCTGTTCTACATCTTTAGGTCAGGCATGATGATTCTACCAGAGGTTCTTTTATCATTGAGAAGAGTTTTTGCTATCCTAGGTTTTTTGTTATTCCAGATGAATAATTGAAGAATTCTTAACTGAGGAATACTGAATGGCTGAGAAGTACCTAAAGAAATGTTGAACATACTTAATTATCTGGAAAATGCAAATCAATACAACTCTGAGATTGCATTTCACACAAATCAGAATGGCTAAGATCAAAATTTCAAGTGACAGCAGATGCTGGCCAGACTGTAGAGAAAGAGAAACACTCCTCCATTGCTAGTGGAATTACAAGCTGGTACATCCACTCTGGAAATCATTTTGTTGGTTTCTCAGAAAATTGGTTCTGATAAGGCTTGATGCCCCAAGGCCAGGACAGGGTATTGGGAGTGGGTGTGTTGTTGAGCAGGGGGATGGAGCATTGGATAGGAGGAGTGTTGGAGGGGAATTCAGGAAAGGGAATCACATTTGAAATGTAAATAAAGAAAATATCTAATAAGAAAAAAGAAATTAGGAAAACTAAATTGTTTACAATAGTGATAAATAATATAAAAAATCTTGGTGTTTCATGTTCCATCTGGTTTGCACCTATGCATGATTGGAGCTCATTCTCTGGATCCCCACCTACTCAGCACATACCCCATTTGCATCTTGACTCCACAGGTGTTCTGTCACATGCAGGATCACGGATAAGATCGCAAACCCTGCCCCAATACCTGGCATAACCAGTACCCACAGGACCCTGAGATGCCAATACTCTGTTCAGCCAGAGAACTGTTTTCCTTCTGGTTTTCACCTGTGTGGGAGCAGACCTATCCTCTGAATACCCATCCACTCAGCATACAATTCAGTAGCAGCTAATCCCACCCCCAGGGTTGTAGCACTTCTAGAATTATAGGATCATAGGATCACAGGTTCACAGGATCACAAGCTCCAGTCAGAGAGACTAAGTCCAGTTAACACCAGAGATAACCAGATGGCCAGAGGCAAGTGCAAGAATATAAGCAACTGAAAAGAATACTACTTGGCAATATAAGAACCCAGTTCTCCTAACACTGCTAGCACTGGATACCCTAAAACACAAGTAAAATATGTTTCAGATCTAAATCTTCTTCCCATGAAGATGGTAGAGAACTTTACGAAGGACATGAATAACAGAAATACAGGGGAACACAGGTTAAACATGTAGAAGCTCTAAAAGAGGAAACACATAAATCCCTTAAAGAAATACAGGAAAACACAATCAAACAGGTAAAGGAATTTCACTACCATCAAGGATCAAAAAATGGAAATAGAAACGTTAAAGAAAACACAAAGGGAGACAAACTGGGAATGGAAATCCTAGGAAAGAGAGCAGGAGTCAAAGATGCAAACATCATCAAGAGAATATAAGAGATAGATAAGAGAATTTGAAGTATAGAAGATACTATAGAAGACATTGACAAAAAAGTCAAGGAAAATATAAAAAGGAATAAAGTTCTAATTCAAAATATTGAAAAAATCCAGGAAACAATGAAAAAAACCAAACCTGAGAATAATAGGTATAGAAGAGAGTGAAGATTCCCAACTCCAAGTGGCAGGAAACATCTTCAACAAAATCATAGAAGAAATCTTAGATAACCTAAAGAAAGAGATGCCCATAATCATACAAGAAACCTATAAAACACCAAACAGATGGGAACATAAAAGAAATTCCTCCTGTCACATAATAATTAAAATACCAAATGCACAGAACACAGAAAGATTAATTAAAGCAGTAAGAGAAAAATGTCAAGTCACATATAAAGGCAGACCTATCTGAATTACACCAGACTTCTCAACAGAGACAATAAAGCCGGATCTTTGGAAGATGTCATGTAGACCCAAAAAGAAGAAAAATGCCAGCCTAGGCATTTTAAAACTCTCAATTATCATAGATGGATCAACCACAATATTCCAAGACAAAACCAAATTGAAACAATATCTTTCCACCAATCCACACCTACAGAGGATAATAGAAGGAAAACTCCAACAAAAGGAGGGAAACTATACCCAAGAAAAAATAAAAAACTGGGATAACTCACTCTGGATTATATTTTCTAGTTCTATCTATTTGCCTACGAATTTCATGAATTTATTGATTTTAATAACTGAGTAGTATTCTATTGTGTAACTGTTCTATATTTTCTGTATCCATGCCTCTGTTGAGGGACATCTGGTTTCACTCTAGCTTTTGACTATTATAAATAAAGGTGTTGTAATAATGTATAAATATTACATGTTGGAGAATATTCTGGGTATATGCCCAGGAATGGTATAGCTGGGTCTTCTGGTAGTACCATGTCCAAGTTTCTGAAGAACCACCAACTCATTTCCATAGTGGTTATATCAGCTTACAATCCCACTATATGTTTAGGTGTGTTCCTCTTGCTCTACATCCTTGCTAGCATCTCCTGTCACCTAAGTTTTGATCTTAGAAAGAATACACATGTTATACACTCAATGATAAGTAGATATTATCCCAGAAGCTTGGAATACCCAAGAGACAATTCACAAACCACACGAAGCTCAAGAAGAAGGAAGACCAAAGTACAGATATTTCATATTAGCTTCAGGGACTAAACCACCCACCAAAGAGGACAAATGGAGGAACCCATTGCTCCAGCTGTACAGGTAGCAGATAATTTTCTTATCTGACATCAGTGGAAGGGGAAGACTTTGGTCCTGTGAAGACTTGATGACCCAGTGCAGAGGAATGCTACATGGTAAGGCTAGAGTGGGTAAGGCTCTTGTGGAGAGTACCTTCATAGAAGCAGGGCAGAGGACTTGATGGAATAAGGGTTTTTTTTTTGAAGGGGAAACTGGGAAGTGGGAGAACATTTTAAATGTAAATAAATAAAATAACCAATAAAAAAATACTTTGTTGTGACTTTTTTAAATAACCTCTCTTCATTTATCTTTGATAATGTGGATCAACTACACCAGAACATGTAAGTTGTTGTGAGATTTGCCTGACAAAGAAGTAATGTGTCTATTCAAACCTTGCCAGGTTAACATACAGATATTGTAGTTGGTTATGTCATTAGCATCAAAGAACAAATGCTCTGAATGAAAAACTATGTCCCAAGTCTTCCATGACTGTCACTCTCTTTTCCCTCTCAAGAATCTTTTATCCCTGAGTTCCCAAGAGGGAGTTTTCAGTGAGGAGATAGATCAACAGTTTTATAAAATATGTTATGATGTGCCTGATTTGACCTTGTTGCCTTTTTAAGGTAAGACTTTTTTGTGTGTTCAAATCTATTCTACTAGATTCTTATATTCCTATTTCTTTCTAATATGCATTTTTTTTACCATTTCAAAGAATGTTTGTAGTTAATATGTTGCCTTAAATTCTAGTTTTTAAATTCTGGTTCATCTAACTGGATTGTAAACAAAAAAATAGTCTTAGTTATTGCTATTTATTACTTTAGTTTTTGCTTTTTCATTTATCTTTACAGTCTGGGGCTTTTTCATAAGTTTGTCTGTTTTGTGTGTCTTTTAGAGAGAGGTTTTTGTATATTCCTGTCTGCAAATTTACTATGTCAATGGCATTCCGTCTTTACATGTCATGGACTGCCTTGCCTGGTTTATACAGACATGAGAATACCAGATCTTCATGAATGATATAGAAGCACTCTCCCATCTAAGCTACATTTCACAACTTTTTCTTCAGGGTTTTGTGTATACTTCTAATAATTTCAAATAATACAGCTAAATTCAGTGACTGGATCAGCTTGTATATCTCCTATCTGTTCTACAGCTTTGACAGTCTAGATAACCTATTTGTCTCACATGGCTGAAAACACTTAGTTTAATAATGGATGGTTTTTTGTGTGTGAAAGTTTTAATTGTTGCTAATAATTATCACTTATAAAGATTTTCTTGGTCTAAAAATGTTAGTGGTACCCTTTCTTTAAAAAAAAATGGAGTCATCACCTTGATAAGACTCCTGGTAATAGGAAATATGGAGCCTGAACTTGTCATCTCTTATAACCAGGCAAGACTTAAGTAGAGAAAGTGGGACACCATCCAAGCCAAAAACTCACCACCTACAATTGTCATGCCTGAAAGATGTACAGTACTAATAGTGGTACAGAAATTGTGGGAGTGATCAAGCACTGACTGGTCCAGCTTGAGACCCATGGCATGAGGGTCTCAAGCGGTCTACCCCTAACACTTCCTGGATGGCCAGGAACCAGAGACTGGAAAGAGCAGAGACCTAGAATAGAATACAATAATACCAGAAAAATGACAGTGAAATGATTCCTAATTATATTCTGTTATATTGGTAGGCTAAAAAATATATAGAAATATAGAAAAATTATTTATTCTTCCCAATAAAAGAATGAAAAAGGGAGGATTACTGCATAGCACAGGTGGTCAGTGATGAATCCTATGTTTAATTGTTAAACAAGATAAAAATGGCATGTAAGGTATTCTCAAATGGCACAGTGTGCATTGAATTTGATGGTGTTACAGGAGTTCTAAGAGAGAACAATCCATTTCCTTTATAGTTCACTTAAATGTATTTTTGATGTTATAATACATTAACATAATATTCTCATATTTTAAGTTATGTCTTCAGGTCAGGACTAATTAATCTACATGGTTTTATTAAGCTCTGATACAGCCTAGAAAGGGTGGGTAAAAGAAAAATGGGGTTTTAATGACTATTTTAAGGCAGTTTAGCTTCTGAAAGATATTTGACTTAGAAAGTTTAAAATTCAAATTAAATTTTAAGGTTTAAACTCATTCATTTATTTGTTTTGAGAAATGATGGCAACAAATATATCGGCAAATATGCTTTACACAATATTAAATTATAACCTTTTTTTTGGTTTTAGAATTGCCAACAAGTCAGATGTTTCTTATTTTTTGTGTTAGAACATTTTTAAAGGAATAATTTTTAATGTATACGGCTGTTTGCTTTCATATATGTACATATATTATATTAATATTTGGTTTTCACAAAGGTCAGTACAAAGCATCAGAATCCCTGGAATTCGATCTGCAGCAGTTTGTGAGTACCATGTGTGTAATAGTGACTGAGCCTTACTTCTTTGAATAAATAACAAATGTTCTTAGCTACAGGACCACTGCATGTGGAAAAAAAATATTTCTTTTTTTTCTTTTTCCTTTTTCTTTTTTTCTTTTTTACTTATATTTCAAATGATATTCCCTTTCCTAGTTTCAGCTCTGAAAATCCCCTATCTCCTACCCCAGACCCTGCTCCGCAACCCACCCACTCCCACTTCCTGGCCCTGGCATTCCCCTATACTGGGGCACAAACCTTCACAGGAAAAAAGGCCTCTCTTCCCACTGATTAAAGACTAGGCTGTCCCCTGCTACATATGTAGCTAGAGCGACGAGTTCTTCTATGTGTTTTCTTTGATTGGTGTTTTAGACCTGGGGAGCTCTGGGGATACTGGTTAGTTCATATTCTTGTTCCTATTAAGGGGCTGCAAACCCCTTAAGCTTCTTGGGTACTTTCTCTAGCTCCTTCCTTGGGGACCCTGTGCTCTGTCCTATGGGCTGCTGTGAGCATCTACTTCTCTATTTGTCAGGGACTAGCATAGCCTCTCAGACAGCTATCTCAGGCTCCTGTCAGCAAACTCTTGATGACATCCACAATTGTGTCCAATTTTGGTGGTTGTTGTCTGGATGGTCTTTCCTTTAGTATCTGCTCCAAAATTTGTCTCTGAAATTCCTTCCATGAGTATTTTTCTCTTCTAGCAAAGACTCACTCGTTGGTCTTCCTTCTTCTTGAGTTTCATGTGTTTTGCAAACTGTATCTTAAGAACTCTGAACTTCTGGGCTTATCACTTATCAGTCAATTATCACTTACCACTTATCAGTGACTGCATATTATGTGTGTTCTTTTGTGATGTGGTTACCTCACTTGGGATGATATCCTCCACATCCATCCATTTGCCTAAGAATCTCATGAATTCATTGTTTTTTTTAATAGCTAAATAGTAATCCATTTTATAAATGTACAACATTTTCTATATCCATTCCTCGGTTGAGGGAGATCTGGGTTCTTTCCATATTCTAACTGTTATAAATAAGGCTGCTATGAACATAGTGGTGCATGGTCCTTATTACAATTTGGAGCATACTCTGGGTATATGCCCAGGAGTGGATCCTCCTGGTTGCTGAATCTTACCATAGTACTATGTCCAATTTTCTGAGGAACCAACAAAATGATTTCCAGAGTTGTTGTACCAGCTTGCAATCCTACCAGCAATGGAGGAGTGTTCTGCTTTCTCCACATCCACACCAGCATCTGCAGTGACCTGAGTTTTTGATCATAATGAATATTACTGGTGTGAGGTAGAATCTCAGGGTTGTTTTGATTTTTATTTCCCTGATGATTAAGGATATTGAACATTTGTTGAGGTGCTTCTCTCCCATTCAGGATTCCTCAGTTGAGAATTCTTTGTTTAGTTTTGCAACACATTTTTAATAGGGTTATTTGGTTTTCTAGAGTCTAACTTCTTGAGTTCTTTGTATATATTAGATATTAACCCCTTATGGGATTTAGAATTGGTGATCTTTTCCCAGTTTGTTGGTTTCCTTTTTGTCTTATTGACAGTGTAGTTTGGCTTACAGAAGCTTTGCAATTTTATGAGATCCCATTTGTTAATTCTTGAGCACAAGCCATTGGTGTTCTGTTCAGGATTTTTTTTCCCTGTGCCCATATCTTTGAGACTCTTCCCTACTTTCTCCTCTATAAGTTTCAGTGTCTCTGGCTTTAAGTGGAATTCCTTGAACCACTTAGACTTGAGTGAGATTTGTACAAGGAGACAAGAATGGATCAATTAGAATTCTTCTATTTGATAATTGCCAGTTGAGCCAACAGGATTTGGTGAAAATGCAGTAATTTCCCCACTGGATGGTTTTAGGTCCTTTGTCAAAGATCAAGTGACCAAATGTGTGGGGGCTCATTTCTGGGCTTTCAATTTTATTCCATTGATCTACTTGTGTGCCTCTGTACCAGCACCATGCAGTTTTTATCACAAATGCTCTGTAGTACAGCTTGAGGTCAGGTATGGTGATCCCACCAGAGGTTCTTTTATTGTTGAGAATAGTTTTTGGTATCCTAGGTTTTTTGTAATTCCAGGTGTATTTGCCAATTATCCTTTCTAACTCTGTGAAGAATTGAGTTGGAATTTTGAAGGGAATTGCATTGAATCTGTATATAGATTGCTTTCAGGAATAGAGCCATTTTTACAATATTTATCCTGCCAATCCATGAGCATGGCTCCATCTTTCCATCTTCTGAGGTCTCCTTTGATTTCTTTCTACAGAGATTGAAGTTCTTATAATACAGATATTTCACTTCCTTAGTTAGAGTCACACCAAGCTATTTTATATCATTTGTGACTATTGTGAAGGTTATTGTTTCCCTAATTTCTTTCTCAGCCTGTTTATCCTTTGTGTAGAGAAAGGTCAGTGATTTGTTTGAGTCAATTTTATATCCAGCTACTGCCCTGAAGCTTATCAGGTTTAGGAGTTCTCTGATGGAAATTTTGGAGTCACTGAGATATACCATCATATCATCAGGAAATAGTGACAATTTGACTTCTTCCTTTCTAATTTGTATCCCTATGATCTCTTTTTGTTGTCGAATTGCTCTGGCTAGGACTTCAAGAACTATATTGAATAGGTAGGGAGAGAGAGGGCATCTTTTTCTACTCACTGATTTTAGGGGGATAGCTTCAAATTTCTCTCCATTTAGGGTTTTTTTTGTTGTTGTTGTTGTTGGTTTTTTTTTTTTTTTTTTTTTTTTTTTTTGCTAGTGGTTTGCTGTATATTGATTTTATTATGTTTAGGCACTGACCTTGCATTCCTGATCTTTCCAAGACTTTTATCATGAAAGGGTGTTGGATATTGTCAAATGCTTTCTCAGCATCTTATGAAATGATCCTACAGTTTGTTTGTATTTTTGGTTGTTTGTTTGTTTGAGTTTATTTATATCGTATATTATGTTGATTGATTTCTGTATATTGAACCATCCCTGCATCACTCGAATGAAGCCTACTTGATCATGATAGATGATCTTTTGATGTGTTCTTGGATTCGGTTTGCAAGAATATTATTGAGTATTTTTGCATCGATATTAATATGGGAAACTGGTCTGAAGTTCTCTTTCTTTGTTGGGTCTTTGTGTGGTTTTTATATCAGAGTAATTGTGGATACATATAATGAATTGGGTAGAGTAACTTCTGTTTCTATTTTGTGGAATAATTTGAGGCATATTGGAATTAGGTATTCTTTGAAGGTCTAATAGAACTCTGCACAAAACCCATCTGGTCCTGAGGTTTCTTTTGGTTGGAAGACTATTAATGATAGCTTCTATTTCTTTAGGGGATATGGGACTATTTAGATCAATAATCTAATCCAGATTTAACTTTGGTACCTGCTATCTGTCTAGAAAATTGTCCATTTCATCCAGATTTTTCAATTTTGTTGAGTATAGACTTTTGTAGTAGGATCTGATGATTTTTGGATTTCCTCCGATTCTGTTATTATGTCTCCCTTTTTCTTTCTGATTTTGATAATTAGAATACTGTCCCTGTGGCCTCTATTTAGACTGAATAAGAGATTATCTATCTTGTTGATTTCTCAAAGAACCAGCTCTTGGTTTGGTTGATTCTTTGTATACTTCTTTTTGTTTCCACATGGTGGCTTTCAACCTGGAGATATTATTTCCTGCTGTCTACTCCTCTTGGATGAATTTGCTCCCTTTTGTTCTAAAGTTTTTAGTTGTTTTAGTATCTTTTGAGGCCAGATTTGTGACCATTATATGGTCAATTTTGGAGATGGTACCATGAGGTGCTGAGAAGAAGGTATATACTTTTGTTTTAGGATAAAATGTTCTGTAGATATCTGTGAAATCCATTTGTTTCATAACTTCTTTTAGTTTCACTGTGTCTCTGTTTAGTTTCTCTTTCTATGATCTGTCCAGTGTTGAAAGTGTGGTGTTGAACTCTTCCACTATTACTGTGTTTGATACATTGTGTACTTTGAGTGAAAGTTTCTTTAATGAATATTGATACCATTGCATTGGAGCATAGATGTTCAGAATTGAGAATTCATCTTGGTAGATTTCACCTTTGATGAGTCTGAAGTGTCATTCCTTGTCTATTTTCATAACTTTAGGTTGAAAGTTGATTTTATTTGATATTAGAATTGCTACTCCACCTATAGGATTGCAGATCCCTTCAGCTCCTTGGGTGCTTTCTCTAGCTCCTCCATTGGGGGCCCTGTGATCCATTCCATAGCTGACTGTGAGCATCCACTTCTGTGTTTGCTAGGTCCTGGCATAGTCTCACAAGAGACAGCTATATCTGGGTCCATTCAGCAAAATCTTGCTAGTGTATGCAATGGTGTCAGCGTTTGGAAACTGATTATGGGAAAGAGAGGCCCATTGTTCGTGTAAACTTTATATGCCTCAGTACAGGGGAAAGTGTGGGGGACTTTGGGGCTAGCATTGGAAATGTAAATGAAATAAATACCCAATTAAAAAATTTAAAAAAAGTTTTCAGAGCTAAATAAAGCATAGAAGAGTAAGAGAGAGTTATAACATAAAAATACAGCGTTGAATAAAGCCCAGAGTTTTATAAAGTAAAACTAACACACAGCAAGATAAGGAGAAAAGAATCAAGCCAAAAGAGTGTTAGGTTTCTAGAAGACATTATCTGATAGCATCCAGTAAAAAAAAAAAAAAAAAAAAAAAAAAAAAAATTGCTATTCCAGCTTGTTTCTTGGGACCATTTGCTTGAAAAATTGTTTTCCAGCCTTTTACTCTGTCAATGTCCCTGAGGTTGGTTTCCTGTATACGGCAAAATGTTGGGTCCTGTTTCTGTACTCAGTCTGTTAGTCTATGTCTTTTTATTAGGTTAATCGAGTAGGTGGACAACTTGCCATTTCTGGAATAATTACACTGTTCATTGATCTTATTAATTTGCTTAGTGTTTGTCATATATCAAGCAATAACTCATGAACAAGTTTAGCCTTTTTGCACTTCAGATTTTTATTCTTAGTTTTTTATTAGGTAGCATTAAATTAAGTCAAGATACATTTAAAGCCTATTAAGAATTATATCCCAGCTGGGCAGTGGTGGCACATGGCTTTAATTCCAGCACTTGGGAGGCAGAAGCAGGCAGATTTCTGAGTTTGAGGCCAGCCTATTCTACAGAGTGTGAGTTCCAGGACAGCCAGGGCTATACAGAGAAACCTTGTCTCAAAAAAATCTAAAAGAAAAAGGAATTATGTCCCTATTAATATACAAGTTTACAGGAGGTCATCAAAGGATGTGAAAATGAAATTAGTCTGCCACATAACTTCCCATGATATATAGTCTACAAATAGATTGGCGTGTTTTTAACCTTTGAAGAGAATTAAAAGAAGAATTGCAGTTTGTGAGATATGGAACTGCCATGAAAAGGAAATTTAATAAGGTTTCATTGCAACTTAATTATATCAGAGGGTGTGAGTTGTTTAAGAATTTACCCTATTTTTGATAACATGTTGACTTAATAACTTTTTAGATACATTGATCTAAGTAATGGAGACAAAAATTAATTTTCTTACATCTTGAAATGTGTCATAACACTAAATATTACAAATGTATCTCACATTACATTTTCATTCACTCATTTATTTTGATGATTGGTATACCTAATGATGTACCAGAAAAGTATAACTCTTTTAATATAAGACAGCTCTTCAATACAATGGAATACTTTTAAAAATCTTATAAAAGATTATATTTACTTATGCCAAAAGCATTTGAGAATATTATAGATAATTAATAGTGGTATCTAAAATGGAAGCTATAGTCAATTCAATGTCTTACATCTCCCAGTCTTCCCAATTTCTTTTTGCTAAAGCATTGATGACATTGAATGATTTATTGACTTAGGAAATGATCACCAAGGTGGCTTTCAATCATTTGTGCTTAGCAGCCATCAAAACCATGTCTTATGCTAGTGTCCCTTGAGAGCCAGAACATTTACCTAAAAGATATTTCTTTTCCAACCAAAATCTGGAAAAATGAGAACTGTAAAATTTTGTAATTATTCTCTGATCATTAAGATTCTCTACACACCAATACACCTTTGGATAACTTCAAAGAATCATATAGGTACATTCTGAATTGTAAATATGTATGACTACAGACTTATTCCAGGGTACTTGTATGTTTGAATCTTCTAATTAGTGGTTTATTGTCATAAAATTAGTGGTCATATGTTTTCAAATGCACTACCAAACCCAGAACCATATTCCTGAAAATGATCTTTAAGTTATGGTATGAATAGACAGACTAATTTTCATTGTTAACTTAAGAGGAACTCAAATATCAAGGAAGTACATCAAGATTCTGGTAATGTTTTCTAAGTGTGTTACCAAAGAGTTTTATCTGAATAGGGAAAGACACATGAAATGGTGTGATACAGTACTGTAGACTGGGGAAGAAACTGAGTAAAAGAAAAAAAAAGGTCTTTCGCACAGACCAGACCCTACCCACCTCATCCCCCAACCTTACATTCTCTGTGGCCCATCTATAGTGGTATGAGTTCCTTTTGTTCTTCCCTACAAACTCACTGCCATGGTGGTCTGGAACCTGCCGAACTGTGATCCAATCCATTTCTGCTTTTGAGGTACTAGGTGTGGGTATTTTTACTATGATGTGGAGATAAGAAAACTTTTTCTAACTTTTGAAGTTTATCCAGGTTTTGACTGACGAGTTATAATTAAAAAAAATTGATAATTTCATACAGCTCTATAACACTAGATATTAGGGATGGGTATACAAAATATTTGGACTGGATTTTGAAATTAGTATCTTCGGTGCATTCTCTAAGGATTTATGTTAGACTAAAACTAACACTAGACAAAATACAGCATGAAAATGAAGACATATAATGGAAAATGTGTCAATTATGTGAAAGATAAAGTAAGGTGGACTGGTAGATTATATTATGGAAGTCAGCAGATGGATTTTTACTAATAGAAATGCTTTTGATGTATTCCTTTCTCAGTCATAAAGATGACTGCAGAAATAAATTCTACCATCTTAGTACAATAAACCCAACATATAAATTCATCAGTATCCACTGAGCAAGCTTTAAAAATTGTATGAGAATCTGAATAATAATTGAGAGTTTAAGTTCTGATTCAAAATTCATTTAGAAGGAAAAGACAATTGAGCCATCACAGTTGACACAAATTAGAGAAAAGGTATTTTCTTATTATATGATGAAAATTTTAGATGATTTTACTTGTGCTGTCATGAGAATGGGTGCATATTAACTGTGGTCAGCTAATTAGCCAAGACTCACATTTTTGTTCTGGGATGTTGATGATGCAGTATGAAAGGAACAATGAACATCATTGTACTACTCTTTACACTTGTCTTATTTCTATTTTCTCATTTGATGACTACACAGTTTCTATTTTCTATCTTTTTTTTTTTTTTTGAGACCAATGGTTGCATACTCCAAAATTGAGGGATACATTTAAGAATTCATAAAACCAAAACATGTATGCAAAGTGTATATATAAAAACAGTTTGTAGAACCAACACAACTCAGTGTGAGTATGTGGAATGGTGTTGAGAACACTAAGGTTGGATGGTTGGAAATGTCAGAATGAACAAGAGAATGAATGATCTGTATGACCTTTTTAGGTTGCTAATCACATTTATTGGTTAAGTTTCGAAAGCTATTGAGACTCCAAAAAATATTGTTAACAACTTGATTAGGAGACAACTAGCCTTCTGCTCAGAGGGTGTTCTTTATTTTGTGCATGTGGAAGCCTCTCTGAATTGTCAAATTTGAAATGCTCTCAGTTTTGTGATAAACCTATAGACATTTCTATACTAGTTATTTTCTGGCTTCATCTAAAATGCTCTAGATTATATTTGTTGCAATTGAACAGTTTTATCACCACTTTCCCTAGAGTAGTACAGAGAGAAAAAGAAAAAAAGAAAAAGCATTTGCAGAAGTACCTAGTGATTATTCTGTAGTCATAAATGAATCAGTTTCAGGATGATGGTATTCAATATTAAGCCATTGCAAAAGCCCCCAAAACAAGGCTTTACTTCAAGAAAACCTCCTGAAGAGTTTTGAGACGTAATTCTGATCAACTTTCTATGCTATCAAAATTTATAGTTCTTCAATGTTTTCTGTCCTGAATATTTATAAAAGGTTTGTATGAAAATTATATGAATGTTAGACAAAATATTATATAGTGTTCTTTACTATACATTCATTAAAATGAAACACATCTTTATCAATAGGAATTGCTCATTAAAATATTTTAAATTGGAACCATTAGAAGTACTTCTGAAAGAGAACCCTAAAACACTTATTTGTAAAGTCTGTTTAAAAGATTAAATGCATGGTTCAACCACAAAATTTGGTGAAGCTTAAAAAAATAGAAAAAGTCCACCACTGTCATATAGTATACATAATTGAGGTATTGTAAATCAACTGTCATTTTAAGGTGATGGGCATTAACTATACTTTCAGGAGATAACGTCAAAGTTTGTTCCATTCATTATAAGATGTACAGTTCAGACTCTTGGAATATTTTCTTTTGAAATTTAAATAAAGTTATGCCTAGTTTTGTGACTTCTTGTTTCTGGATAAAGATGAATATTATCTTTTTTATTTATGTTTTAGGTCTCATTTCATTTTCCTTTTTTGTTTTTTTTATAAATTTGTATTTTTATATCCCAGATTTTATGCCCCCCCTCAGTCCACCTCTGGCTGTACCAATTCCATACCTCCTCCCCAACTCTTGTCTCCATGAGGGTGTCACCACACCCCATATCCCCATCTGACCTGAACTCTAAACTCCCTGGGGCCACCAGACTCTTGAGGGTTAGGTATATGATCACTGATTGAACACAGGCCATCAGTCCTCTGCTGTATATGTGTTGGATCCTCATATCAGGTGTGTGCTACCTGTTTTGTGTTCTAGTGTTTGATAGGTGTTGGGGTCCAGATTAATTGAGACTACTGGTCCTCTAACAGAGTTGCCCTCCCCTCATCTTCCAACCTTTCCTTAATTCAACCACGGTGGTTAGTAGCTTCTTTCCATTGGCTGGGTGCAAATATCTACATCTGACTCTTTCAGCTGTTTGCTGGATCTTCTGGAGTGCAGTTATGCTAGGTCCCTTTTTGTGAGTGTTCCATATCTTCAGTAATACTATCAGACCTTTTAATTTCCCCTTGAGCCGAATCCCACATTGGGCCTGTCAGTGGACCTTCTTTTCCTCAGGATCCTCTCAATTCCCATGTCTGGAATTATTTTGTTTTTGTGTTTTGTGTTTTGTGTTTTGTGTTTTGTGTTTTGTGTTTTGTGTTTTGTGTTTTGTGTTTTGTGTTTTGTGTTTTGTGTTTTGTGTTTTGTGTTTTGTGTTTTGTGTTTTGTGTTTTGTGTTTTGTGTTTTGTGTTTTGTGTTTTGTGTTTTGTTTTTGTATACAAGTTTTCTCTGTGTAGCCCTGGCTGTCCTGGAACTCACTCTGTAGACCAGGATGGCCTCGAACTCAAAAATCAGCCTGCCTCTGCCTCCCAAGTGCTGGGATTAAAGGCGTGTACCACCACCACCCAGCCAGCCCATGCCTGTAATTCTTTCAGACAGGAACAATTACAGGTCAGAGTTTTGACTGATGGCAATCCCCTCCCTCATTTGATGCTCTGTCTTCAGTTGGAGGTGTGCTCTATAATTTCCCATTCCCTACTGTCTGGCATTTCACATAAGGTCCCTCCCTTTGAATTCTGAGAGTCTCCCACCTCCCAGGTCTCTGGTGCATTCTAGAGAGTACCCCAACCTCCTGCCTTCTGAGGTTGATTGTTTCAATTTGTTGTGCTGGCCCTCAGAACTTCAGTCCTTTTCCTGCACCCAATACCAGATCAGGTTCCCCTCTCCCTCCCCACCCCTATTATTTTTCACTCTCAGGTCACTCCATCTCTCCCCACTTGTGATTTATTTTTTTCTCCCTCTCAAGTAGGACTGAGGCATCTTCATTTGGGCCCTTTAGCTTGTTGACCTTTTTGAGTTCTCTTGACTGTACCTTGGGTATTCTCTATGTTTTTTTTTTTTTTTTTTTTTTTTTTTGGCTAATATCTATTTATTAGTGGGTATATTCCATGCATGGCCTTTTAGGTCTGAGTTACCTCACTCAGGATGGTATTTTCTAGTTCCATCCTTTAATTACAAAACTCAGGATATCCTCATTCTTAATAGTTGAGTAGCATTCCATTGTGTAAATGAACCACATTTTCTCTATCCATTCTCCTGTTGTAGGAAATCTTGGTTGTTTCTAACTTCTGACTATCACAAATAAGGCCACTATGAACATAGTGGAACACGTGTATTTGTGACATGGTGGGGCGACTTTTGGGTATATTCCAAAGAGTGGTATTGTTGGGTATTTAGGAATATCTATTTCCAATTTTTCTAAGGAACCTACAGATTGATTTACAGAGTGGTTTTAACAGTTTTCAATTCTACCAGTAATGGAGGAGTATTCCTCTTTCTCCACATCGTTTCCAACATGTGTTGTCACCTGAAGCTGGAATCATAGCCATTCGGATTGGTTTATGGTATAATATTAGGGTCGTATTGATTTGCATTTCTTTGATCACTAAGTACTTTAAACATTTCCTTAGGTTCTTCTCAGTCATTTGAGATTCCTCAGTTATAAATTCTCTGTTTAGTTCAATACCCCATTATTTGATTTGGTTCTTTGATTTTTTTGGTGGTTACATTCATGTGTTATTTATATATTTTGGATAATATCCCTCTATCAGATGTGGGACTAGTGAAGACTTCTCAATCTGTAGTTTGTTGATTTGTCTTACTGACTATGTCCTTGCCTTACAGCTTCATGAGGTCCCATTTATCAATTCTTGATCTTAGAGCATGAGCTATTGGAGTTTGGGACATATCCCCTGTGACAATCAGTTGAAGACTCTTTCCCACTGTCTCTTCTATTCAATTCAGTGTATCTTGTTTTATGTTGAGATCCTTAATCCACTTGAACTTGAGCTTTGGGCAAGGTAACAAATATAGGTCTATTTTCACTTCTTCTATGTACAGACAACAAGGTAGACCAGCACCACTTAAGATGCATACTTTTCTCCATTGTATATTTTTGGCATCTTTGCCAAAGATCAAGTGTCCATAAGTGTGTGGTTTTCTTTCTGCTTCTTCAATTCTATCCCATAGATCATTGTGTCTGTCTCTCTACCAATATCAAGCATTTTTTATCACTATTGCTCTGTACTAAAGCTTGAAGTCAGGGATGATGATTCCCCTAGCCATTCTTATACTGTTAAGAATTGTTTTGCGAGCCGGAGGACAGTGGTCGGCCCTGCACAGGAGCGCCATCTTGGCTCCAGGTCTCCTCAGAACTTAGGAACTTAGTCTGCACAGGTGAGAGTGAGCACCACAGAGGCAGACAGCTTCTGGGACAGGCGGGAGCCACAGAGCCTCTGAGGCAGCACACTTTTGGGGCCGCAGACATCTGGCACCCTCCCAGCCAGAGGACAGTGGTCCACCCTGAACGGGAGCGCCATCTTGGCTCTGGGATTCCGCTGAATTTAGGAACTTAGTCTGCACAGGTGAGAGTGTGCACCACAGAGGCAGACGGCTTCTGGGACAGGCGGGAGCCACAGAGCCTCTGAGGAAGCACCCTTTTGTGGCTGCAGACATCTGGCACCCTCCCAGCCTGAAGACAGTGGTCTGCCCTGCACGGGAGCCCTCTGCCTCAGGAGCTGGGAGCGCCATCTTGGATCCAAGACTCTGCTGAACTTAGGAACTTAGTCTGCCCAGGTGAGAGTGTGCACCACAGTAGCTGACAGCTTCTGTGACCTGCCAAAGCAACACAGCATCTGGGAAAGGTCCTGTTTTGGGCCTTCTTCTTCAGCCAGGAGGAGGTCCAAACACCAGATATCTGTACAGCTTCCCTTTAAGAGGAGAGCTTGTTAGCAGAGAGTGCTCTAACCACTGAAACTCAGAGGAGAGAGCCTGTCTCCCAGGTCTGCTGATAGACGGTAATCAGAATCACCAGAAGAACAATCTCTAAACAGAGACAACTATAACAAATCCAGAGATTACCAGATGGCGAGAGGTAAACGTAAGAATATTATTAACAGAAACCAAGACCACTCACCATCATCAGAACCCAGCACTCCCACTTCGCCCAGTCCAGGGCACCCCAACACACCTGAAAAGCTAGACCTGGATTTAAAAGAATATCTCATGATGATGGTAGAGGACATCAAGAAGGACTTTAATAACTCACTTAAAGAATTACAGGAGAACATGACTAAAGAGTTACAAGTCCTTAAAGAAAAACAGGATAACACAATCAAACAGGTAGAAGTCCTTAAAGAAAAATAGGAAAACACATCAAAACAGATGATGGAAATGAACAAAACCATACTAGACATAAAAAGGGAAGTAGACACAATAAAGAAAACCCAAAATGAGGCAACACTGGAGATAGAAACCCTAGGAAAGAAATCTGGAACCATAGATTCGAGCATCAGCAACAGAATACAAGAGATGGAAGAGAGAATCTCAGGTGCAGAAGATTCCATAGAGAACATTGGCACAACAATGAAGGAAAATGGAAAATGCAAAAAGATCCTAACTCAAAACATCCAAGAAATACAGGACACAATGAGAAGACCAAACCTATGGATAATAGGAGTGGATGAGAATGAAGATTTTCAACTCAAAGGACCAGCAAACATCTTCAACAAAATTATAGAAGAAAACTTCCCAAATCTAAAGAAAGAGATGCCCATGAACATACAAAAAGCCTACAGAACTCCAAATAGACTGGACCAGAAAAGAAATACCTCACAACACATAATAATCAGAACAACAAATGCACTAAATAAAGATAGAATACTAAAAGCAGTAAGAGAAAAAGGCCAAGTAATATATAAAGGCAAGCTTATCAGAATTACCCCAGATTTTTCACCAGAGACTATGAAAGCTAGAAGATCCTGAACAGATGTTATACAGACACTAAAAGAACACAAATTCCAGCACAGGCTACTATACCCAGCCAAACTCTCAATTAACATAGATGGAGAAACCAAAGTATTCCACAACAAAACCAAATTCACACATTATCTCTCCACGAATCCAGCCCTTCAAAGGATAATAACAGAAAAAAACCAATACAAGGACGGGAACCACGCCCTAGAAACAACAAGAAGGTAATCCCTCAACAAACCTAAAAGAAGACAGCCACAAGAACAGAATGCCAACTTTAACAACAAAAATAACAGGAAACAACAATTACTTTTCCTTAATATCTCTTAATATCAATGGACTCAACTCCCCGATAAAAAGACATAGACTAACAAACTGGCTACACAAACAAGACCCAACATTTTGCTGCTTACAGGAAACTCATCTCAGAGAAAAAGATAGACACTACCTCAGAATGAAAGGCTGGAAAACAATTTTCCAAGCAAATGGTATGAAGAAACAAGCTGGAGTAGCTATTCTAATATCTGATAAGATTGACTTCCAACCCTAAGTCATCAAAAAAGACAGGGAGGGGCACTTCATACTCATCAAAGGTAAAATCCTCCAAGAGGAACTATCAACCCTGAATATCTACGCTCCAAATACAAAGGCAGCCACACTCATTAAAGAATCTTTAGTAAATCTCAAAGCACATATTGCACCTCATACAATAATAGTGGGAAACTTCAACACACCAATTTCACCAATGGACAGATCATGGAAACAGAAACTAAACAGGGACACAGTGAAACTAACAGAAGTTATGAATCAAATGGATCTGGCAGATATCTACAGAACATTCTATTCTAAAACAAAAGGATATACCTTCTTCTCAGCACCTCATGGTACCTTCTCCAAAATTGACCACATAATAGGTCACAAAACAGGCCTCAACAGATACAAAACTATTGAAATTTTCCCATTCATCCTATCAGATCACCATGGACTAAGGCTGATCTTCAATAACAAAATAAATAATAGAAAGCCAACATTCACGTGGAAACTGAACAACACTCTTCTCAATGATACCTTGGTCAAGGAAGGAATAAAGAAAGAAATTAAGGACTTTTTAGAGTTCAATGACAATGAAGCCACAACAACCCAAACTTATGGGACGCAATGAAAGCATTTCTAAGAGGAAAACTCATAGCTCTGAGTGCTTCCAAAAAGAAACTAGAGAGAGCACACATTAGCAGCTTGACAACACACCAAAAAGCACTAGAACAAAAGGAAGCATATTCACCCAAGAGGAGTAGACAGCAGGAAATAATCAAACTCAGGGGCGAAATCAACCAAGTGGAAACAAGAAGAACTATTGAAAGAATCAAACAATCAAGGAGCTGGTTCTTTGAGAAAATCAACAAGATAGAAAAACCCTTAGCCAGACTCACTAGAGGGCACAGGGAAAGCATCCTAATTAACAAAATCAGAAATGAAAAAGGAGACATAACAACAGATCTTGAAGACATCCAAAACACCATCAGATCCTTCTACCAAAGGCTATACTCAACAAAACTGGAGAACCTGGATGAAATGGAGAAGTTCCTAGACAGATACCAGGTACCAAAGTTGAATCAAGATCAGGTTAATGATCTAAACAGCCCTATATTCCCCAAAGAAATAGAAGCAGTCATTAATAGTCTCCCAACCAATAAAAGCCCAGGACCAGATGGGTTTAGTGCAGAGTTCTATCAGACCTTCAAAGAAGATCTAATCCCAGTTCTTCACAAAGTATTCCACAAAATAGAAACAGAAGGTACTCTACCCAACTCATTCTATGAAGCCACAATTACTCTGATACCTAAACCACAAAAAGACCCAACAAAGATAGAAAACTTCAGACCAATATCCCTGATGAATATTGATACAAAAATCCTCAATAAAGTTCTTGCTACCCGAATCCAAGAACACATCAAAACAATCATCCATCCTGACCAAGTAGGTTTCATCCCAGGGATGCAGGGATGGTTCAATATACGGAAATCCATCAACGTAATTCAGTATATAAACAAACTCAAAGACAAAAACCACATGGTCATCTCGTTAGATGTGGAAAAAGCATTTGACAAAATTCAACACCCATTCATGATAAAAGTCTTAGAAAGATCAGGAATTCAAGGCCCATACCTAAACATGATAAAAGCAATCTACAGCAAACCAGTAGCCAACATCAAAGTAAATGGTGAGAAGCTTGAAGCAATCCCTCTAAAATCAGGGACTAGACAAGGCTGTCCACTTTCTCCATACCTATTCCACATTGTACTTGAAGTCCGAGCCAGAGCAATTCAACAACAAAAGGAGATCAAATGGATACAAATTGGAAAAGATGAAGTCAAAATATCACTTTTTGCAGATGATATGATAGTATATATGAGTGACCCTAAAAATTCCACCAGAGAAATCCTAAACCTGATAAACAGCTTCGGTGAAGTAGCTGGATATAAAATTAACTCAAACAAATCAATGGCCTTTCTCTACACAAAAAATAAACAGGCTGAGAAAGAAATTAGAGAAACAACACCCTTCTCAATAGTCACAAATAATATAAACTATCTTGGCGTGACTCTAACTAAGGAAGTGAAAGATGTATAATAAAAACTTCAAGTCTCTGAAGAAAGAATTTATAGAAGATCTCAGAAGATGGAAAGATCTCCCATGCTCATGGATTGGCAGGATCAACATTGTAAAAATGGCTATCTTGCCAAAAGCAATCTACAGATTCAATGCAATCCCTATCAAAATTTCAACTCAATTCTTCAACGAATTAGAAAGTGCAATCTGCAAATTCATCTGGAATAACAAAAAACCTAAGATAGCAAAAACTCTTCTCAAGGATAAAAGAACCTCTGGTGGAATCACCATGCCTGACCTAAAGCTTTACTACAGAGCAATTGTGATAAAAACTGCGTGGCACTGGTATAGTGACAGACAAATAGACCAATGGAATAGAATTGAAGACCCAGAAATGAACCCGCATACCTACAGTCACTTGATCTTCGACATGGGAGATAAAACCATCCAGTGGAAGAAAGACAGCATTTTCAACAAATGGTGCTGGCACAACTGTTTGTTAACATGTAGAAGAATGTGAATAGATCCATTCCTATCTCCTTGTACTAAGGTCAAGTCTAAGTGGATCAAGGAACTTCACATAAAACCAGTGACACTGAAACTTATAGAGGAGAAAGTGGGGAAAAGCCTTGAAAATATGGGCACAGGGGAAAAATTCTTGAATAGAACAGCAATGGCTTGTGCTGTAAGATCGAGAATTGACAAGTGGGACCTCATGAAACTGCAAAGTTTCTGCAAGGCAAAAGACACCATCAATAAGACAAAAAAACCACCAACAGATTGGGAAAGGATCTTTACCTATCCTAAATCAGATAAGGGACTAATATCCAATATATATAAAGAACTCAAGAAGGTGGACTCCAGAAAGTCAAATAACCCCATTAAAAAATGGGGCTCAGAACTGAACAAAGAATTCTCACCTGAGGAATACCGAATGGCAGAGAAGCACCTGAAAAAATGTTCACCATCCTTAATCATCAGGGAAATGCAAGTCAAAACAACCCTGAGATTCCACTTCACACCAGTCAGAATGGCAAAGATCAAAAATTCAGGTGATAGCAGATGCTGGCGAGGATGTGGAGAAAGAGGAACACTCCTCCATTGTTGGTGGGATTGCAAGCTTGTACAACCACTCTGGAAATCAGTCTGGCGGTTCCTCAGAAAATTGGACATAGTACTACCGGAGGATCCAGCAATACCTCTCCTGGGCATATATCCAGAAGATGTCCCAACCGGTAAGAAGGACACATGCTCCACTATGTTCATAGCAGCCCTATTTATAATAGCCAGAAGCTGGAAAGGACCCAGATGCCCCTCAACAGAGGAATGGATACAGAAAATGTGGTACATTTACACAATGGAGTACTACTCAGCTATTAAAAAGAATTAATTTATGAAATTCCTAGCCAAATGGATGGACCTGGAGGGCATCATCCTGAGTGAGGTAACACAATCACAAAGGAACTCACACAATATGTACTCAGTGATAAGTGAATATTAGCCCAAAACTTAGGATACCCAAGATATAAGATACAATTTGCTAAACACATGAAACTCAAGAAGAATGAAGACCAAAGTGTGGACAATATGCCCCTTCTTAGAATTGGGAACAAAACACCCATGGAAGGAGTTACAGAGACAAAGTTTCGAGCTGTGATGAAAGGATGGACCATCTAGAGACTGCCATATCCAGGGATCCATCCCATAATCAGCTTCCAAATGCTAACACCATTGCATACACTAGCAAGATTTTGCTGAAAGGACCCAAATATAGGTGTCTCTTGTGAGACTATGCCGGGGCCTAGCAAACACAGGAGTGGATGTTCACAGTCACCTATTGGATGTATCACAGGGCTCCCAATGGAGAAGCTAGAGAAAGTACCCAAGGAGCTAAAGGGATCTACAACCCTATTGTTGGAACAACATGATGTACTAACCAGAACCCCGGAGCTCTTGTCTCTAGCTGCATATGTATCGAAAGATGGCCTAGTCGGCCATCATTGGAAAGAGAGGCCCATTGGACTTGCAAACTTTATATGCCCCAATATAGGGGAATGCCAGGGCCAAAAGAATGGGAATGGATGGGTAGGGAAGTGGGGGGCTATATGGGGGACTTTTGGGATAGCATTGGAAATGTAATTGAGGAAAATATGTAATAAAAATATTAAAAATTAAAAAAAATACATCAGCTCTTTCAATACTAAATGTAAAGTTTTTTTTTTATTTGAGACAATCATAACCACCTAAGGATTCAGTATTTTTTAAAAACTAAGAAAAACGACAATACAGCTAGTATACAGTATACATTTTTAATCATTGACTACATTATAAGCATTTAAGAAAAAGTATTTGTCTTTTTAAAAGTCCAGTGACCAAAAAATATGACGTATAGACTTTAATTTTCTACTGTTATTTATAAATGATGTAAAGCATAATTTAAATTAAAAAAAATGGTTTCAAAGTTTGAAAAAAAAAAGAATTGTTTTGCTTTTTTTTTTTTTTTTTTTTGCCTTTCCAGATGAATTTGAGAATTGTTCTTTCCATGTCTTTGAAGAATTGGGTTGTGATTTTGATGGGGATTGCACTGAATCTGTAGTTTGTCTTTGATAGGAATGTCATTTTTACTGTATTAATTTTGCTAACCCATGAGCATGGGAGATCTCTACATTTTCTGAGATCTTCAATTTCTTTCTCAAGGGACTTGAAGTTAATGTCATTCACGTCTTTCACCTGTTTGTTTAGAGTTACCCCAAGATATTTTATATCATTTGTGGCTATCGTGAAGGGAGTTGTTTCCCTAATTTCTATCTCAGCATGTTTATCATTTGTATAAAGGAAGGCAGTTTATTGAGTTAATAGTTTATTGAGTTAATTTTATATCTGGCCACTTTGCTGAAGTTGTTTATTAGCTGGAGAAGTTCTCTCTAGAATTTTTGGGGTTGCTTATTGGTACTATCATGTCGTCTTTAGATTTCTTCTTTGCCAATTTATATCTGCTTGATGTCTTTTTGTGGTCTTATTCTTCTAGCTTGAACATTCAGTACACTATTGAATAGATATGATGAGAGAGGGCATCCATGTCGTGTCCCTGATTTTACTGGAATTGTTTCAAATATGTCTCAATTATTTTGATATTCACTGTTGTTTTGCAGTAAATTGATTTTATTATGTTTAGGTATATGCCTTGAATTCCTAAACTCTCCAATAGTTTTAACAAGAAGGGGTGTTGTATTTTGTCAAATGGTTGTATATATATATGTATATATATATGTGTGTATATATATATATATATACACACTTTCAATTTCATTGAAACAGCTTTCAATTTCATTGATTTTGCCCTGAGTTTGACGATTTCCTTCCTTCTACTCCTCTTGGGTGAGTTTGCTTCATTTTCTTTCTATATATATATATATATATATATATATATATATATATATATATATAGAGAGAGAGAGAGAGAGAGAGAGAGAGAGAGAGAGAGATGATGATGATGGTTATATGGTGGGTCACCTTAATGAATTTTTGCATATTGAACCAACCTTGCATCCCTGTGATGAAGCCTACTGGATCGTTGTGAATGATGGTTTTGTGTTCTTGGACTTGGTTTGCAAAAATTTTATTGAGTATTTTCACATCAATATTCATAAGCAAGATTGTTCCGAAGTTCTCATTTTTTGGTTGGGTCTTTGTATGGATTAGGTGTCAGAGTACTTGTGGCTTCATTGAACAAGTTAGGTAGTGTTCTTTCTGTTTCTATTTTATGGAATAGTTAGAGGAAAATTTGTATCAGGTCTTCTTTGAAAGTCTGGTAGAATTCTGCACTAAATCCATCTGGCCCTGGAATTTTTTTGGTTGAAAGGTTCTTAATGACTTCCATTTCCTTGTTCAATACAGGCCCATTTAGATAGTTTGTCTGCTCTTGATTTAACTTTGGTATATAATACATGTCTAGAAAACCACCAATTTTCATCTACATTTTCCAGTTTTGTTGAGTATAGGCTTTTATAGTTGAATATGATGATTTTTTCAGTTTCCTCCATTTCTCTTGTTATGTCTCCCTTTTCATTTCTGATTTTATTAATTTGGATACTCCTCTTGGCCCTTTAGTTAGTTTGGCTTGGGGTTTATCTATCATCTTGATTCTCTCAAAGAAACAGCTTTCAATTTCATTGATTTTGCCCTGAGTTTGACGATTTCCTTCCTTCTACTCCTCTTGGGTGAGTTTGCTTCATTTTCTTCTTAAGCTCTCAGGTGTACTGTTAATTTGTTAGTGTAAGAGCTCTCAAGTATCTTTACCAGGTACTTAGTGCTATGAATTTTCTTCTTAACATTGCTTTCATTGTGTCCCATAAGTTTGGGTATGATGTGGCAACATTTTCAATAAATTCCAGGAAGTCTTTCTTCTATTTCTTTCTTTATTCTGTGACCAAGTTATCACTGAGTAAAGAGTTTTTCATTTCAAACGTGTATGTGGGCTTTATGTGGTTTTTGCTGTTATTGAAGTCCAGTCTTAGGCCATGGTGATCTGATAGGATGCATGGTATGATTTAAATCTTCTTGTATCAGTGGAGGGTTGATTTCTGAGGAGAAGGTCCCATGAGGTGCTGAGAAGAAGGTGAATTCTTTTGTTTAGGGGTGAAATGTTTTTTAGATATCTATTAAATATATTTGGTTCACAACATCTCTTAGTTTCATTGTGTCTCTGTTTAGTGTCTGTTTCAATGTCTTGTCCATTGGTGACAGTGGGGTGTTGAAATCTTCGATTATTGTGTGGGGTTCAATGTGTGCTTTGAGTTTTAGTAAAATTACTTTTATAAGTTTGGGTGCTCTTGCTTTTGGGGCATAGATATATGAAACTGAGACTTTCTCTTGTTGGATTTTACCCTTGATGAATATGAAATGTCCTTCATCACACTTGATATCTTTGGGTTGAAAGTCCATTTTATTAGATAGTAGAATGTCAACTTTTGCTTGTTTTCTGGGACCATTTGCTTAGAAGACCTTTTTCTATCCTTTACTCTGAGATAATAACTGTCTTTGTTATTGAGGTGTGTTTCTTGCATGCAACAAAATGCTGGATTTTGTTTGTGTATCCAGTCTGTTAGCTTACATCTTTTTATAGGAATAATTCTGATAGATCTACATCTGTATGTTACTTGGCCTTTTTCCAGTTCAGCTTTTAATGTTCTTTCTTAACTCTGTACACTTAATGTTTTGATAATTATGTGATTAGAAGATTTTGTTTTTTGTTCCCATTTATTTGGTGTTCTATAAGCTTCTTTTAACTTTAAGCCCATCTCTTTCTTTAGTTTGAGGAAGGTTTCTTCTATGATTGTTTAAGTCATTTTCATGTCCTTTAAGCTGGGAATCTTCGTTCTCCTCTATTCTGATTATTCTTAGTTGTGATTTTTTCACTGTATCCTGAATTTTCTGGATGCTTTGCATTAGGACATTTTTGTTTATTTGTTTTGAATTTGTGTCCATCTCTTCCATGGTGTCTTTACACCTGAGATTCTCTCTTCTATCTCTTGTATTCTGTTGGTAATACTTACATCTGTAATTCCTGATTTCTTTCCTAGGTTTTTCATTTCCAGGTTTGCCCCCATTTGTGTTTTCTTTATTATTTCTAATTCCACTTTTAGGTCTTTGATAGCTTTATTCCATTCTTTCACCTGTTTACCTGTGTTTTCCTGTATTTCTTTCAGTGAGTTATTGATATCCTCCTTAAAGTACTTTAGATAGGATTTTAGGATAGTTTCCTAACTTTCAGGTGTGTTTGTGTATTCAGTCTTTGTAGTGGTGGGAGAAGTAGGTTTTGATGGTGCCCACTTATTTTGGCTTCTCTTGCTTATGGTCTTGCATTTGTCTTTCACCATCTGGCTATCCCTGGCATTTGTTGATCTGGTGACATTATGGAGTCTGCCTCTTTTGTTTCTGGGTTGCTTCAGGTCTTATGCTAGACTTGCATCCCTGGCTGTACCAGACCACCTGTGGGGCCTTCCAACTGTGCCTCTACACAGGGGTAGAAAAGTTTATGCTCTGTTTCTCTGGTTGCAGTAGAT
Organism: Mus caroli; assembly: GCF_978045245.1. Taxonomy (NCBI): domain Eukaryota; kingdom Metazoa; phylum Chordata; class Mammalia; order Rodentia; family Muridae; genus Mus; species Mus caroli. Next base: position 157,297,837 of record NW_028227258.1, read on the forward strand.
CTCCTGGGAGGTTTTCAGACTGTTGTGACTTCAGTGGAACATTTGAACTGTTGTTCAAATTTACTGAGAGCAGCAGATTCTCAACTGCTCTTATTGTAGAGAGTCTTCAACTTCTCTGGGTGCAGTGAGTCCAACAGCTCTGAGTGCAGTGGGTGTCCTAGTATGTAGCGGGATATGGAGAGTTCACAGGAACAGACCAAATAAGGGTTCTGCCCCAGTGGCAAGGACCAGGCAGAAGGAGTGGAGAGATAGAAAGAAGGAGAGTGATATTTGGGAGGGCGGGGATTTTCATGGGTGATGGGTCCCAAGTCCACCAGGCTCCGAGCAGCAGGTTAGAGACTGGGAGGGAGGGTTGAGGGGGTACCAACTGCTCTAAATGCAGTGAGTCCTCTAGTATGGATTGGAATATGGAGTATTCACGGGAGCAGACCAAGTAGGGTTCAGCTCCAGTAGCAAGGACCAGGCAGAAGGAATGGAAGGGATGGAAGGACTCTTGGTTTTTAATAAAATTCCTAGAAACACAGGTTTCTTGGATACAGAAAAGAGCCAAATATTGTTTGTTACTTTGGTTTCTATTTGTTTTTTGTTCTTCATGCACTCAATTAGGCACTTTATTTTAATTGATAAGTTAAAATGATTTTCATTCAACAATAGAATTAAGAAGGGTTTTCTGTTGTTCATTGATTTCCTGTATATTGTTGTGCTTGGCTGGTCCTTGGTTTATTCTTACTCCTTTCCTGGTATATTTTCCTTGGATTCTTGCTGTACTTTTCTGTTCTAGACAGGATCAATTTCCTCCTAGTTTATCTGTTGTTCTTAAGATATTTCCAAAAATATATATCATGGAAAACAGAATGAATAATTTAGAAATTTTTTGACATTGAGAATTTCTTAGATGAACTACAGGATACAGAATTTAAAAGAACAACCATAAGTTACACCAAAGTGCCAAAACCATTTAAAGACACAAAGAAAGATCTCAATAAAATTAAAGAGACAGAACTTAAAGAGAGTAATAGCTGAGTAATATTCAAGAGAACATGAGCATAAGACTGATGGAAATGACAAAGATAATTCAGGATTCAATAAATATGCAGAAGCAATGAAAATATTCCAGCTACAGTAAATGTGGATTTGAAATATATAGTTATCCAGTAGGAAATGCAATTGAAAGCCTTATAAATATAAAAAGCAAAACAGGAGATGGAATAACAGTGCTCAAAGTTATTTAGATGAAATATGCATAAAATAAGAAATAATTAAAAACAGGAAAAACATACAGGAAAATTGACATCATAAAAAGAAAACCCTTGAGTTATATGCATATAATATCCAAATTAAATGAAGTAGTTATTAATGAAGTTCATATAAAGAAAGTATATCAAGACTGATGAAAAGCATACATCCATATGAATATAAAAAACACAAAAACCAGAGAGACAGGACCAGCAAATAAAATACTGATAGCAGGAATAGTATTGTTAATTATCAGTTATCTAGAAGTACACAGAACAAAAGAATATATTAAAAGCTAAAAGGAGACAAGTCCCTTCTGGTCAGTGCCAGCACCAGGTCACCTTGGGCATAGAGTTGGCAGACACACCCACAAGGTGCCTAGAGGACTCTCCACTCGATCTTAGGACCACTGGTGAGTGGAACACAACTTCTGTTCCATTCCAATCACGCAGGACCTGAGACAACATTAGGGAAGCACCTTGGACACAGAGAGTCAGTGGACACCCCCACACTTAAGGTCCTTAGAGGACTCTCCACTCGATCTTAGGACCACCACTGAGTGGAAAACAACTTCTGTTCCATTCCAATCACGCGGGACCTGTGTCAGCATTAGGGAAGCAGAAAATCTGGCCTGACCAGGGTCAAAAATCCCTTCCGGTAGGTGCCAGTATCGGGTCACCTGGGCGAGGAGTCAGAGGACATCCACAAGGTACCTAGAGGACAGCTTCTGAGGCAGACCCCATTTTGGGCTCCAGACATCCGAGCACCTTCGCTGCCAGAGGACAGGTGTCCTCCCTGCCCAGGAGGGCTTTGCCAGAGCACCTGGGGAAGCCATCTTGGTTCCCAAATCCCTCTGAGACTAGTCTGCACAGGTGAGAGTGTGGACTACAGTAACTAACAGCTTCTGGGACAGACCCTGTTGCAGGCCTTCATCCTCTGCCAGGAGGCAGGACAAACACCAGATATCTGTGTACCTTCCCTGCAAGAGGAGAGCTTGCCTGCAGAGAGTGCAAAGACCACTGAAACTTAGGAGAGAGTTAGTCTCCCAGGTCTGCTGATAGAGGCTAACAGAATCTCAGGAGTAACAAGCTCTAACCAGAGACAACTATAACAACTAACTCCAGAGCTTACCAGATGGTGAAAGGCAAACATAAGAATCTTACTCACAGAAACCAAGACCACTCACCATCATCAGAACACAGAATGAAAGGCTGGAAAACAATTTTCCAAGCAAATGGTCTGAAGAAACAAGCTGGAGTAGCCATTCTAATATCTAATAATTTTGACTTCCAACCCAAAGTTATCAAAAAAGAAAAGGAGGGACACTTCATACACATCAAAGTTAAAATCCTCCAAGAGGAACTCTCAATTCTGAATATCTATGCTCCAAATGCAAAGGCAGCCACATTCATTAAAGAAACTTTAGTAAAGCTCAAAGCTCACATTGTATCTCACACAATAATAGTGGGAGACTTCAACACACCACTTTCATCAATGGACAGATCGTGGAAACAGAAACTAAACAGGGAAACAGTGAAAATAACAGAAGTTATGAAACAAAAGGATTTAACAGATATCTCCAGAACATTTTATCCTAAGCCAAAAGGATATACCTTCTTCTCAGAACCTCATGGTACCTTCTCCAAAATTGACCATATAATTGGTCACAAAACAGGCTTCAGCAGATACAAAAATATTGAAATTGTCCCATGCATCCTATCAGATTACCATGGACTAAGGCTGATCTTCAATAACAACATAAATAATAGAAAGCCAACATTCACATGGAAAGTGAACAACACTCTTCTCAATGATATCTTGGTCAAAAAAGGAATAAAGAATGAAATTAAAGACTTTTTAGAGTTTAATCAAAATGATGCCACAACATACCCAAAATTATTGGAAACAATAAAAGCATTTCTAAAAGGAAAACTCATGGCTCTGAGTGCCTCCAAAAAGAAACTAGAGAGAGCACACTATAGCAGCTGACAACACACCTAAAAGCTCTAGAACAAAATGAAGCAAATTCATCCAAGAGGAGTCGACAGCAGGAAATAATCAAACTCATGTGCAAAATAAACCAAGTGGAAACAAGAACTATTAAAAGAATCAACCAAACCATGAGCTGGCTCTTTGAGAAAATCAACAAGAAAGAAAAATCCTTAGCCAAACTCACTAGAGGGCACAGGGACAGCATCCTAATTAACAAAATCAGAAATGAAAAAGGAGACATAACAACAGATCCTGAAGAAATCCAAAACAATATCAGATACTTCTACAAACAGCTATACAAAACAAAACTGGAAAACCTAGATGAAATGGACAAATTTCTAGACAGATAAGAGGTACAAAAGTTAAATCAGATCAGGTTAAAGATCCTAACAGTCCTGTATCCCCTAAAGAAATAGAAGCAGTCATTAGTAGTCTCCCCCCTCCCCCCCCCAAAAAAAAAGCCCAGGACTAGATACGTTTAATGCAGAGTTCTATCAGACCTTCAAAAAAGATCTAATTCCAGTTCTGCGCAATCTATTCCACAAAGCAAAAGCAGAAGGTATTCTACCCAATTCATTCTATGAAGCCACAATTACTCTGATACCTAAACCACAGAAAGATCCAACAAAAATAGAGAACTTCAGACCAATTTCCCTTATGGATATTGATGCAAAAATACTCAATAAAATTCTCGCTAACTGAATCCAAGAACACATCAAAATATTCATCCATCCTGACCAAGTAGGTTTCATTCCATGGATGCAGGGATGGTTTAATATATGGAAATCCATCAACATAATCCAGTATACAAAGAAACTCAAAGAACAAAACCACATGGTCATCTCGTTAATTGCAGAGAAAGCATTTGACAAAATCCAACAACCATTCATGATAAAAGCCTTGGAAAGATCAGGAGTTCAAGGCCCATACCTAAACATGATAAAAGCAATCTACAGCAATCCAGTAATCAACATCAAAGTAAAGAGTGAGAAGCTGGAAGCATTCCCATTAAAATCAGCGACTAAACAAGGCTGCCCACTTTCTCCCTACCTATTCAACATTGTACTTGAAGTCCTAGCCAGAGCAATTCAACAACAAAAGGAGATCAAGGGGATACAAATTGGAAAGGAAGAAATCAAAATATCACTTTTTTGCAGATGATATGATAGTATATATAAGTGACTCTAAAAATTACACCAGAGAATTCCTAAACCTGATAAACAGCTTCAGTGAAGTAGCTGGATATAAAATTTACTCAAACTAGTCAATGGCTTTCTCTACACAAAGGAAAAACAGGCTGAGAAAGAAATTAGGGAAACAACACCCTTCTCAATAGTCACAAATAATATAAAATATCTTGGCATGACTCTAACTAAGGAAGTGAAAGGTCTGTATGATAACAACTTCAAGTCTCTGCAGAAAGAAATTAAAGAAGATCTCAGAAGATGAAAAGATCTCCCATGTTCATGTATTGGAAGGATCAATATAGTAAAAATGGCTATGTTGCCAAAAGCAATCTACAGTTTCAGTGAAATCCCCATCAAAATTCCAACTCAATTCTTCAACGAATTAGAAAGGGCAATATGAAAATTTATCTGGAATAAAAAAATCTAGGATAGCAAAATCTCTTCTCAAGGTTATAGGAACCTCTGGTAGAATCACTGTGCCTGTCTGACCTAAAGCTGTACTACAGAGCAATTGTGATAAAAACTCCATGGTAGTGGTATAGCAACAAACAAGTCCACACTTTGCCCCTTCTTAGCATTGGGAACAAAACACCCATGGAAGGAGTTACAGAGACAAAGTTTGGAGCTGAGACAAAAGGATGGGCCATCTAGAGACTGCCATATCGGGGAATCCATCCCAAAATCAGCCTCCAAACGCTGACACCATTTGCATACACTAGCAAGATTTTGCTGAAAGGACCCTGACAGTCTCTTGTGAAACTATGCAGGGACTTAGCAAGCACAGCAGTGGATGCTCACAGTCAGCTATTGGATTGATCACAGGGCCCCCAATGGAGGAGCTAGAGAAAGTACCCAAAGATCTAAAGGCATCTGCAACCTATAGGTGGAACAACAATATGACCTAACCAGTACCCCCGGGAACTCATGTCTCTAGCTACATATGTATCAGAAGATGGCCTAATTGGCCATCAGTGGAAAGAGAGGCCCATTGGTCATGCAAACTTTATATGCCTCAGTACATGGGAATGCCAGGCCTAAGAATGGGAAATGGGTGGGTAGGGGAGTGGTGGGGGGAGGGTATGGGGGACTTTTGGGATAGCACTGGAAATGTAAATGAAGAAAATACCTAATTAAAAAAAAAGCTACAAAGAAAAAAATGTCATGTAGAAATGAATATTTATCAGAATCATAGATGATTTCTCAGTTGAAACTCTGAAAGACAGAAGATCCTGGAGCAATGCACTACAAATTCCACAGACTATGTTCGAGATCATACACTAATATACCCAGGAAAACTATCCACCATAGTTAAGTAAGAAAAAGAGAAGATTTGCATTCTATCATCAGCCTAAAAATATTTTTTTATCCAACAAACAAAACCTAAAAAAAAATAATAATTGTGTCTGAACAGAGAAATGAATGTACTCATAAGACAGTGGAAATAAATACAAACTCATAATTTCTAAAACAAAAATTACTGTCAAAAACACAAACTAGTAACTCAAACATTAACAACCTAAGACCAGTGACTGAAACTAACACATGTAGATACTATTTTCAAATATTAATGGCCTGTCTCAGTAGAACATACAAGCTGGCTGAATGGGTCAAGAAAGAAAATCATGCTTTTTTTTTTTTTTTTTTTTTGTTGCAAGAATCACATTTAGCTTTAATGATAGGTGCTATTTTAGAATAAAGTATGCACAAACCTGCTCTATTCAAATGGTACCAGGACTCAAGCAGGTATCATTGTTATAATATCTAACAGAATACATTTGAACTAAAACTAATTGGTAGAGATTAAGAGACATAACTCACCATGCTCAAGGAAACAGTTAATCTATAAGACATTGCTATTGTAAACATACATTTACCAAACTCTGATGCACCATAAAGTGTACTACTGGATTTAAAAGCATAGGTAATTTCAATACTGTACTTACTCCAATAGACAGATCAATAGACAAAATACATATACAAAATACAAATGCATCATGATAAAATTAGAGTAGGAGAACCATAGTTAAAAAAGAGCTATATGTTAGAAAAGATAGTTCCTACTAGAAAAGCCTGCTTCAAGATTTCCGTGAATATAGAAACCCTTTCGGTCCTGAAACTGCAATCCATCTTCCATTTTAGGCATTTTGGTCATTGTACTGGCTAGTTTTGTGTCAACTTGACACAGCTGCAGTTATCACAGAGATAGTAGCTTCAGTTGAGGAAATGCCTCCATGAGATCCAACTGTAAGGCATTTTCTCAATTAGTGATCAAGGGGGAAAGGCCCCTTGTGGGTGGGACCATCTCTGGGCTGGTAATCTTGGTTCTATAAGAGAGAAGGCTGAGCAAGCCAGGGGAAGAAAGCCAGTAAAGAACATCCCTCCATGGCCTCTGCATCAGCTCCTGCTTCCTGACCTGTTTGAGTTCCAGTCCTGACTTCCTTGGTGATAAACTGCAGTATGAAATTGTAAGCTGAATTTCCTCCCCAACTTGCTTCTTGGTCATGATGTTTGTGCAGGAATAGAAACCATGACTAATACAGTCATCTATAGATGAGTAACAAAGATGTCCACTGTCCTGTCTAAAGTCGTACAAAGCAAGCCTCTCTTTCTGACTTCTGTCTCTCTACATCTGCTTTTTAAACTGAACAAATATTTCAGAAAGACCCGCAATGTGGTGCCCAAGCCAACTCATGCATGGTATAACCTCTATGACTCTTTTAAGTGTCCCAGCATTAAAGAGCATAGAAGAGACAACCTGTTTCTCTCAGGCAAATTTGTCTTTCACTCTGTTGTTTCTCACCTTACTATCCTGACACAGTCTCACCTAGACAGGAGACCATGTTGCATTTAACCAGAAGATGCATCCAATGTAGCTAAAGGCAGGTATAAAATAATCTGTTGGGCCTAATACAGACGTGCCCTATTTAGGTTTCTGAAGCTCACTGGAACTTTCTTAAAATCTGCTCAGTTGAAGAGACTGTAGATATTACAATGGCTACACGACCTCACTCCTTCAACAGAAAATTGTTACAACCTTCCAAAGGCATTATGGCTCCTTAACACTGGAATTATATAGGTTTGAGATATCTCCTATGTTTTAGGAGCATTTGGTCATTTCCAGACTTAGATGGCATGCAACACAGCTGGACAGTAACTCTTGTCTGTACCTTGGTTTGGGGCCCCACAATGAGTTTTAATTTCTTGTACCAAAACCTATTCCTTTGCCTTGTTTGAGGGATAACTTAAAGAGGCTCAAACTAGAAGAACTAAAAACTGTGACTGTTCTTCCCCTTTCAAGACAGATGTGCCCTCAGTATACACTGGACAAATTGCCACCACTGTTCTAATTTTGTAACTTTCTATTTCTTATACCTAAACTTATATAGCTATCTCCATAAGACAAATGGTAGACTTCTGTTCCCCATAAAACAGCCAGCTCACCTAAATTTTCTCAAGGCTCTAACTTACATCCAGAACCAGAGCCAGAGCCAAAACCAGAACCAGAATGCCCACTTATTTTCTTTTTGCCATATCATTTTTCCTATTTGTGATTCTGCCTCTCCAAGCCTGGGTAATCCTGTTTGTATCTTTAACCGCTAAGAGGTAAACACTTTTCAGGTTGTCTTCTCTCATCTGCAAACACACACACAAACTCAATACAGGTACTGAGTACATCACTGAGTTCAGTCTCATAGAAATTCAAATGTTTCTGGGGTATCAAAAATCATTCCTCGCTATTCTACTCTACCCAGAAGGCTGGATTTAGAGATGGATTTTAGTCCAACTGCCTCAGACCCAAGCATATTTGCTTCAAATTATTTCCAAAGTCTCAGTCCTATGTCAGGCCATCCAACTGCCTCTGTGATAGGGGAAGAGAGAGATGTGCAGAAAAGTCTAAGAAATGATACCTTTCCGGAGTTAAGCTATGAAGTATACTACTTCCCATAGATGATGCAAATGGCAAGGTGTTTTCTTTCTGAATTAACCCCAAAACTTTTTTTTTCTTGGTTTTGTTTACTATCCATATGCATTTTGTTGAAAACTAACTTTCTGTGTCTTACATTTCTATGTTCACTGAAGATTATTTTAAAAGTTCTTGTATAGAAAATAATCTGCTATGTAACACAATGTATGTTAGTTGCATTCAAAGAATATTTAGTAAAAGAATATGCATCTGATGGGCTCATTTTGGAGTATCATGTGACTTGTTGCTATCTTGACTTATGACCTATGCTCACGTTAAAGTAAATGATCACCAAGTGTCAGCCATTTTGGCAGCCATGTGACTTGTCACCATCTTTACTATGGTGGTGCCATGTGAGTTTGCCAGCATGTTTTCTGAAAAAATCCGAAAGACAATGTTTGTTAAAGCTTTTAAAATTTGGTTGGTTAAAGGGTTGCTTTAACTTTCTCTGTTAATTCAATTTAAATTATTTATTGCATATTTGACATGTCTTTTCATATTCCATCTGTTTGTTGAGTTATGGAATAAAAATGTAGATTTTTTTTTTTGTTTGTTGCTTTTTGTTTTTTTGAGACAGGGTTTCTCTGTGTAGCCCTGGATGTCCTGGAACCCACTCTGTAGACCAGGCTGGCCTCAAACTCAGAAATTCACCTGCCTCTGACTCCCATTGGCTGGGATTAAAGGCATACACCACCACACCTGGATAAATGTAGGGATTTTAAAAATGTTTTATTAATAACATTAATTTAAAGAATTTTGTAAAGTCAATTATTTTTTTTCTTTACTGAGCAGACACTGTTTCTACGAGTATGCTTTTAAAATTGAAAATTGAAAATCACTTCACTTGAGTTTAAGGAAATTCAACTTAGAGTTAAATTGTGCCTTTTTGGAGTATACATATTGTAAGTTGATATTAACCAAAGATGTATAAAGTCATGGTTTTAAATACTATGTGTGGTCATTTATGTCTTTTTCTTCATTTTTAAAAAATTATGTTATCAAATTGTCTCTCTCAAAAAATTTTGTTTTGCTTAATATATTGGTTTTGCACATTAAATAATGGTTGGAATTGTTATTTCTTTATCTTTTTTTTTTAAGATATTTTCTTTATTTACATTTCAAATGTTATCCCATTTCCTAGTTTCCCCTCAGAAAATCCCATATCCGCTCTCCCCTCTCACTGTTCCCCAACCCACCCACTCCTATTCGTAATCCTGGAATTCCCCTTTACTGAGTCATAGAGCCTTCACAGGATGAAGAGCCTCTACTCCCATTGATGACCTACTAGACCATCCAGTGATATATATATATATATATATATATATATATATATATATATATATGCAGCTAGAGTCGTAAGTTCCACCATGTGTTTTCTTGATTGGTGGTATAGTTCCAAGGAGCTCTAGGAGTACTGGTTATTTCATATTGATTTTCCTTCTATGGGGCTTCAAACCCCTTCAGCACCCTGGGTACTTTCTCTAGCTAATTCATTGGGGACCTTGTGCTTCGTCCAATGGATGAATGTGAGCATCCACTTATGTATTTGCAAGGTACTGGCAGAGCCTCCCAGGAGACAGATATATCAGGCCCCTGTCAGCAGGCTCTTGTTGGCATCTGCCTAGTATCTGGGTTTGGTGGTTGTTTATGGGAAGGAACCCCAAGTAGGACAGTCTCTGATTGGTCATTCTTTAAGGCTCTGCTCCAAACTCTAACTTTGTAACTCCTTCCATGGGTATTTTATTCCCCCTTGTAAAGAGGATTCTGAACTTCTGGGCTAATATCCACTTATCAGTGAGCACATACCATGTTTTTTTGTGATTCGGTTACCTCACTCAGGATGATATTCTCCAGATCCATCCATTTGTCTAAGAATTTCAAAAAATTCATTGTTTTTAGTAGCTGGATAGTACTCCATTGTGTAAATGTACCACATTTTCTGTATCCATTCTTCTGTTGAGGGACATCTGGGTTCTTTCAAGCATCTGGCTATTATAAATAAGGCTTCTATGAACATAGTGGAGCATGTGTCCTTATTGCATGGTGGAGCATCTTCTGGGTATATGACCAGGAGTGATATTGCTGGATCTTCCAATAGAACTATGTCCAATTTTCTGAGAGACCTCCAAACTGATTTCCAGAATGGTTGTACCAGCTTGCTGTCCCACCACAAATTTAGGTGTGCTCCTCTTTCTCCATTTCCTCCACAGCATCAGCTGTCACCTTAGTTTTGAAATTAGCCTTTCTGACTTGTATAAGGTGCACTCTCAGGGTTGTTTTGATTTACATTTCCGTGATGATTAAGGATGTTGAAGATTTTTTTAGGAGACTATCAGCCATTTGGTATTCCTCAGATGAGAATTCTTTGTTTAGCTCTGTACCACATTTGTTAATAGGGTTATTTATGAGGTCCCATTTGTTAATTATTTGTCTTACAGCACAAGCCATTGGTGTTCTGTTAAGGAATCTTTCCCCAGTGGACATATCTTCGAGGCTTTTCCCCACTTTCTTCTCTATTAGTTTCAGTGTCTCAGGATTTATTTGAAGGTCTTTGATCTACTTACACTTGAGTTTTGTGCAAGGGGAGAAGAATGGATCAATTCCCCTTCTTCTACATGCAAACCACCACTTGAGCCAGCACCATTTTTTGAAGATGCTGTCTTATTTCCACTGGATGATTTTAGGACCTTTGTCAAAGATAAAGTGACCATATGTTTGTGGGTTCATTTCTGGGTCTTCAGTTCTTTTCCATTCATCTACCTCTCTGTCACTGTACCAGTCCCATTCAGTTTTTATCACAGTTGCTTTGTAGTACAGCTTAAGGTCCTGGAATATGATACTACAAAGGTTCTTTTATTGCTGAGGATATTTTTTGCTATCCTAGGATTTTTGTTATTCAAAATGAATTTTTAAATTTGCTTTTTAACTCTGTGAATAACTGAGTTGGTTTTTTGATGGGGATTGAAAAGAATCTGTAGACGGCTTTCAGCAAGACAGCAATTTTTACTATATTAATCCTGCCAATCCATGAGTATGGGAGATCTTTCCATCTTCTGATATCATCATTGATTTCTTTCTTCAAAGACTTGAAATTCTTGTCATACAGATCTTTTAATTCCTTAGTTAGAGTCACATCTAGGTATTTTATAACATTTGTGACTATTTTGAAGGGTGTTAAATCCATAATTTCTTTCTCATCCTGTTTATCCTTAATGTAGAGAAAGGCCATTGATTTGTTTGATTTAATTTAATATCCAACTATTGCACTGAAGTTGTTTATCAGGTTTAGGAGTTCTCTGGTGAAATTTTTAGTTTCACATATCATCTGCAAATTGTGATATTTTGTCTTCTTCCTTCACAATTTGTATACTTTTATCTCATTTTGTTGTCTAATTGCTCTGACTAGGACTTCAATTACTATATTAATAGGTAGGAAGAAAGTGGGTAGCCTTGTCTAGTCACTGATTTTAGTGGGATTGCTTCTAATTTCTCACCATTTATTTTGATGTTGGCTACTGGTTCGCAGATATTGCTTTTATTTTATCTTATTGAATTTTTTATTAGATATTTTCTTCATTTACATTTCAAATGCTACCCCAAAAGATCCCTATACCCTCCTCCCAGCCTGCTCTCCTGTCCACTCACTCCTACTACTTGGCCCTGGTATTCCCCTGTACTGGGCCATATAAAGTTTGCAAGACCAAGTGTCCTCTTTTCCCAATGATGGCCGACTACACCATCTTCTGCTACATATGCAGTTAGAGTCATGAGTTCTGGGGGTCCTGACCAGTTCATATTGTTGTTCCACATATAGGGTTGCAGACCCCTTTAGCTCCTTGGGTAATTTCTCCAGCTCCTCCATTGGGAGACCTGTGTTCCATCCTAGAGATGACTGTTAGAATCCACTTCTGTATTTGCCACTAGCATAGCCTCACAATAGATTGTGAGGGTCTCAGGGTCCTTTCAGCAAAATCTTGCTGGCATATGCAATAGTGTCTTCTTTTGGTGGCTGATTATGTGATGGACCCCCAGGTGGGGGTCTTTCAGTGAAGAATTGAGTTGGAATTTTGGTGGGGATTGCATTGAATCTGTAGATTGCTTTGGGCAGGATAGCTATTTTTCTATATTAATCCTGCCAATCCATGAGCATGGGAGATCTTTCCATCTTCTGAGATCTTCTTTAATTTCTTCTTCAGAGACTTGAAGTTCTTATCATACAGATGTTTCACTTCCTTATACTGAGTCACACCAAGGTATTTTATATTATTTGTGACTATTGTGAAGAGTGTTATTTCCCTAATTACTTTCTCAGCCAGTTTATCCTTTGTGTAGAGAAAGGCTATTGGTATGTTTGAGTTAATTTTATATCCAGCCACTTCACTGAAGCTGTTTATCAGGTTTAGGAGTTCTCTGGTGGAATATTTAGGGATATATATATATATATATATATATATATATATATATATATATATACTTCAAATAGTGATATGTTGACTTCTTCCTTACCAATTTGTATCCCCTTGATCTCCTTTTGCTGTCGAATTCCTCTGGCTAAGATTTCAAGTACTATATTAAATAGGTAGGGAGAAAATGTGCAACCTTATATAGCCCCTGATTTTAGTTGGATTTCTTCCAGCTTCTGACCATTTACTTTGATATTGGCTACTGGTTTACTATAGATTGCTTTTATTATGTGTAGCCATGGGCCTTGAATTCCTGATCTTTCCATGACTTTTATCATGAAGGGGTGTTGGGTTTTGTCCAATGCATTCTCAGCATCTCACCAAATGATCATGTCATTTTTGTCTTTGAGTTTGTTTATATAGTGGATTACTTTGATGAATTTCTGTATATTAATCCATCCCTGCATTCCTGGGATGAATCCTACTTGGTCATGAAGGATGATTGTTTTGATATGTTCTTGAATTCAGTTTGTGAGGATTTTATTGAGTATTTTTTCATCAATATTCATAAGTCTCTTTCTGAAATTCTCTTTCTTTGTAAGGTCTAGGTGAAGTTTAGGTATCAGAGTAATTTTGGCATCTTAGAATGAATTGGGTAGCATACCTTCTGTTTCTATTTTGTGGAATAGTTTGAGGAGTATTGGAGTTAGGTCTTCTTTGAAGGTCTGATAGAACTCTGCACTAAACCCATCTGGTCCTCAGCTTTTTTTGATTGGGAGACCATTGATGGCTCTTTCTATTTCTTTAGGGGGTATGGGACTGTTTAGATAGTTAATTGGATCCTGATATCACCATGGTATCTCGTATCCTTCTAGAAAATTATCAATTTCAAACAATGTTCCTGTTTTGTTGAGTATAGGCTTTCGTTTTTTCATTTCTGATTTTGTTAATTAGAATACTGTCCATGTGCCCTCTAGTTAGTCTGGCTAAGGGTTTATGAATATTGTTGATTTTCTCAAAGAACCAGATCATGGTTTGGTTGATTCTTTGTATAGTTCTTTTTGTTTCTATTATGTTGATTTCAACTCTGAGTTTGATTATTTCCTGCTGTCTAATCCTCTTGGGTGAATTTGCTTCCTTTTTTACTAGAGCTGTAGGTGTGCTGTCAAACTGCTAGTGTATGCTGTCTCTAGTTTATTTTGGTGGCACTCAGAGCTATGATTTTCCCTCTTAGGACTCCCTTCATTGTGTCTCATAAGTTTGGTTATATTCTGGCTTCATAATCATTAAACTCTAAGTTCTTTTAATTCTTTATTTCTTCCTTGATCAAGTTATCATTGAGTAGAGTCTTGTTCAGCTTCCACGTTTGTGTGGATTTTCTATTATTTATGTTGTTATTGAAGATCAGTCTTATTCTATGTTGATCTGATAGGGTGCATCAGATTATTTCTATATTTTTGTAACTGCTGAGCCCTGTTTGGTGCCTGATTATATGGTCAGTTTTGGAGAAGGTATCATGATGTTCTGAGAAGAAGTTATCACTTTTTTTCTTTTTGATGAAATATTCTATAGATATTTGTTAAATCCATTTGTTTCATAACTTCTGTTAGTTTCAATCTGTCTCTTTTTACTTTCTGTTTTCAGGATCTGTCTATTGATGAGAGTGTGATGTTGAAGTCTCCCACTATTATCCTGTGTGGTGTAATTTGTGCTTTGAGTTTTAGCAAAGTTCTTTTAAAGAATGTGGATGCCTTTGCATTTGGAGCATAGATGTTCCGAATTGAAAGTTCATCTTGGTAAATTTTACCTTTGATGAGTGAGAAGTGGCCTTCCTTATCATTTTTTAGAACTTTAGGCTGAAAGTCAATTTTATTTGATATTAGAATGGCTATTCCAGCTTACTTCTTGGGGCTATTTGCTTGGAAATTTGTTTTTAGCCTTTTACTCTAAAGTAGTGTCTGTCTTTGTCCCTGAGGTGGTTTTCCTGTATACAGTGAAAAGTTGGGTCCTGTTTATGTAACCAGTGTGTTAGTCTATGTCTTTGTATTGGGGAATTGAGTCCAGTGATATTAAGAGATATTAAGGAAGAGTCATTGTTAATTCCAGTTATTATTGTTGTTACAGTTGGAATTCTGTTCATGTGGGTATCATCTTTAGGTTTGTTGAAAGATTACTTTCTTGCTATTTCTTGAACTTAGTTTCCCTCATTGTGTTTAAGTTTTCCCTTTATCATCCTTTTAAGGGCTGGATTTGTTTTTGTCATGGAATACCTTAGTTTCTCCATCTATAGTAATTGATGTTCTCTTAGGGTCTGTATGACATTTGCCCAGGATTTTCTGGCTTTCATAGTCTCTGGGCAGAAATCTGGTGCAATTCTAATAGGCCTGCCTTTATATGTTACTTGACTTTTTTCCCTTACTGCTTTTAATATTCTATCTTTATTTAGTGCATTTGTTGTTCTGATTATTATGTGTCGGGAGGAATTTCTTTCCTGGACCAGTCTATTTGGAGCTCTGTAGGCTTATTGTATATTCATGCGCTTCTCTTTCTCTAGGTATGGGAAGTTTTCTTCTAGAATTTTGTTGAAGATATTTACTGGCCCTTTAATTTGGAAATCTTCCTACTTGTCTATACCTATTATCCTTAGGTTTAGTCTTCTCATCGTGTCCTGGATTTCCTGGATGTTTTGGGTTAGGATCTTTTTGCATCTCATATTTTCTTTGATTGTTGTGTCAATGTTTTCTATGGTATCTTCTGGACCTGCGATTCTCTCTTCTATCTCTTGTATTCTGTTGGTTATGATTGCATTCTTGACCCTTGCCTTCTTTCCTTGGGAGGCAGAGGCAGGCAGATTTCTGAGTTCAAGGCCAGCCTGGTCTTCAGAATGAGTTCCAGGACAGCCGGGGGCTATACAGAGAAACCCTGTCTCGGAAAATCAAATCAAATCAAAACAAAACAAAACTAAACTAAACAAAACTAAACAAAACTAAACAAAACTAAACAAAACTAAACAGGATAGGTTTCCTATTTTCAGAATGGTCTCACCTCATGATTTCTTTACAGCTTCTATGTCCATTTTTAGATCCTAGATGGTTTTGTTCAATTCTTTCACCTGATTGGATGTGTTCTCCTGTATTTCCTCAAGGGAATTACAAATTTCCTTCCTGTAGTCCTCCATCATCATCATGAGAAGTGAATTTAGATCCATATCTTGCTTTTCTGGTGTGATGGTTTATCCAGCACTTGCCAAGTTGGGAGACTTTGGTTCTGTTGATGCCAAGTTAACTTGGTTGCTGTTGCTTCTGTTCTTAGTCTTGTCTCCTGCTGTTTGATTATCTCAAGTGTTTGCTGCCCTCAATATATCTGTTTGGAGCCTTTCCTTTCCATAATCCCAGTTGATTTAAGACTCTACAGAGTCCAGCTTTCTCTGTTATCCAGTGATTCTGGGATCCTGTGAACTTGAGATTCTGGGTGTGTTAGAGTTCGTGGCAATCAAGCTTCCTCTGAGACCCTGAGATACTGGTGTGACCAAACTCCTTGTATTTTGGGATCCTGGAATCATAAGAACCTTGGCATGTTACAGTGCCTAGAAGTGGTGTCTCTTCTGGGGACCATGAGGTTCCCTGATGTGTTCAAAACCAAGGTAGATCAGTGCACACCAGATGGGAACCAAACCGCTGGCCAGGCAGGACTCCTGTGTCCTTGTTTCTACTGTCTCAGGACACTCACAATTGTTTTGGAACAGATGTTCTATTCCACTCACCAGTGATCCTAAGATCTTGGGCATGCTAGGGCACCTGCATCATGGAGAGTCCTCTGGGGACCCTAGACCATCTGCTGAGTCTCTGCCCTGAATTGTTAATATTAAAACAAATATAAAAAGTCAATTATACTTGGAAGAAAGGTATATCATTTAGACAATTTCTGTTCACATTCATTCCTTGTAATTTTTTTCTTTTCTTTTCTTTCTTTATTTTTTTGTTTTGTTTTGTTTTGTTTTGTTTTGTTTTGTTTTGTTTTGTTTTGTTTTGTTTTCAAGACGGGGTTTCTCTGTGTAGTCCTGGCTGTCCTGGAACTCATTCTGTAGACTAGGCTGGCCTCGAAGTCAGAAATCCTCCTGCCTCTGCCTCCCAAGTGCTGGGGCGAAAGGCGTGTGCTACCACTGCCTGGCTTTTTTTCCTTCTTTTATATGATATATGATATATATATATATATATATATATTACTTACATTTCAAATGTGATTCCCCTTCCTTGTTTCCCTTCTGAAATCCTCCTATCTCCTCCCCTACTCCCTGCTCACCAACCCATCCTCTCCAGATTCCTGGTCCTCGAATTCCCCCACACTGAGGCATAGAGCCTTCACAAGACCAAGGGACTATCCTCCCATTAATGAGTGACTAGGCCATCCTCTGCTACATATACAGATAACGGCATAAGTCCCATAATGTATTTTCTTTGGTTGGTGGTTTATTCCCAGGGAGCTCTGGAGTTACTGCTTCATTCATATTGTTATTCCTCCTATGGTCCTGCAAACCCCTTCAGCTCCTTGGGTCCTTTTTCTAGCTCCTTCATTGGGGATCCTGTGCTCCATTCAATGGATGTCTGTGAGCATCCACTTCTGTATTTTTCAGGCACTGGCAGAGCCTCTCTGGAAACAGTTATATCAGGCTCCTGTCAGCAAACTCTTGTTGGCATCCACATTAGTGTCTGGGTTTGGTGGTTGTATATGGGGCATATCCCCAGGTGGGGCAGTCTCTGGATATTCATTTCTTTAGACTCTGCTTCACACTTCTTTGCTGAAAATCCTTCCATGGGTATTTTGTTCCCCCTTAAAGATTCATCGAAGGATCTACACGTTGGTCTTTCTTTATCTTGAATTGTATCTGTTTTACGAATTGTATGTTGGTTATTTAGAGCTTCTGGACTAATACTAACTTATCAGTGAGTGCATATCATGTGTGTCCTTTTGTGATTGGTTTATCTCACTTAGGATGATATTCTCCAGATCCACCCATTTGTTTATGTATTTAATAAATTCATTGTTTTTAATAGCTGTGTAGTATTCCATTGTGTAAATGTACCACATTTTCTGTATCCACTCCTCTTTTGAGGTACATCTGGGTTGTTTCAAATTTCTGGCTATCATAAATAAGGCTGCTATGAACATAGTGGTCTATGTATCCTTATTACCCGTTGGAGCATCTTCTGGGTATATACCCAGGATTGGTATTGCTGGATCCTCTGGTAGTACTATGTCCAATTTTCTGAGGAACTATCAAACTAATTTCCAGAGTGGTTGTACCAGCTTGCAATCCCACCACATCCAAGTGTTTGTTCCATATCCAGAATGCCATGTAACAAACATATGGTTACTATTACCTTATCCTTCTATAGAACTCTGGTACATGGTTCAATAGTATTACAATTACATTTGCCTCCTATTAATCTTGATGTAAAATTTTTTCTCATATCTTTTTATCTTCATATTCCCCAAAGAATTGTACAGTTTTTACCCTCAATTTATGTTCTGGACCATTGCCAGGTTTATCTTAGCCTCTTGGAGAGACCCTTGAAACACTCTATCTGCTTCTCCCTTTGTCACTCATCTGTAAGTCTGGAAGCAGTTTCAGAGAGATCTACTACCTCAAACCCCTAAAAAGCAGTTTGAGTGATTCTAAAATAAGACTAATGGGCCTGGGTCCATTCAATTCATCCTTCATCTTGCCACTCTGGATATTGTTTGGGGACCTCTCTTTCTCACCAAATCAGATCAGCTTAACATTTAGAGTGTACCAGTATTCCACAATTATTAAGGACTCTAACAACCAGTAAGGATAATGGCTATGTTCTTTAACAGTGCTGCTTCTATGCCACAAATCCTAACAGATTTGAAATGGAGTCTAAAGACACAAGGACCAAACAAAAATTTCTTCTTTTTCTCTCTTCTCTTGTTTCTCCCCTGGATCAATTTTTCATCATTATCATCCTTACACCCATAATCCTGTCTTTTATATCTTTACTTATTGAACCTTATACTATACCCAAATAAAATGTTCCATGCAAGCTCTCCCAGTAATCTACTTTATATCTTCCTGATACATCGGCAAAAAGACTCTAGGTTCTGTGAAGAAACTCTGGATAAAAGGGAACTCAATTCCTTTTCCACATTCAGATATGATTATTTACATTAGTCCCCTATTTTATTCTGGCACAGTTTCTGACTAACAAAAAATAAAGTTGCTATGAATATGGATGAATTGTCCTTTTGGGATAGTGGATAATATTTTGGGTATATGCCCAGGAGTCATATATTTGGGTCTTGAGATATAATTTTTCCAATTTTCTGAGAAACTGGTAAATTGATTTCCAGAGTGGTTGCAAAAGTTTGTACTCCCACTAGTAATGGAGGAGTATTCCCCTTGCTCCACCACTTCCCCACATGTGCTGTCCTTTTAGTTTGTAATATTTACCATTTTGATGGGTATAAGGTGGAATCTCAAAGTCATTTTGATTTGCATTTCCCTGATAACTAAGGATATTAACTATTTCTGTAAGTATTTCATGGTCATTTGAGATCCCTCTATTGAGAATTCTGTTTAGCTCTAGAACCTATTTATTAATTGGGTTATTTGGATTATTGGTGTCTAACTTCTTGAGTTCTTTATATATTTTGGATATTAGCCATCTGTCAGATGTAGGGTTCTTTTTCCAATCTGTAAGCTATTGTTTTGTCCTAATTATGGAGTTCTCTGCCTTATAGATTTTCAGTTTCATGTTATTAATTGTTATTATTATTGCTGTTATGTAATATATAATATAATTGTTATATTTTTCATGTTATTATTTGTTTCAGTTTTGTGTTATTAATTGTTGACTTTAGTGCCTGAGCCATTGATGTATTGTTCAGGAACTTGTTTCCTGTACAGTCAAGTTGAAGGCTATTCTCCAATTTCTCTTCTATTATATCAAGTGTATTTGGCTTTATATCGAGTTATTTTATCAATTTGGAATTGAGTTTGCATAGGATGACAAATATGTATCTATTTGCATTCTTCTACATGGAGACATCTGGATAGGCCATCACCATTTTTTGAAGATGCTGTCTCTTTTCCATTGTATATTTGTGGATTCTTTGTCAAAAATCAAGTGTCCATAGGTTTGCTTTGTAGCTCCCTGCCACTTTTTTTTAAAGATTTATTTATTTATTTTATGTAAGTACACTGTAGCTGTCTTCAGACACTTTTTCTTCTCTCTCCAGCCCCACTCTCTTTTGCCCAAAGATTTATTTATTATGTGTAAGTACACTGTACCTGTCTTCAGACACCTCAGAAGAGGGCATCAGATCTCATATGGATGGTTGTGAGCCACCATGTGGTTGCTGACATTTAAATTAAGGACCTTCAGAAAAGCAGTCAGTGCTCCTAAGTGCTAAGCCATCTCTCCAGTCCCTCTCTGCTACTTTTTTTCTAGCGCATCTTGGTGCATATATCTCAGCAATGGGACCAGTCAGTATCATCATGAATCAACTCTATGTCCACTTTCTCCTACTTCTTCTCCTTACCCTGCTCCAACCTTCTTGAAAAATCTGTTTTACTCTATATCTAAATTATCTACTTACAGCCCTCTAGTAACTATTTTCTAGGTATCTTCAGGAATAGAAGACAGCAATCACATGATCCAACACAACAGGTCAAGTCAAAAGTCTCCCTGGTATATGACTGAAGGACACATCTTCAGTGGATACAGAACTATACCTTCTAAAAAAAGCCCTAATTGCCAGAAAATGCTATGATGCCCCTTTCTGTATTTTTTTTTTACATCATCTCAAAGCTAGGAATGATTAATTTCTATTGCAGTACTACATTTCACAGCTTTAATTGTGGACTATGTACATAATTTCTACCCAGTTATGACCCTATAATAGACTGCAGTCATCTTTCCGATAGGCATTTTGACCATCTTCACATGTGTATTCCAAGATTCCCCATTACCGTGAATAAAACATGGTTCCGGTTAATGTCAGACTATGCTTTCTATTCTTTCTGCCTCTGGCCTTTCTTCAGCTGTAAATTTTAAAAGTAATCTAACACAAAACCAATAGGCCAGAAGTAAATGCAGCAATCCCACCAAAGTCAGTAATATAAGAGGTTTGTCTACCATTCTCTCCTTGTCAATGAGATGCTCAAAGCACTACCTGGCAGCAAGTAGTAAGGCAAGAGAAGGAAATTAAAGGGATACAAATGAGAAAGACATCCAACTATCTCTTTTACAGATGACCTGCATTATACATCAAAGACCTTAAAACTTCTACCTTAAAACCTCTATAAATGTTGTATAAATTCAGAAATATGATAGGGTACAGAATGGATTGTCTAAACTGAATAGGTTTTCTATTCACCACCCACAATTATACAGAGAGTAAGATCATGAACAAAGTCCCTTCACAACAATCTCAATAAGTTAGTGAATGAATGAATGAATGAATGAATGAATAAATAAATAAATAAATAAATAAATAAATAAATAAATATCTAAGAAAAAACACAACCAGGGAGGTAATAGACCTTTATAATGAAAACTTTAAACACCTGAAAGAAGAGATAGAGAAAGACATTCCATTGTGAAAGATGAACATTTTACCAAAACCATTCATAGATTCAATACAATCTCAATCAAAATCCCAATCTCATTCTTCACAGAAATAAAAATAAAAAAAATCTTCCTATGGTTTATGTGGAAGACACCAAGGAAAAAAGTTGCTCTAAATAGCAGAGCCAACAAATATGAATCCTCAGAGACTTTGGCAGCATTCACAGGATCTGCACTTGTAAAAGTACAGATTAAAAGCATTTGTTATTCATATAATATAATTGCCATCTCTAACTCTTACTGCCTTAATCTGTTATTGTAGGCCTAGTCATGCAACCTGCTAGCCTCCATAAAATCTTATCTAGACCTAGAATATTTTAGCTTCTGAGACTTTCTGTGGAATAAGTTCACCCTTTCTAGTTCTTTCTGAACTCTGGCTGGCTGATTCAACTCAACTATTCTGACTCAAAACTCCTCTCCAGACTGACTGATTCAATCTCTCAATATGTGATGGAATGACTCTCCTTGGATTCATATTAACTTTGGCAATATGTTCTGATCCTCCCACTTCTCATTCTCTGACTTTGTTTTCATCGGTGTCTAACTTGTTCTTTCACTGAAACCTGTTTCTGTACAGCTGTCCTAGTAAAACTGTCTTCTTCTCTCCTCTTTTCTCTCTCCATGCTGTCTTAAAAAGCTTTCCTTTCTACAGGGGAATGCCAGGGCCAGAAAGCGGGAGTGGGTGGGTTGGAGAACAGGGGGTGGGGTGAGGGTATAGGGGACTTTTAGGATAGAAAAAAAAAAGTTTCCCTTTCCTCTTTCTAATCATGAGAGTTGGGCTTATCCTATTCTGTCTAATATTCTCTTATTAATCACTTTGTATGTCACTTTTTATCATGGTTGCTTCCTTTTACAGATTGACTTTATTTTTGTTGTCTGAAACTAGAAGTGTGTATATAATAAAGGTGTTTCTGTATTACAGCAATAGGTAATAAAGATGTGTGCTAATGCTGAACCACACCACAAGAAACAGTTATTTTCAGTAAAAATCTCTATCTCAATGTGATCAAATATCCTATAATGCACACTAGTCTGTGTTTTGAAACTGCAGAGAATCTTACCTGCAGGTGGAATCTTTCATCCCAACAGATTTCTCTTCTATAATATCTGAAGTGTCCTGTGTTACTTGTATATTGCCTCTACACATAAAGAGAGACTGAGGCATTTCAGTTGTCCTGGTTAGAAGAGCAATTTTGCTCCTGGAGATGCTTATCTGCTTTCCTTTGTTTAGAAATTGTCTCCATCAATACTATCCTACCAATACATTTAGTTATTTATACTACACAAATGAAAAACAAGGCAATTTAATATGTTTGTACTTTAACTTATTTTTGTATTTTCGAACAAATAATGACTTTCTAGTTAATTATTGTTGTTACAGTTATATAATATACATTTTATTTTGTTATTTTTTGCAAGTAGCTTAGCCAAGACTTGAAAGCTATCATGACAAAGCAGTTCCATAGAACTCTCAGAAAATTCCTTGTTTAATGGCCCACACAGGAAATCACAACAGCCTAAGAGTTAAACCATGTAGATCATAGTCTTGTTTCATGACTAAACAGTGGATTAGTTTTTAATATCATTGGCCAACTGACAAAGGATGCAAAAATAAACTTGATTTGCTCTTTCTATCCTTAATATCTTACAATCCCAAATACACACACAAAAAAATCATTCTTTTAAGAAAGAAATAGAACACGTCTAACATGAAGATGAATTGTGAAACTTCAGGATTTTGATGTGTCTGAGATTGATGTTAAGAACGAAATTTAGCATCTGTGGAAGATTTTGTTTTTTTGTTTTTTTTTGGTGTCTTTTTTTTAAATATTTTTATTACATATTTTCCTCAGTTACATTTCCAATGCTATCCCAAATGTCCCCCATAGCGCCCCCCACTTCCGTACCCACCCATTCCCATTCTTTTGGCCCTGGCATTCCCCTATATTGGGGCATATAAAGTTTGCAAGTCCAATGGGCCTCTCTTTCCAATAATGGCCGACTAGGCCATCTTTCGATACATATGCAGCTAGAGACAAGAGCTCCGGGGTTCTGGTTAGTACGTTATGTTGTTCCGACAATAGGGTTGTAGATCCCTTTAGCTCCTTGGATACTTTCTATAGCTTCTCCAAAGGGAGTCCTGTGATACATCCAATAGGTGACTGTGAACATCCACTCCTGTGTTTGCTAGGCCCCAGCATAGTCTCACAAGAGACAGCTATATTTGGGTCCTTTCAGCAAAATCTTGCTAGTGTATGCAATGGTGTCAGCGTTTAGAAGCTGCTTATGGGAAGGATCCCTGGATACGGCAGTCTCTAGATGGTCCATCCTTTCATCACAGCTATGAACTTTGTCTCTGTAACTCCTTCCCTGGGTGTTTTGTTCCCAATTCTAAGAAGGGGCACAGTGTCCACACTTTGGTCTTCATTCTTCTTGAGTTTCATGCGTTTAGTAAATTGTATCGTATATCTTGGGTATCCTAAGTTTTGGGCTAATATCCACTTATCAGTGAATAAATATTGTGTGAGTTCTTTTGTGATTGTGTTACTTCACTCAAGATGATGCCCTCCAGGTCCATCCATTTGGCTAGGAATTTCATAAATTCATTCTTTTTAATAGCTGAGTAGTAATCCATTGTGTAAATGTACCATAATTTCTGTATCCATTCCTCTGTTGAGGGACATCTGGGTTCTTTCCAGCTTCTGGCTATTTTTTTTTTGATTTTTAATATTTTTATTACATATTTTCTCAATTACATTTCCAATGCTATCCCAAAAGTCCCCCATAGCGCCCCCTACTTCCCTACCCACCCATTCCCATTCTTTTGGCCCTGGCATTCCCCTATATTGGGGCATATAAAGTTTGCAAGTCCAATGGGCCTCTCTTTCCATTGATGGCCAACTAGGCCATCTTTCGATACATATGCAGCTAGAGACAAGAGCTCCGGGGTTCTGGTTAGTACATCATGTTGTTCCAACAATAGGGTTGCAGATCCCTTTAGCTCCTTGGGTACTTTCTCTAGCTTCTCCATTGGGAGCCCTTTGATACATCCAATAGCTGACTGTGAACATCCACTCCTGTGTTTGCTAGGCCCCGGCATCGTCTCACAAGAGACAACTATATTTGGGTCCTTTCAGCAAAATCTTGCTAGTGTATGCAATGGTGTCAGCGTTTAGAAGCTGATTATGGGATGGATCCCTGGATACGGCAGTCTCTAAATGGTCCATCCTTTCATCCCAGCTACGAACTTTGTCTCTGTAACTCCTTCCCTGGGTGTTTTGTTCCCAATTCTAAGAAGGTGCACAGTGTCCACACTTTGGTCTTCATTCTTCTTGAGTTTCATGCGTTTATCAAATTGTATCTTATATCTTGGGTATCCTAAGTTTTGGGCTAATATCCACTTATCAGTGAATACATATTGTGTGAGTTCTTTTGTGATTGTGTTACTTCACTCAAGATGATGCCCTCCAGGTCCATCCATTTGGCTAGGAATTTCATAAATTCATTCTTTTTAATAGCTGAGTAGTACTCCATTGTGTAAATGTACCATAATTTCTGTATCCATTCCTCTGTTGAGGGACATCTGGGTTCTTTCCAGCTTCTGGCTATTATAAATAGGGCTGCTATGAACATAGTGGAGCATGTGTCCTTTTTACAGGTTGGGACATCTTCTGGATATATGCCCAGGAGAGGTATTGCTGGATCCTCCGGTAGTACTATGTCCAATTTTCTGAGGAACCGCCAGACTGATTTCCAGAGTGGTTGTACAAGCTTGCAATCCCACCAACAATGGAGGAGTGTTCCTCTTTCTCCACATCCTCGCCAGCATCTGCTGTCACCTGAATTTTTGATCTTAGCCATTCTGACTGGTGTGAGGTGGAATCTCAGGGTTGTTTTGATTTGCATTTCCCTGATGATTAAGGATGTTGAACATTTTTTCAGGTGCTTCTCTGCCATTCGGTATTCCTCAGGTGAGAATTCTTTGTTCAGTTCTGAGCCCCATTTTTTAATGGGGTTATTTGACTTTCTGGAGTCCACCTTCTTGAGTTCTTTATATATATTGGATATTAGTCCCTTATCTGATTTAGGATAGGTGAAGATCCTTTCCCAATCTGTTGGTGTTTTTTTTGTCTTATTGATGGTGTCTTTAGCCTTGCAGAAGCTTTGCAGTTTCATGAGGTCCCACTTGTCAATTCTCGATCTTACAGCACAAGCCATTACTGTTCTATTCAAGAATTTTTCCCCTGTTCCCATATCTTCAAGGCTTTTCCCCACTTTCTCCTCTATAAGTTTCAGTGTCTCTGGTTTTATGTGAAGTTCCTTGATCCACTTAGACTTGACCTTAGTACAAGGAGATAGGAATGGATCGATTCGCATTCTTCTACATGTTAACAACCAGTTGTGCCAGCACCATTTGTTGAAAATGCTGTCTTTCTTCCACTGGATATTTTTAGCTCCCTTGTCGAAGATCAAGTGACCGTAGGTGTGTGGGTTCATTTCTGGGTCTTCAATTCTATTCCATTGGTCTATTTGTCTGTCACTATACCAGTACCATGCAGTTTTTATCACAATTGCTCTGTAGTAAAGCTTTAGTTCAGGCATGGTGATTCCACCAGAGGTTCTTTTATCCTTGAGAAGAGTTTTTGCTATCTTAGGTTTTTTGTTATTCCAGATGAATTTGCAGATTGCACTTTCTAATTCGTTGAAGAATTGATTTGGAATTTTGATGGGGATTGCATTGAATCTGTAGATTGCTTTTGGCAAGATAGCCATTTTTACAATATTGATCCTGCCAATCCATGAGCATGGGAGATCTTTCCATCTTCTGAGATCTTCTATAATTTCTTTCTTCAGAGACTTGAAGTTTTTATTATACAGATCTTTCACTTCCTTAGTTAGAGTTACGCCAAGATATTTTATATTATTTGTGACTATTGAGAAGGGTGTTGTTTCCCTAATTTCCTTCTCAGCCTGTTTATTCTTTGTGTAGAGAAAGGCCATTGATTTGTTTGAGTTAATTTTATATCCAGCTACTTCACCGAAGCTGTTTATCAGGCTTAGGAGTTCTCTGGTGGAATTTTTAGGGTCACTTATATATACTATCATATCATCTGCAAAAAGTGATATTTTGACTTCATCTTTTCCAATTTGTATCCCTTTGATCTCCTTTTGTTGTCAAATTGCTCTGGCTAGGACTTCAAGTATAATATTGAATAGGTATGGAGAAAGATTTTGTTTTTTACAACTTTCTCAAAGTATGGGCAAGCATCATGTCAACTTATAGCATACTCCTATCCTTTAATACACTGCAATCTCTGTTTTACAATGAGGTAAACAAGAACATAGGTAACTTCAGTCTTTGGTAACTTTCCTAAGAAATTCAGGAAGTTGTCACTAATGCATAGTATTCTCCAATTGTGTGAAATAATGTTGGGCTATTTATTTCTTGCTACCATTCTAATTATTTTTCATAAAAGCAGTTACATTTATCAGGTAATGGCCTCTTCTTCTCCCATTCTCTCCTGATGTATGATTTTTGTTCATAGTCAGGTATGCTACTGTCTGTTTAAGAAAGGTAAGAAGTAGAGTTAATGTCTAGGTTGTATCTCTGGCATGCTGTTTCTCAAATTGGTAGTGAGATGATTGGAATTTTGCTATAAGATAACCCATTTTTCTTTATATTGTTCTTTTTATTTGTAAATTATTCGCATGTTATATCTAAAACAAATTGCACATTATATGTAAAATGTCTTTTCAGCACTATTATTTATCATGTACTAAAGCCGGAATATGAATCAGTTGAGATTTCTTAGAATTTGAGCACTGTTCATAATTCAGAGGGCTGATTGAATGTCTTCTTTAGATGCCAGCCAAACATCCTTACTTGCTCATGTGAATTCTCTTTGGTACCAAAACAGAGATTTAAAACAGCCATTAGTATCCCCTGAGACAGTATTTGTGCATACATTCAGGAAAAAGTAACCATTATAAAAATACTTTTGCTACCCTGAGCACATGAGCATTATTTAATTTAAATATTCAATATATTAACTATATGGCACCACCATGAAATATAAGAGCGCTTTTATTTCCACATGCCATCAAAGTGATTAAGTTAATTCTAAGTAAATTAAATGAAATAAGTAAAATTAGTCTGAAGTTCTCTTTCTTTGCTGGGTCTTTGTGTTGTTTGGGTATCAATGTAACTGTGGCTTCATAGAAAGAATTGGGTAGTGTTCCTTCTTTTTCTATTTTGTGGAATTGATGAAGTGTATTGGTATAAGGTCTTCTTTGAAAGTCGGATAGAATTCTGCACTAAACCCATCTGGTCCTGGGTTTTTTGGGTTGGGAAACTCTTAATGACTGCTTCTATTTCCTTAGGAGTATGGGGCTGTTTAGATAGTTTATCTGATCCTGATCCTGATTTATCTTTGGTACCAGGTATTTGTTTAGAAAATTGTCCATATTGCCCAGATTTTCCAGTTTTCTTGTGTATAGACTTTCGTAGTAGGCTCTGATGATTTTGTTTTAATTTACTCAGTTTTTGTTGTTATATCTCTCTTTTCATTTCTGATTTTATTAACTTGGATACGTTTCTGTGCCCTCTGGTTAGTCTGGCTAAGGGTTTATTTATCTTGTTGATTTTCTCAAAGAACCAGCTTCTGGTTGTGTTGATTATTTTTATAGTTCTTTTTATTTCTATTTGCTTAATTTCAATCCCGAGTTTTATTGGTTCGTGCCATGTACTCTTCTTGGGTGTATTTGCTTCTTTTTATTTTAGAGCATGCAGGTGTGCTGTTAAGCTGCTAGTGTATGCTCGCTCCAGTTTCTTTTTGGAGGCACTCCAAGCTTTGAGTTTTCCTCTTATCACTACTTTCATTGTGTCCCATAAGTTTGGTTAGTTGTCTCTTCATTCTCATTAAATTCTAAAAAGTTTTAAATTTATTTATTTCTTCCTTGACCAAATTATTATTGAGTACAGTGATGTTCAACTTCCAAGTGTATGTGGGCTTTTTGTTGTATTTGTTGTTTTTCAATAGCAGTATAAGTCCTTGGTGATCTGATAAGATGCATGAGATTATTTCAATCTTCTTGTATCTGTTGAGGTTTGTTTTGTGTCTGATTATATGGTCAACTTTGGAGAAGGTACCATGAGGTACTGAGAGATTTTTGGATGAATTGTCCTATAGATATCTGTTAGATTCATTTGGTTCATACCTTCTGTTAGTTTCACTATTTAGTTTCTGCTTCCATGATCTGCCCATTGATGACAGTGGGCTGTTGCAATTTCCCACTATTATTATGTGAGGTGCAATGTGTGCTTTGAACTGAATAAAGTTTTTTGTTTTTTAGTCTTTTGGTTTTTTGGGTTTTTTATGAATGTGTGTGCCCTTGCATTTGGAGCATAGGTGTTCAGAAATGCAATTTCATCTTGGTAAATTTTTCCTTTGATGAGTATTTTTTATTTGTTTGTTTGTTTGTTTGGTTGGTTGGTTGATTTTGGTTTTTCGAGGCAGGGTTTCTCTGTATAGCTCTGGCTGTCCTGGAACTCACTTTGTAGACAAGGCTGGCCTTGAACTCAGAAGTCCTCCTGTCTCTGCCTCCCGAGTACTGGGATTAAATGCGTGTGCCACCACGCCTGGCTCCAGCTTGTTTCTTGAGAGCATTTGCTTGGAATTTTTTTTTCAGGTTTTCATTCTGTCTTTGTCACTAAGGAGTGCTTCTTGTATGCAGTAACATATCCAATCTGTTAGTCTATGCCTTTATTGGAGAATTGAGTCCACTGATGTGTAGAGATACTAAGGA
The DNA here is from genome assembly GCF_978045245.1 of Mus caroli. Classification (NCBI taxonomy): domain Eukaryota; kingdom Metazoa; phylum Chordata; class Mammalia; order Rodentia; family Muridae; genus Mus; species Mus caroli. The sequence goes on from NW_028227258.1 coordinate 157,327,076, forward strand.
ATAGTGATTATTACTTCTTGTTATTTTTGTTCTTAAACATGGAATTGTGTTTTTGTGGCTATCTTCTTTTGGGTTTGTTGAAAGATTATTTTCTTGCTTTTTCTGTGGTGCAGTTTTGCTCCTTATGTTGGAGGTTTCCATCTATTATCCTTTGTAGGGCTGGGTTTGTGGAAAGATTTTGTTTAAATTTTGTTTTGTCATGGAATATCTTGGTTTCTCCATATGTGGTAATTGAGAGTTTTGCTGGGTATAGTACCCTAGGTTGGCATTTTTGTTCTCTTAGATTCTGTATGAGATCTGCCCAGGATATTCTAGCTTTCATATTCACTGGTAAGAATTTGGGTATAATTCTGATAGATCTGCCTTTATATCTTACTTGACCTTTTTTCCTTAATGCTTTTAATATTTGTGTGTGTGTGTGTGTGTGTGTGTGTGTGTGTGCATTTGGTATTTTGACTATAATGTGATAGGAGAAATTTCTTTTCTAGTCCAATCTATTTGGAGTTCTGTAGGCTTCTTGTATGTTCATCGGCATCTCTTTCTTTATGTTAGAGAAGTTTTCTTCTATAATTTTGCTGAGGATATTTACTGGCCTTTTAAGTTGAAAATCTTCATTGTCATCTATACCTATTATCCTTAGGTTTGGTCTTCTCATTGTGTTCTGGATCTCCTGGATGTTTTGAGTATGGATCTTTTTGCCTTTTGCATTTTCTTTAACTGTTGTGTCAAAGTTTTCTATGGCATCTTCTGCACCTGAGTTCTCTCTTCTATGTCATGTATTCTGCATGTATGATGCCTGTTCTCTTTCCTATGTTTTCTATCTTTAGGGTTGGCTACATTTGTGATTTCTTTATTGTTTCTATTTCCAGTTTTAGATCCTGGATGGTTTTGTTCAATTTCTTCACCTGTTTGGTTGTGTTTTTCTGTAATTCATTAAGAGATTTTTATGTTTCTTTTTAAAGGGCTTCTACCTGTTTACCAGCTTACCTGTTCTACCAGTTTATGTTCTTAAATTTCTCTATCATAATCAGGAGATTTGATTTTACATGAGAGTGTTGCTTTTCTGATGTCTTAGGGTATCTAGGGTTTGCTGTGGTCAGAGAATTGGGTTCTGAAGATGCCCAGCAGCTCTGGTTTCTGTTGCTTATGTTTTTTTTTTTTTCTTGCCTCTTGCCATCTGTTTATCTTCAGTGTTAACAGGTATTGCTGTTTCAGACTGTGACTTGTCCCTCCTGTAAGCCTGTGGGGTTGTACTTCTAGGAGACAAGTTCTTTCCAGAAGTAATTTGGGTATGGAGAGCTATGGCATAGTGTCAGCTCCAGCACACAGAGAGAAACCAGAATGATACTGTTTCTGGCCCTTCCTTGGTTCCTGTGTCATGATGGCTCTTGGTGAGTCCCACTTGCGCCATGAATTTGAGCAGTAGTGGTGGTCTCACCTGTGCTCTCAGATGTGTCAGAACTCTTGGGAGAGCAGTCCAAATCTGGTGGGACCTGGCTATAGATAGCTGTCGCACAGGGTCAGCTCAGCTGGGCACAGTTGGAAACCATAAGGATCCTGTCCCAGGCCATTCCCCAGTTTCTGTGTCCTGTCCTGAGGGTGCTGGGAGGGTCTTTCAAAGCAGAAGTGATGGTCCTACCTATGGTCACAGATGTTTCAGCACTCCTGGGAGACCAGTTCTCTCCTGGCAGGGCTATGAAGAGCTGTGGCACAGCATCAGCTTCAGGCACAGATGGAAACTGGAAAAAAGCTAGTATAATTATTTTGCATCTATTATTTTGTTCCAATGATTACATTCCATTCCAGGAGTTGAAAGATCTACATAGATTAATAAAGGATATGTACTTGTTAACACCTTGAATATAGTTAGATCAGGAACAAGTCCTGTTGAGTTGAAGGAAAGGAATCAACCCAAGGGTCTTCATAGATTAATCCCAATGAGATAAATCTACCTTTGAGGAAGAGAGGTGAATACCTTCTTCAATGAATTCAAGCTCAAATCTACACTTATACACTCATCATATACTCTGGTTGGAAGTGCTAGTGATTTCACTTAGACACTTTTCATACACTCTGGTTGGAAGTGCTAGTGATTTCTGTGTGGTACTAGACAACAGTGGATGGCTCTGCTTAAGAATCAGAATCAATGTTGAGAGCACATGTTGCTAAAGCTTGAGATCAATACAAATGGACATTCAGAAGCAGCATGACAAACAGCTCAATTTTCATAACTAGTCATACAAATAAGAGCATGAGCAGTGACTTTTCCCTATCACATGAAAAAAGAAAAAGAAAAAGATGGCGGGGCAGTATTGGAGGAGAGGCAAGGTCGTTAGGCACTTAGTACTGGGGGACATATTCTCTAGATATGATGAATCAGGAAGGGATACATCCTCCTCAGCGGTGATCAAGAATTTTTTATAGTTATACATTGTTAATTCACAGCAAAGCAAAGTCAAAATACAGTTTGCAAACACAAAGACTGTAATCACTTTTTGATTCTTTCTGACTCAACAGAAAGACAAATCACAGAAATGATATTTGACCAAATGTTTAAAATATGATGACTAAAATGCCTAGATGTCCCAAACATACATGTAAAATCATGGGGAATTTTTAGGATTAAACCAGAAAAAATATTTCTGTGTTTCATCAAACATAGACTGTCTCCAGGTGGTCAAAAGTGGCAAATGTCAGTTTATTTAAAGCAAGTAACAAAGTTCCCAAATTCTCTATAAAATTATAAAGACATCTCAATATTAAATTGAAAGAAACAAAATCATTCATATATAACAGATTTGTTTTCATGTAGTTTATAAATGCTCAAGAGATCAGTTATAAACAAAGAGCAGCAAGAAAATAAAAGTTGTACCTCTTAGGAAAAATTGCATAAAGTTATTTAAGACTAAAATGAAAAATTCTGGTAATAAACCTTCTATCCCTACCTTCACCATCCTGACTTCATACTGACTTCTGTTCACATCCTATATACTTTAAATTCATACCTTTCCCCTACAGTATGGGTTAAGTTATCTAGTCTGTATGCACTTTAAATTCATACTTTTCCCCCATAGTATGGGTTACCTTATCTAGTCTGGATTTTTCAGTAGTTGACAATGAGCCCACGAATTAATTTGCATATATAAACTAATTACAATGAAACCTGAATGGTGCTCTGACTTAGAACACTTCCTTTCCCTTAGTGTTAATCTTTAAAAGACCAAGACAATTGTCACAAAACAATGTTTCAGATCTATGGAGCCTTCCTTCTTCCTATGTCTGAATGCCTTATTTCCATGAGCAAGTGAGGTTGCATTAGTCTTTAAGGTTAGCAGGATGCTGCTGAGGTAATTATACCACTTGGTTTTAAAGGTCAAAATGGCTAAAAATTCTAAGGAAGATTTAACAAGAAATATAGGAAGAAAATGCCTACTGTAATTGGCACAAATGCCATTTAATAAAAAGAAGATAATTCAAGTCATTGGTTTCTTCACAGTATCTTTTTGAGGATCCTTTTCCTCAGTGGTCTGAAAGATAAATAGAAATAAGTATATGGAGATGAACACTAGGGGTGTATATAAGCATCTCTAACCAATCATATGTGTGTATCACGAGCCTTTTAGAATTCTTAGAATATTTTTTTTCAAGACTCTAGTTCTTGAAACTAATCCTATCATAGATCTAGAAAAATAAACGTTCACAGAAGTATTCAAACACATATGTAAATATTCCTGATACCTATAATGATTATCACACCTGCAAAAATACTTTATCATTGCATATATAGTCATATTCTATGAAAGATCTATGGCAAAAAAGTAAATATATTATTTATCACTGTAGACTCTTAAAATTTTCATTTGTAGAAAATCTGGAGAGATCTACTTCAATGTCCTTTTGCTGGTAAGAAATTGAAAATAATACAGATGAGTTTTCTTGTTCAACAGTCTTAGAGCTAGGGTTTAATTTCTTTGTTTACAAATCTATTCTCCCACTATTCTCAGTACTACCTCAGCCTCATCTACACACAAGGCAATGGAAACAGATGGTTGAATTTGTGTATAGTGGATTGATCCTCACTCCCATGAGTGTTTAATCTGAAGAACACTTCAATGCATATCCTGCCTCAGCTCGATGCCTAACAGGGTTGAAATACCTGGAGACATTTAGTCTCTTGCTTTGGGTGTTTATCTCAATATTATTCTCCCAAACATAAGTGTGGACTAGAAACTACTGCTTTAATGGCTTTAGAGCTAATCATAAAAGATGATGTCCATTAGTGGTTATTAGTGGAAAAAAAAAAAAAAACAAGGCAGAGTTAATATTTTCAATTCACAAGTAAGCTCGAGAAAAAATTAAAGCACACAGAACATTCATAGTTTTCCTTGTGTGTTCTTGCCCTGGGGAACCTTATTTGTCCTCAGTTATGAAACAGTGACAGTTTAAGATGAACAAAATAGTAACTGCTCTATCTCTTCATGAATTCACTCCTCCATTTTATTTTGGAAATGCTCATCTGTTAACTGCCCCTAGTGGAACAGGGATGCTACATCCACTCCAGTAGTGACATATGTGACAGGACTAGAAACCTGGACGCAGTCCTGAGGCAAAAAGTTCATGGAGACTTAATCTCCTGGAATCATGTCATCCGGTATAACGAATGCTCCAAAAATTTCCTTTTAAATGGATCTGTGTGCTTTCTTTCAGTATTGTTTTATTATAGGTGCCTCCAATCAATGACTTTCCAAATACCTAAGCAAAATTGAACTTTGCTTCCTGGTCTATCACCAATGCCCTAGGTGGTCCTTGAGCTCATCCCTGGGCTTGGAATTCAGTAAGAACGTTGCCTATTCAGTGACGTTCAGAATTGCCTCTAGTATTGTAAGAGAGATAGTGAAAGAAATCAGGCATTACTATCTGTTGGGAACAAAATCAAAAGGAGGTGCCCTGGTGAGGCCCTGGGGGAGAAAGGGAAGGAGAAATATGCCATGTCCAGCTAGAGTTCTCATACTCTGGGCAGGCAGATGTGGGGAGGCTGCCAGGCGCTTTTCCACTCGGCCCCAGGTGAGCATGCCTGACACACCTGGCATGGGGGTGGAGAAAAGGGCAGCCCCTGACCAGGGAACACCCCAGAAACTACCTTGCTAAAGCCTCAGGGTTGCAGGAGAGAAGGAATAGGGGAAGAAGTTCCCAACACTGACCTGAGTGTGCAGAGGAACTTGAAGGAGCAGAGATTCTCTATGGTTTAAGAGATTCATTATGGGGGAGAGGGTATAGGGGACTTTCGGGATAGCATTTGAAATTTAAATGAAGTAAATACCTAATAAAAACTGGGAGAAAATAGCCTTATTATAGAAATGCAGGGGAAAGAGGGGAGGGGAGAGAGAGAGAGAGAGAGAGAGAGAGAGAGAGAGAGAGAGAGAGAGAGAGTAGAAAGGCTAGAGAGAAAGATTGTGAATGAGAAAGAGATGAGAGGAATGAAGAAGACAAAAAGAAAGGGATGAGGAGAGAGAAGTGAGAGAAGTGAGAGAAGTTAGAGGTAAGAACAAAGGCGTGAGAGTAAGAGATCGTGGTGAGGGCTGAGCACTCCTTTTTATGGTCTTCACTGTTGCTAGGTAACTGGGGAGTTTAGCCTAAAGGTCAGAAGCTTGGGCCATTGCTTACATGACTCCTGACCATGCTTCTCTTGTGGGGGCTGTGGGAGGTGGCAGGGACCAGAGTTCCAGGATCGTGAGGGAATGCCTACCATGCCATGTAGGTGAATTATGACCATCAAGGTTCATACCTCAGCTTGACTGGATACCAGCCTGCAATTCCCCACTACTATCTACTACATAGAGTTAGAAATCTCAGGAGAAGCTTAGCAAAGTAAGTTTAGAATTCTTATAGTTATGTATGGCAGACTACATTACTTATTAGTAGAAATTCTGCCCATACTATCACAATGAATAAAAGCCAAGTCGCTCCCATATAGAGAAATTTACAATGGTTTAGGAAGTAGATCAGGCTGTGGTTTTACAGTATTGCATTATTCATAAGAAACTTAGCTAGAATGGAACTCCCTAGTTGGGACTATGACTTGGGCATGAAAGCCATTGCCCCAGGAGTGTAAAGAACTCACACCTGGCTTCAAAGAATATAGCTGACCTTAGATAGAACTGACTTTGTCTCAGTTGTTTTATTGCCTAGTTCCTGCCAGTCTTTGTGCTTGCATTTCTCTGTTTTGTGAAAGAGTCATTAAGCATCTGGTAACCTCATTGTATTTTGCTGATGTGTCACCTAACTTCCTTATATTCTTCTGTATAAAAAGTTTGATGCTCGACTTGACAAATTACATTCAGATACAGCACACTCCCTTGTGGACATATTTGTTTGTCATTTCTCGCCAACTCTTTGCTCACCTGTCTGGAACCCTGATTTCTCCAGCGGATTGAAGGGGGCCTACTAAGGCCAGTCCGCAGCACCGGAACAGGCCTTGCTCTTATCCTGAGGGAGCAACCCTGAGAAGAATAGTGGTCCAGTTTCTCTCATACTTCATTTTCATAACTTGTCTCCTTTTCACTCATTGATCTTAGTCGTTCATCAGTATAAATCTTCTGTCCTAAGAATAATTCTCTTCTTATTACTGAACTTTATTGGCATTTTCTGTCTTTCTAGGATCTCAACAAGGAGCTACAGATATTGTTCCAGGAGCTGAAACTATCCAGGCACTCTGGTTTTATTTGACTGTTTTAAAGTTATACTCCTGACACCATGTTTTCCATATTTTAGGTCTCTTATATTCATATTCCAAAATAAATGTGTTTATTTTAAAACATGTTCATCCTTCTGAATTCTGGTTCTCTATCATTAGCCTAGTCAGGTACATGTGTAGAAGACATGGAGTGATTAAAGAGAAATGATTTTTCTAGCTTTGTGTAATTGATTTAACTTTTTATTATAGACCTGGTGAAAGTAACAAAATGAAATATGTAGACTCTTAAAACATGTGTGATGTTCTAAGAGTCATATAATTTCAGAAATAGTACAATTAATATTTCAACAATATTAAAATAGTGGAATTGATAAATTTAGATTGTATAATTCCAGTTTCATTTGTCTGGTGTTTCCTGTTAGCCAAAAATTATCAGAGAAGTATAAGAATTTTAGTATGGATTAATTTTGCACACATTCAATTTTTATAAATATGTCAAAACGTTGTGGCCAGTTTAACTAAGTACTACCTTTAAGTGAAACTTAAATAAACCTTCAGCTTCTGATGCACATCAAGTTTTATCATTGAAGACTACCCAGTTTTAGGAACAAACGAAGTGACAGTTTACAGTCACTTTAAAAGTGTAAAGATGAAATCCAGGATACAATTATGGAGAAAAACATATTTATTAAAGAATTCCATCCTAGATAGAAGCTTGAAAAAGTTATAAACAAAATAGTAAGGAACAGTGTACAAATTTCTAACTATTTTATATCTTAAGGTTTCCCCTTACACCTGAAAGCAGACATATAATAGCCCTCATAACTCAAATCAGCAGGAGCTGCTTGGGGCTGTCATAACTCTACACTGTCATTCTTCAATGTACTCACTTCAACAGTCTTATTGTTAAACTCTGGATAAAAGTACTAAGGATTAGCTTATTTCTTTGTTTGTTTTTGATTTTGCAAGTCATGATAGTGTATACCTTTAATGCTAGCACTTAGGAGTGAGAGGAAGATGGATGTTTATGAGTTTCAAACCAGCCAGGGCTACAATGAAAGATCCTACCTAAATAAAAATATTTGTTATCATAGATTCTATTTCTGGATTTTATCTGTTAGTATAAAGACTATATATAAAACATAATAATTGTATGCAAAATATAGTTAGTATCCTGACTCATAAACTTAGTAAATATCAACTTCTAGTGATGAGTAACTTGAGATAAAAAATTATGATTGTCTAAGTCAGTAAGAAATAAACACTTATTAATCTACACATACTATACATTTGAAAAGACATTGCTGTTTGTCCTCATTCTGAAGTCTCTGTAAATAATAAAACCCCTGTTTCTTTCTTTTTAAAAGTCATCATTATTGTATTTAGTTATTATTATCAGTGTTTGTGAGTGTCTGTGTATATGTGTGTGTATGTCTGTGTCTCCGTATAAGTGTCTCTGTGTGTGTTTGTGTATCTGTGTGTGTATATTACAGGTCAGAAATGAGAGGCAGAGGACAATGTTATGTCAGTTTTCTTCCTCTACCTTGGAGAAATATGGCCCCTTTTGTTTCTGCCATGCTTTGGGCTTGTTGGATTATCTTGTCTCCACCCATCTCACAGCAGTAGTGCTGTAACTGCAGCTATAAGCCACCATATCTGGTACCTATTGTTTGCTTGTTTTTGTAATTAATTACATTTTGATATTTGTGGAAGAAGAGCTCAAATTAACTTGTACTCCAAGTAGTTCTATCAATGAGTCACTTTGCCAGTCCTGCCATCCCTTTCCTTCTCCTCTTACCGCTTTATTTAGAGAAGAAGTTGTTGAACTCTTTTCTTCTACTTCAACTTTTATGTTTGATTGAACATAATCTACATTTTAATTACTTTGTATATACTTCATTTAAACTCATTTGATGACTTCACCTGAAGAACCAATCCAGGGCACCAACTGCAGAGAGACTTTGATTTTGTCCCCTTGCTATTTGGAATCTTGTGGAAAGGAAAAGAAATCCAAGGTTATTTCATCTCACATTTATAATAATATGTACCTTAGTTGGGTGAGGGCTCTCTTCCCATACACATAGACCTGCTTTTAGTTCTTAGCTCTGCAAAAAACATATCAGGATAAAGACTGATATGTTTCATTGCAGCATAGGACAGGTAAGACAGGATGATCTGAAGTTTACAGTTATCTGTGATAGAAAAAAAATTCAATAAGCCTGGGTATCCTAAACTCCTTGTAACAGAAAGAAAATTAAAAGTCTTCCTGAAAATGAATGCAATAAAATATAGTATATGATATAAGACAAAGCTATACTTTTGCTGTGTAATATCTTTGAAAGTATTATGCAAAGCAAAAGACACTACATGTAGAAGACAAGGTGGTGAATCATTTTACGATTATGAAATGTTCAGAATTGGAAACTCTATACAGGCAAAACAGTGATTAATATCTTTCAGTATTAGGGAAGAAGATCATGGGTATGACAGAGAATGATTATGAGAATCACGTGAGGGCTTGGACAAACTGGGTATGGTAGCAATCCCTATATCCACAACACTTCAGAGAAAAAGGAAGAGAGTCAGAGAAGTTCAGGGTTATCCCCAGTTGCACAGCCAGTTGGTGTGCAGTTAGTCTAGGATACCTTTCCTCCAATAAAATTATAATGTTTTAAGAGATCCTTATTGTAAAATGTGAGGTTCATACAAAAATGAACAAAAAATAAGTATATTATCTTGTATTCAACAACTGAATAGTATTAAAATGTCACAATTAATAATGAAATTGTTTTCATCTAGGCAACTGTAAGCAGAAGTAAAGAACATAGGCAGTTAAACACTGACGTCAATAACAAATTTACATGACTAAAGTCTTATTATTCTTGGACAGCAGAAAGATGGAACAGAGTTCAAAGCACTTCCAGCCAAGCCTGAGGATCAGATTTCAATCCTTGGAACTCAAAGCATACGTGAGAGATCCAGGAAATAAGTCCTTTAAACTTTTCTCTCTGACTTTCCCATCTATTCCTTGATACAACTCAGCTGACTCTGAAAATAAAATAAACAAACAAACAAATGCAATAAAAATAAACTAAAATATATTATTCCTTAATATATAATTTAATATCATTCAATTAACTGCTATTCATTATCCAAAAGTTAAGATATTTCTGAATATATTGTAGTTAAATGTTATCTCCCAAAGGGACAACTCCATTATTAGTTATCCTTAGAAGACATTTATACAACAGTCAAAGAAAACCAGAACATCCAGAAAACACAGAATGCAGTGAAAGTACGAAACCTAAGAATAATAGGTAGAGTAGAGAGTAAAGACTCCCAAATAAAGAGCCAGTAAACATCTTCAACAAAATTATAGAAACTTTCCTAATGTAAGAAACCTACAGAACACCAAATAGACTGGCCAAAAAAGAAATTCCTCCTGCCATATAATAATCAAAACACCAAATGCACAGAACAAAGAAAGAATATTAAAAGCAGTAAGGGAAAAAGTTCAAGTAACATATAAAGGCAGACCTATCAGAATTATGCCTGACTTTTCAAGAGAGATTCTAAAAGCCAGAAGATCTTGGTCATGTCATATAGACTCTAAGAAAACAAAAATGCTAAACCAGGCTACTATACCCAGCAAAACTCTCAATTACAATAGATGGAGAAACAAAGTTTTCCATGACAAAACCAAATTTAAACAATATCTTTCCACAAATGCAGCCTACAAAGTATAAATAGAAAAAAAAAAGTCCAACACAAGAGATGGAAAATACAACCAAGAAAAAGTAAGAAACTAAACTTCTCACAACAAACAAAAAAGTAGAGAACCACACAAAAATAATTCTTCCTCTATTAGCAAAAATAATAGGATACAACAATCATTGGTCCTTAAAATCTCTTAATATCAATGGATTCAACTTCCCAATAAAAAGAAGACATTGACTAACAAACTGGATACCCAAAGAGGACCCAGCATTTTGCCTGCATAAAGGAAACAGACTTCAATGAGAAAGGCTAACACTTAGAGTAGAAAGCTGGAAAAAAACTTTCCAAACAAATAGTCCCAAGAAAAAAACTGATTTTCTACCAAAATATATATCAAAAAATTGGGGCAGAACACTTCATACATATCAAAATAAAAAATCCACCATGAAGAACTCTCAATTCTGAACATCTATGCCCCAAATGCAAGGGACCCACATTTGTAAAAGAAATACTACTGAAGCACAAAACATACATTGATTCTCACACAATAATAGTTGGGGATTTCAACAACCCACTGTCATTACAGTAAAACAAAAAGAAGTTATGAGCCAAGTGGATTTAACAGATATCTACAGCGCAGTTCATCCTAAAACAAAAGAATATACCTTATTCTCAGCACTTAATGGTACCTTCTCCAAAATTGACCATATAATTGGACACAAAACAAATTTCTAAAGATTCTTTTGTGATTGGGTTACCTCACTCAGGATGATATTTTCTAATTCTATCGATTTACCTAAGAATTTTATAAATTCATTGTTTTTAGTAGCTCAATAGTACACCATTGTATAAGTGTACCACATTTTCTGTATCCATGGCTCTGTTAATAATCACTTGGGGTTCTTTCCAGAATTTGGCTCTTATAAATAAGACCACTATGAACATGTGTCATTACATGTTGGGGCATTTTCTGAGTGTATGCTCAGGAATGGCATTAGTGGGTTCTCAGGTAGTACTGTGTCCATTTTTCTGAGGAAACTCCAGACTGATTTCCAGAGTAATTGTATCAGCTTGCAATCCCACCAGCAATGGAGGAGTGTTGCTTTTTCTCTACATTCTCACCAGCACCTGCTGTCACCTGAGTTTTTTTTTTTTTTTTGCTTAGCCATTCTGACTGGTGTGAGGTAGAATCTCAGGTTTGTTTTGATTTACATTTCCTTGACAAATAAGGATGTTGAACAACTTTTTTAGGTGCTTCTCAGCCATTCGCTATTTTTCAGTTGAGAATTCTTTGTTTAGCTCTATACCCAATTTTTTTTTGGGTGGGGGGGTTCAAGACAGGGTTTCTCTGTATAGCCCCGGCTGTCCTGGAACTCACTTTGTAGACCAGGCTGGCCTCAGAAATCTGCCTGCCTCTGCCTCCCGAGTGCTAGGATTAAAGGCATGCACCACCACGCCCGGTTTATATCCAATTTTTAATAGGATTATCTGGTTCTTTGGAGTTTAACTTCTTGAGTTCTTTGTATATATTGGATATTAGCCCTCTTTCAGATGGAAGATTGATAAAGATCTTTCCCCAATCCGTTGATTATCTTGTTGTCATATTGACAGTGACCTTTTGCCTTACAATTTTATCAGAGCTTTGCAGTTTTATCAGGTGCCATTTGTTGATTCTTGATCTTAGAGCATAGGCTACTGGTGTTCTGTTCAGGAATTTTTCCTCTATATCCTTGTGCTCTAGCCTCTTCTCCAATTTCTTTTGTATGAGTTTCAGTGTATCTGGTTTCATGTGGAGGTCCTTTATCCACTTGGACTTAGCTTTGTACAAGGAGATAAGAATGATCAATTTGCATTCTTCTACATGCTAATTGCCAGTTGAGCTAGAACCATTTGTTGAAAATGCTGTATTTTTTTTTCCCACTGAATGGCTTTAGCTCCTTTGTCAAAGATCAAGTGACCATAGGTTTCTGGGTTCATTTCTGGGTTTTCAATTCTATTCCATTGATCTACCTGTCTGTCCTACCTGTCTGTCGCTGAACCATTACTGTTTGTTTGTTTGTTTGTTTATTTGTTTGTGTTGTTTTTTTTATCACAATTGCTCTGTAGTACAGCTTGAGTTCAGGGTTGTGATTCCCCCAGAAGTTCTTTTTATTGAAAGTGTTCACTATCCCAGCTTTTTGTTATTCCAGATGAATTCGCAAATTGTTCTCTCAAACTCTGTGAAGAATTGAGTCACAATATTGATGGGGATTGTGTTGAATCTGTAGATTGCTTTTGGCAAGGTGGCTATTTTTACTATATTAATCCTACAAATCCATGAGCATGGGATATCATTCCATCTTCTGAGATCTCCTTTGATTTCTTTCTTCTGAGACTTGAAATTATTGTCATACAGATCTTTCACTTGCTTAGTTAGAGGCACACCAAGGTATTTTATATTATTTGTGACTGTTCTGAAGGATGTTGTTTCCCTAATTTCTTTCTCAGCCTGTTTATCCTTTGTGTAAAGGAAGGCCACTGATATGTTTGAGTTAATTGTATATCCAACTGCTTTGCTGAAGTTGTTTATCAGGTTTAGGAGTTCTCTGGTGGAAATTTTGAGGTCACATGTATTCTGCTGGTCTTCTTGAGGAGCAATTGGTCCTCAAGCCTAAAGCTTAATCATTTACTTTCCACATCCTAAGTTCTTAGTGATGTTTTCTTCCAGACTGAGATGTCATTTCCTACTGCACAGAACAAGATGGGAAATGTTGCCAATGTTGTTTAGCCTCATTTTCCCATTTATCCTTTACTGCATAAACTCTTTCATGAAAATTAACATTAAAAAATGAATATGACTACATGTTTACTTAATATATAAATTTTAATATCATCTGTGGTGGAGAAGGATCCTCAAGTACTAAATACTAAAACAGGAGATAAGTTAAGTAGACTTAGTTTTGAAGGAATAGGCAGACCTTTAACTTTGTCCCAAACTGTGAAGTTTCTATACTTACTTTTCTTTATATTGACAATATAAAAACTCACCAAAAGCAAAAATTGAGCTTGACCCTTCCTCCTGTCTTCTTAGTATATTTACCACAATCTGAGAGAAAGGTGGAAAAAATGAATTGGAACTAAAAGTTTCTCTTTTAATTGCCTGGAAGACTGAAATGGAATTACATAGCATGAAGGACTTTGAAATGGCTGGTGTAAGTTGTAAATTTGATAAGCACTGTGCAGATTAGCTTTTCCTCTAGAACCTTCTCAGTCTGTCCTCTAGTTTCGCATTTCACAGAGTGTGAATGCCTCATGGGTTGACAGTGGGTTTTTGAAGGACCTGAGATTCGCCCCTGTTCTTGGTGATTCTCTGGTACTTAACCTCAAAAACTTCCTTCAAGCATTGGAAGGAGAAATGTGATCAGGACACAAGCAAGAATTCTCTACCCACTTATCCGTGATAGACACCTTTAAAAGATAAGTGTTTTAATTTTAAAAACTAACAAGAGATAAAATGTCATCATTTAAGACAAAAAAAAAGGACTACTTAAAAGAGCAAGTAATCTTTTTTTTCTTTTTTGAGAAATTACAATTAAACAATATAAGTAACAGGAACAATATATGATGGGCTTAACCACATAACCCAGTGATTTATTTGCAGAAAGGAGAAATAACATAAAATTTACAGAACCTCCAAAAGATGATTAAATGAAAAATTCTGTTGATAGAGGAGTGATACAACTAGTGACTCTCCTCAAAGAAGGAAATGGAACAAATGAAGGACAAGAACACATTTTTCAATTGTGAAGATTATTCGTTCACAAGGTCATTACAGTCTCAGAATAAAAGCAATTTTAAAAAGAATTTATACTTGATTCTAACAAAATGTATGGTTATAAAAAATACTATTCCAATTATGTAGCCAGAAACAGGTGATATAAGAAACACACAACAGATATATAAACAAATAATATTTAAACACATGAAAAATATAGTCTATCTTACCTTAAAAGATTAAAAACAACTATCAGTAGTTAGAATGTTTCATTTAGCAAAATGGTTAGACAAATAAAATGCCAGATAACAAAATTACAACTGAGAATTATAAATTATAAACAGAATAAACAGGAGTATCTCACTAAATTTACATCGTAAGAGAATACACATCCTACATTAGTCATGATATCTCCATCTATAAAGAGCCACTTCAATGCTTCACACAGTAAATCTTTTTGAAGCATCCAATGTAGGTGTGAATAGTTCTATAATCCACTGTGAAAGTTAGAGTATTGTCAGCCAATAGTTCTATGAACTAGAGCATGCCACCCACCACATATATTATAGAATACAGTAGAGAAATACGAAAACCATATGAAGAGAAGAGAAATATATTTTAAAAGTCATTGTTTATGGGTGATCCCCCACAATGATTTAAGGGCCAAAGTCTATCCCTATGTCTTTAGCAAAAGAAAGAAAAAGTGGGAAATGGGATTATATGTTTTCCTGGAAACAAAGGAAAAAGTTACATTAAGGAACACTAGCTTCCTTTATTATATTTATTATACCTTTAAGTGTTTAATATAGCAAAACACTACTAAATTCAAGGAAAGCCAGTTGTGAATGTCTTTATTCTTAGCCTTCAGTAGACAGAAAGCAGCAGGATTGACTAGAATTCGAGGCCACCTTGGGCTACAAATGAAACCTTTTCAATAAAAATTAAAAGATAAATAAATTTAAGCAAAATAACAAGAAATTGGAAGCATTTTAACATTTGCAAATGTTAATGGTTAAAATGATTAATTAAAACATTAGGTATGGGAAAAATAGACTATGTTGGTTTGTGAAATGTGCATAGGTTGACTGTAGATAACATTTCAGCAAACAACATTTAAATGTATGAGAATACACAATTTAGCAATTGATGTAATAAATTAGGTTACTTTGTATGAGTGGTTAGTTTGATGACATTTACAAGTGTCTATTAGTCCAATATACAGAGATCAGTAAATTGATTTAACTTTTAAATTAAATTGATAAATCTGAGTCTTTTAGGATCATTATAAAAATCCATTATTTTACCTTATTCCAGACATCTTTCAAACTCTGCAAATTATTAATGATGCCAGAGAAGTTGTCTAAGTATGATCTCTAAAATAATTATATTTCCTTCTTCGTAAAATAATCATCATAAATATATAAAATATAAATTAATAATGACAAACCATGTTTTCTTGTGCATTTCTATGCAAATTTTACAGGGATAGGAAAAGATAAACAATTTTAAGTCATCAAATTACGTGCAATTTTTGCTCAAATTTAAGATTTAATATGGCTATTCAGCAAACTTAGTATTCATTGCCTAAGTATTAAATAACTATATCTCATTACCAGAAAACTCATATTCTTATAAAATGTCTTTGAAATGTCTAGTTTCCATGCAGAGTATATTTCTATTGTGTTTTACTGGCAAAATAACATGTTTCAAACCCTAACATTGTGGGGAGATACTGACAGAGCTATTAATAAAACACTGCAGCTTTTAGCTGCCTTCTTTCCATCAAACACGTCTCAGGCTTTAATAAAGAAACTCAAGTGGTGTAGGTGAAAATTACTTTTTTCACCTGGTCATCTGTCTGTCATGTATTATTCAGGTCACCAATGTTTGTCCTGAACTGTATCATTCTGTAGTTTTGTCAGGGTTGAGATATGTCCAGTATAATTCCATCAGACTTCATGAAGTTGACTAAAATGGATTGCCTTTTGCCATGGACACACGTTATTGCAGCAGATTGAGCAAAAAGAACTTATTTATCTTTGCTTTATATTAGAGAAAGAGATGAGCAAATTTATCTGTTAATATGAAAAGAGTCACATATTATGAGTCAAAAACAAACTATAGCCTGTAAGTCCACTGAAAGTATTGAAGAACATGGATGTATGCTCAGAGATATAAGTAAACATACTGTAGCCTACATTTAGTACTTAAAATCTTACAGTATTGAGTACATAAAGTACTTAAATTAGCTTACTTAAGGCCTATTTAAAATAGTCCTTAAAGTGATAGCCATTCCACATCAAAATGAGAACATGTAATCCAGAACAGCTTTGTGATGGTCCCAGAACTCATTTTTGGCAACAGAATTATTTAAAAAATAATAATCTTCAAAGAATACCAAATTATTATATTACTATCCCTGTTGTTGTATATATTAAAACATTTGGACATTCACAATAATAGTGATGAGACTGGGGTAGTTAACAGAGATCTAAATTAGGTGTAAGAGAATTCCAGTCCTTGTGGCATGAAGAAGGGTCTTCAGCTTCCTTGTGTATATGAGTAGTAACATTTCCAAGGGAGGCGTGAAAGCAAGTTCTTATATACCTATCACATAGCAGTAGACCTGTTCTTACATTTGAATGTGTCTTCTTAAATTCATACTGAAGTCCTATTTCTGACAGCCTGAACAAAGAAAACAGACTGTGTGAATACAGGTAAATTAATATGGAAGCATGCCCGTATTGTCAAACAATTTAACACAAAGCATGGTTGAAATCAATGAACATGAATTTTTTCATGTCTCTCAAATGCTAAATTTAAGAATATTAGAAGTACATTTTGAAAACCATGGACAATGACAGCAAAATAAAATTCTGTAAATAAGAAATAAAGAATAAAATATACATGATGTGGTGCTTACTGAGAAATACCTTAATTATTCTTTTTCATATTTTTCATATAATAATAGCCACAAATTGTTGAGAGCAAGAGCAAGTCAATTTCTTCTAAGTCATTTTTTATCTCCTGCAATCTTAAATATTTTAAGAAATTGAAAGTTAAGATACTGCTTAATTCTCCTATGTCACTGCTTACTTTGTTGTAACTTCCTATGAGCAATAATATTGTTTCCATATTTCTTCTATCCTGTAAATATCTATTTGTCCTCTTGCTGGGTGCCACAGCTCAAAGAACCAAAATGTATTAAGTCTTTGCTGTGTGATAAATAATCTATCAAACTGTAAAGAATATTTGAGGGATACAATTTCTGTTCTCATGGGCTTGAATATGTGTTTAAGCAGAAGACCAAGAAAACTAGCAAACATGTGCAAAACAAGTCAAGGAAACCACCAAGAAAATCAAGATTAACTATAAGTGCTTGGAAAAGCAAATTAAAGTTAATAGAGAAATCCAGAGAGACAGTAATATAAAAGATTAATTTGTGGGCTAGGAATACTAGCAATCATAGAACAATTGCATAAAATTTGAGAGGCTTTGGTTTCAATCTCTAGTTTAGAAAAGAAAATAATATTAATGGCTGTGATATATTCATATGAAAGGAGAAGAAATAAAATGGTAGAGTATATTACTTTGCATTCTAACATCTTATCTTTTAAAAAATTATTTGTTTAAAGCTCTAAATTTTTTGCATTGTTCTTAGGAATAAGATTTTGTGATTTTGAAATATATCTGTGATCTAAAGAGCTATTCAAGCCATACCTTTCTCACTGTATGTGATTGTCTTTGCTTAGCTGTTGGCAAAAGATAATCTTACTCAAGTGTAACGGCAAATTTTGGACTCAGAATGAAAATTATGGCTTTTATTTTTACACCAAAGGCTAAATAATCTGGTTCATAATTTTCTTAATGAAATGCAAATGTATTAATTCTGTTGCCAAGGTCATTTATTTCTCTGAATGTGCATGGAAAAATACATGATTGAAAGGAGGGATAATATTTTGTGAAAATCATTCTATGTACTTTTTTCTGGACATTTTTCAAGAATAATTTTTAAACTTGGCTTAGGCAAGATATGCTGTTACATACTCTTTTAAGTATTTCCAAATCAATATGTTAGCATGTGGTTTTTTTTTGAAGTCAAGATTAATGATGAATTTAGTTTTGTTATATAATATATATGGTTATTATATCATATAAAGTTTTTATGGATGCATAAATTAATCTAAAAGTTGATATTGATACTTTAAGAATTAAAAATATAATGATAGATAATCAAAAGGGATGCCTGAAAACAATCACATGTAAGAGAATCTGTACAACAGTCACCAATAAAACATGCTACTTAAAGAGAAAAAGGAAAGTCCAAGTGGGTAATGTGTTAGTGAAGAGGAAAACCTGTGCTTGGATAGAGAGGGGACGGAAAGTCAGTCCAATCAGGCCATTGTTACATGAGTTAGGAAAGATTGTTTTTCACATTCAGGCTTCAGCTTCTTTATTTGAAAACTAAAATGTAAAAACAGCTACATCATTAGCTTGGTAGATGAGAAAGTACAAATGATTGCTGTAATTCTAAGAAGCAAATCTTTTAAATGTTTTCAGATGAAAAATAAGATTAATCAATGTAGGCATTTTATATCTATCTATCTATATATCTATATGTCTTTCTATCTATCTATCTATCTATCTATCTATCTATCTATCTATCTATCATCTATCTATCTATCTATCTATCTATCTATCTATCTATCTATCATCTATCTATCTAATCTATATGTCCATCTATCCATCTATCTGCCTATCCAACTATCCATCTATCCACCAATCTCTATCATCTCTCTCTCTCTTTCTCTCTCTCTCTCTCTCTCTCTCTCTCTCTCTCTCTCTCTCTCTCTCTCTCAATCTATGGGGCAGCATTGTGTGAGTCACAAATTTAACATATGTATTTAAAAGGATCCAATTAATATCAAGTAATTATATTCAATTATATATAGAAAGGGACAAAATCATCAACATGTGTATAGACACATAGTCTTTTTGTAAATAATCAGATTTTTTGTTTTGTTTTGCTTTTCAAGATAGGGTTTCTCTGTATAGCCCTGGCTGTCCTGGATCTCACTTTATAGACCAGGCTGGCCTTGAACTCAGAAATCCACCTGCCTCAGCCTCCCGAGTGCTGGGATTAAAGGTGTGTGCCACCATGCCCATGCCCATCTAAGAATCAGAATTTAATGAGTGAACAAAATTAAATTGAAGTTTGGAAATATTTTGATGAAATATTGATAGTGCTAAAATATGTAAGTTGGTGTTAAAGTATGCTTTTAGATAATAAATGTATAATTTAGTGCCTATTAATGTATTAGAATGTTAAACATCAGCTATAAGTTGCTGGCCAGGTTTTATTCAGGCACAGTTGCACTCTGGACAGAATGAAAGTACTGAATCTTGTTTAGGCGGACTGGTTTCACAAGAACTCAGTTGACTTGAGTTCTGGACAGAAACAAAATCCCATTCTAATACAGTTTTCAGTGAAACAGCTTTCTTTATCTGGAGGTAACAAGTCTATATAAACCTTGAGAGTAGCTAGGGGGTTTTCAGGGTGAGTGAACATTGTTGGTTAGTACCAAGGTGTTGGCAATGCTTAATTTGCATGGGGAGGAATTCCAGGTACTTGCTTTGTTAGAGAAACATACTATTAAAATCAAACTCGCCCATAACCAGGCAGCTTTCTGAGCTTGGCATGAAATGGAGGACTCCCTTTTCCAGCAGTGATTTTTCTTTTTCTGTCTGGCTTTGTCTGGAAAGTGTCCCTGAATACAGGTGGCTGGCATTGTTGAAAAGTGACCTTGTACAGACCTCTCTGCAAGGATCCATAACAAACACACAAGTCCAGCTCTGGTTTCCCACCCACATGATAATTAAGTGCCATATTATAATCAATCATTCTTGCTGCCCATTTGATGTTATGACCAATTTGCCCGTTCCATCTATACCCCTTCAATACACTATCCCTGAAACAAAAAAGTAGACTTACCAAGATGCCAGGGCCTCTGGAAGTTCTTCCATCATATTCATAGTTATTTGAACCCTGCTGACAGCTTCTGCTCCATTTTCCCAACAGTCTCTGAGGAGAAGGTGAGGCACGTTGCTGGATATATCCTTATAGCAGAGAGGAAATAAAACCTCTAATTTGGCCATCATGGTATGTGAATACCTCAACAGTGGTGAAGGTCAAAAGGTTACATGTACCCTGACATGTAAGCCCAGATCAGGGAGGGAGCAATTCTTACTCCTGCTGATACCAAGATGAGATTTTCAGACCTAAATCTTGTTTCAGGCCTTTCCCCTGAGTTACATGGCTCAAGTCTCAATACTGGTTTCTCTATGTCTTTGAATATCACCATTGATGATGATGTTATTTTCCACCAGTGAAACGAATCAGTTCAAGCCAGATTAGAAGTACATACAGGTAGGTTTTTCTGGAAACTTCTCTTGGCCTTATTCCAAGAAAGGATACCAGTAAAGTCACATGGAGAGGGAGACAGAGGGAAAGAGAAAGAAAAAGAAGATGTGCACATGAGGTGGGTCCGGCGAAGAAAATGAGGAATGAGGAGAGAGAAAGGCGGGGAGACCAAATTGTCTGGGTTATATAGAGAGGAGCTTCTGGGCCTGAAAGTGCAGCCTCTTATATGTAAAGTACAGATCAGTAGGTGAGGAGGGATGCTGAGATAACCAAGTCAGGTCGAACTCCATATGTAAAATATGCACCTCAGTAACTAGTTCCTTAGTTCCCAGAGTATACTATGATACCCAGAGTAGTAGCTGCTATACCAAGGTTTTGTTTTCCTTCATCCTTCGTAAACATTTTCTGAGTTGAAATGGATAAACATTTACAAAGAAAATTATTCAAGTGAATCACTCTGTAACCCTGTGCTTGGTTAAATTTCTTCCGTGTCATCTCAGGGCTGTGGTCAATAGTACCACTCCATCCTCAGGCAGAACTGCATGCTAGTGTCTCAGCACCGTCAAAAAGTGTTGAGTCATTTTATCCCCTGCCTTATGCATACCTCACCTCTTCATTATATCACCTAATAGCAACTTTTCCTCTTTCAACTTAACTCTTGCTAGTAGAACACCCTTATCTGCAACACATCACTCATCTAAGGTTTTGGAGACATTGTTTCAGATAATAGCAGGTAGTACAGTTTAATATTATATTTCAGTAAGAAACACATTCACCACAGATACAAGTAAATACAGAAAAAATGAAGGGGATGTATTTAATAAGTAATATGTAACATTACAAAATAGGAATAAGTATTCCTATTTTGTAATATTACGCTGGCACAGTCTTTTTAACCCCTCTTGTTATAGTTCATGGGGCTGTATGTCGTCGTTATGTTCCCACATCTCATAAATAAGCATCATGATGCTGGGTTGTACCTTAAGTTTAATTTGCATTCAAGACACAAGTGGAAGTAGGAAGCTATATGTCAGCAGTGATTGCTTATATCAGGAAAGCAAAGATTTTCCTTCAAATCCCTAGTGAACAAAGAAAAATTAAATAGAAAATTATGTTACTATATAGTTCCTTACTAGTTAGGAAATTGGGAAGCATGGAAGCAATGGAACAGTAAAAACAATGTGCAAGAGAACAGTTTCCAGCATAGCTCTATTGGTTTATATTATTTATAGGATTATTCTAACTGTGCTTGTTCAGCCCAGTGAATAATTATTCTGTTAGAACAGAGTTTAATATGTAACTTTTATATTGTTTTTCTAGGCACTCTACAAATACACACACACACAAAATACACACACACATAAACATATGCATACACAAATGTGCTATTGCTAATGTATGTTCCTAAAAATGCATATATATATCAGATAAATGTTCATTTTGAATCTTTTTTTTTTTTTAGTTTTATAGTTTTGTAGTCTTGTATTCCAAGTTCAAAATGAATAGCTGGTCCTTCCAGTCCCTCCAGCATCAGGGTAGCTTGGGCACGGAGTCTGCAGACACCCACAGGCTACCCACAAGACCTGCCACAGCATCTTAAGACCTGTGGTGAGTGGAACACCGCTACTGATACAATCCAATTGAGCAGGACCTGAGACTGCATTAATTGGGGAAGCAGAAAACCCGGCCTGATCAGGGGCACAAGTCCCTTCTGGTCCCCGCCAGCACCGGGGAACCTTGGATGTGGAATCGATGGACACCCAAAAGGTATACACAGGACCCTCCACGGGATCTTAAGACCTCTGTGAGTGGATCACAACTTCTGCCAGGAGGCAGGTTTGAACACCAGATATCTGGACACCTTCCCTGCAAGAGGAGAGCTTACCTGCAGAGAGTACTCTGAACACTGAAACTCAGGAGAGATCTAGTCTCCCAGGTCCGCTGATAGAGATTAACAGAATCACCTGAGGAACAAGATTTAACCAGAGAAAACTACAAAAACTACCTCCAGAGATTACCAGATGGTGAAAGTCAAACATAAGAATCTTACTAACAGAAACCAAGAACACTCACCATTATCAGAACACAGTACTCCCACCCCACCCAGTCCTGGGCACTCCAAAACACCCGAAAAGCTAGGCCTGGATTTAAAAGCATATCTCATGATGATGGTAGAGGACATCAAGAAGGACTTTAATTACTCACTTAAAGAAATACAGGAGAACACTGCTAAACAGGTAGAAGACCTTAAAGAAGAAGCACAAAAATCCCTTAAAGAATAGGAAGAAAACACGACCAAACAGGTGATGGAATTGAATAAAACCATCCAAGACCTAAAAGGGAAGTAGACACAATAAAGAAAACCCAAAGTGAGGCAACGCTAGAGATAGAAAACCTAGGAAAGAAATCTGTAACCGTAGATGCAAGCATCAGCAACAGAATACATGGAAGAGATGGAAGAGAGAATCTCAGGTGCAGAAGATTCCATAGAGAACAAGGGCACAACAATCAAAGAAAATACAAAATGCAAAAAGATGCTAACTCAAAACATCCAGGAAATCCAGGACACAATGAGAAGAACAAACCTATGGATAATAGGAGTAGATGAGAATGAAGATTTTCAACTTAAAGGGCCAGCAAATATCTTCAACAAAATTATAGAAGAAAACTTCCCAAACCTAAAAAATGACATGCCCATGAATATACAAGAAGCCTACAGAACCCCAAATACACTGGACCAGAAAAGAAATTCCTACTGACACATTATAATCAGAACAACAAATGCACTAAATAAAGATAGAATATTAAAAGCAGTAAGGGAAAAAGGTCAAGTAAAATATAAAGGCAGGCCTATCAGAATTACACCAGACTTTTCACCAGAGACTATGAAAGCCAGAAGATCCTGGACAGATGTTATACAGACCCTAAGAGAACACAAATGCCAGCCCAGGCTATTATACCCAGCCAAACTCTCAATTACGATAGATGGAGAAACCAAAGTTTTCCACGACAAAACCAAATTCAAACATTATCTTTCCACGAATCCAGCCCTTCAAAGAATAATAACAGAAAACAAAAACAAACAAACAAACAAACAAACAAAAACAATACAAATATGGAAACCATGCCCTAGAAAAAGGAAGAAAGTAATCCCTCAACAAAACAAAAGGAAGACAGCCACAAAAACAGAATGCCAACTCTCAAAACAAAAATAATAGGAAGCAACAACTGCTTTTCCTTAATACCTATTAATATCAATAGATTCAATTCCCCCCTAAAAAGACATAGACTAACAGACTGGCTACACAAACAGGAACCAACATTCTGCTGCTTACAGGAAGCCCATCTCAGGGAAAAAGATAGACACTACCTCAGAGTGAAAGGCTGGAAAACAATTTTCCAAGCAAATGGACTGAAGAAACAAGCTGGAGTAGCCATTCTAATATCGAATAAAATAGACTTCCAACCCAAAGTTATCAAAAAAGACAAGGAGGGACACTTCATATTCTTCAAAGTTAAAATCCTCCAAGAGGAACTCTTAATTCTGAATATCTATGCTCCAAATGCAAGGGCAGCCACATTCATTAAAGAAACTTTAGTAAAGTTCAAAGCTCACATTGTATCTCACACAATAATAGTGGGAGAGTTCAACACACCACTTTCATCAATGGACAGATCATGGAAACAGAAACTAAACAGAGAAACAGTGAAAATAACAGAAGTTATGACACAAAAGGATTTAACAGATATCTCCAGAATATTTTATCCTAAAGCAAAAGGATATACCTTCTTCTCAGCACCTCATGGTACCTTCTCCAAAATTGATGCCTTCCAGGTTCATCCATTTGCCTAGGAATTTCATAAATTCATTCTTTTTAATAGCTGAGTAGTATTCCTTTGTGTAAATGTAACACATTTTCTGTATCCATTCTGCTGTTGAGGTACATCTGGGTTCTTTCCAGCTTTTGGCTATCATAAATAAAATAAATAAGGCTGCTATGAACATAGTGGAGCATGTGTCCTTCTTACCAGTTGGAGCATCTTCTGGATATATGCCCAGGAGAGATATTGTGGGATCCTCTGGTAGTACTATGTCCAATTTTCTGAAGAACCGCCAGACTGATTTCCAGAGTGGTTATATGGATTTCCACTTATTGAACCATCTGTACATCCCTGTGATGTAGTCAACTTGATCCTACTGAATGATCTTTTTTATGTGTTCTTGGACTTGGTTTGCAAGAATTTTATTGAGTTTTTTACATCAATATTCATTAGGGTAATTGGTCTGAAGATCCATTTCTTTGTTGGGTCTTTGCATGGTTTGGATATCAGTGCAACTATGGCTTCATAGAATATATTGGGTACTGTTTCTTCTATTTCCATTTTATGAAATAGTTTGAGAAGTATTGATATTAGGCCTTCTTTCAAGACCTGATAGAATTCTGCACTACTATCATCTGGTCCTTGGGATTTTTTGGGTAACATTTAATGACTGCTTCTATATCCTTAGAGGTTATGGGAATGTTTAAATGGTTTATCTGGTACTGATTTAACTTTGGTACCTCGTATCTGTTCAGAAAATCATCCATTTAATCTAGATTTTTCAAGTTCTGTTGAATATAGGCTTTTGTAGTAGGATCTGTTATTTTTTGTACTTTCTTCAGTTTCTGTTGCTATCTCTCACTTTTCATTTCTGATTTTGTTAATTTGAATGCTGTCTCTGTGCCCCCTGATTAGTCTGGTTAAGGGTTTATCTATCTTGTTGATTTTCTCAAAGAACCATCTCTTGGTTTTGTTCATTCTTTGTATTTTTTCTTCTGGGTTGATTTCAGCCCTAAGTTTGATTATTTCCTGATATCTAATCCTCTTGTCTGTATTTGCTGCTTTTTCTTCTACAGCTTTCAGATTTTCTGTTATCTGCTACTCTATGCTCTCACTAATTTCTTTATGGAAACACTCTCAGAGTTATGACTTTTTTTCTCTTAGCTCTCCTTTCATTGTGTCTCATAAATTTGGGTATTTTGTACCTTCATTTTCATTAAATTCACAATGTCTTTAATTTCTTTTTTTTTTTTAAATTTCCCCCTCACCAAGTTATTATTGTTTAGAGCATTTTTCAGCTTCCACGTTTATGTGCCTCTCTGTTATTTTTGTTGTTATTGAAGACTAGTCTTAGTCCATGGCGGTCTGATAGAATACATGGGGTTATTTCAATATTCTTGTGCCTGTTGATGTTTATTTTGTGACAGATGATATGGTCAATTTTGGAGAAGGTATAATGAGAAGCTGAGAAGAAGGTTCATTCTTTTGTTTTATGATGAAATGTTTTGTAGGAATCTGTTAAGTACATTTGGTTCATAACTTCTTTTAGTTTCATTGTGTCTCTGTTTAGTTTCTGTTTCCATGATCTGTCCATTGCTGAGAGTGGGGTGTTGAAATCACCCACTATTATTGTTTGAGGTGCAATGTGTCCTTCAGTAATGTTTCTTTTGCAGATGTGGGTACCCTTCCATTTGGGTCATAGAGAATCAGAATTGAGAGTTCATCCTGGTGGATTTTTCCTTTGATGAGTGTGTTAGGGTTTTACTGCTGTGAACAGACACCATGATCAAGGCAAATGTTATAAAAAAAAAAAAAAAAAAAAAAACATTTAATTGGGGTTGGCTTACAGGTTCAGAGTTTCAGTCCATTATCATCAAGGTGGGAGCATGGCAGTATCCAGGCAGGCATGGCACATGAGGAGCTGAGAGTTCTGTCTTCATCCAAAGGCTGCTAGTGGAAGACTGACTTCCAGGCAACTAGGGTCAGGATCTTATACCCACACCCACAGTGACACACCCATTCCAACCAGGTCCCACCTTCAGATGGTGTCACACCCTGGTCCTAGGACATACAAACCATCACAATGAGCATGTATTGTCCTTCACTATCTTTCTTGATAACTTTTGGTTGAAAGTTATCAAGTTTGATTGCATATTAGAATTGCTACTCCTTCCTGTTTCTTGGGACCATTTGCCTGGATTTTTTTTTTCTAGCCTTTACTTTGAGGCAGTTTCTGTCATTGTCAGAGAGGTATGTTTCTTGTATTCAATAGAATGCATAGAATGCAGCCTCAACTGCATCTTGGTTATTTCAGATCTCCTGTCTACATAAACATTTTAATGTCTTTTTAAAAAAATATCCCATGCCTGTGTCATAAATACCTATTGTATTTAGATATCCAACATTTTTCTGATCAATTTCATTAATAGATATTCTGTGTCTTTAGCATTTATCTCAGATTCTTTTATCCCAGGATTTCTTAAGTTTGGCCATTTGGTCACATATGAGAACTCTTGGAAATTTTGGTCATATTCTTTATGTTTTCATTTTTCTCCTTATTGATTCTCCTTCTACTACCAACACTGCCTGTTCTATTCATTGTTCTCTCATTCTCACACTGAGTCCTACAGATGGCCCCAGACTTTGTATAAAAAATCAGCATTTCCATTAATTGCAACATTCCAAGTATAAGTGGAAGTATATTCAGTTAGTATTGATAATCTAGAGTTGCATAATTAGCAGTGCCATATTCCTCTAAAGTTATTGATTAAATTGATGATACTGAGTGAGTAAACATACTCCTAGAGGGACATAGTTTTGAAACAAATATATATTTCATGTTTATTTCTAATTTTTATTTATTTTATTTTAATTGAGAATTCCGAATGTATATATAATGTGTTTTGTTAAATGCAGCGCCCATCATTACTCTCTTATAATTTCTCCTTTATCCCCATCTTCCTTCCCAACTTCATTTGCTCTCTCTTTCCCACTCTGAACATCTAGTAGATCATAGTTAACCTTTGAGGAATGCATCCCTTAATATTTTCTTCTCCTCATGTGACAGAGAGAGATATTGTATACATGAAATTAAACTGAATACTATGGCTTACACAATATCTGCTCAAAATCATGACAGCCAAATTTGAAATTCTACCTCCAGCTGAGAACATAATAACAATTGCTCTTTTCTTCGATGATTCTCTCCACTATCTTTTTATTTGAGTCCACATGTGGATGTTTTTAATATGCTGATTGTGATCTTTTGTATATTCTTGGACCAAGGAGTGGCATCATTTGGAGTTGTGGCCATGTTGGAATGGATGTGACCTGGTTAGAATAGGCGTGTCACTGTGGGTGTGGGCTTAAGATCCTCACCCTTGTTGCCTGGAAATTAGTCTTCCACTAGTAGCCTTTGGATGAAGACAAAGAATTCCCAGCTTTGCCTGTGCCATTCCTGCCTGGATGCTGCTAAGCTCCCACCTTGATGATAATGTATTGAACCTCTGAACCTGTAAACAGTCCCAATTAAATGTTGTTTTTCTTTTTTATAAGATTTGCCTTGGTCATGGTGTCTGTTCACGGCAGTAAAACCCTAACTAAGACACTGATTCTGAAATTCTGGGGATAGAAGTAAGACTCATTTTCAAGATTTTTCTCCTTGGAATGATGAGATTGAGCTTGTAAGTGAATCGTTGCTTTGTATCATGAAATGTCTATACTGTAACTCAGCCTGATAAAGTGATGCTATATGAATAAAATATTAAAACTATCAGAACAAATTAAGAACATAGAAACAAATATAAACAGTTTATATTAAGCTATAGTCTATATGCATGAATTTTTAATGAACGTACTGTAAGCTTTTAAAAGCTATGTTTTATATATAGGTGACCTATCATACCATTTCTTTTCTTACTGTAGTTTATAATTCTGTTTGTGCTAAATTCTAGCAATAGCAACCATAGAAAATGGTTTAAAGCAAATGGGCTGCTGGATTGTGGTGGCATCACCTTTAATCCCAATACTACAGAGGCAAAGACAGGTGTACCATTGAGTTCTAAGTCAGCCTGGTCTACAGAGAAAGTCCCAGGACAGCCTACACAGAGAAACACTGTCTCAATAAACAAAACAAAACTAAGCAACCAAACAAAAAACAACAAAAAACAAAATTAAAAAAAAGAGAGAAAATAAAAGGAAAAGAAAAGAAAAAGGAAAAGAAAAGAGGAAAAAAAGAAAGAAATTGAGGTTTTATTGGGTTGCTGAGATGTGCTCCAGAAGTGCATAATATATCTTTTATTAAATAGAGGACTGACAGAAAGCCATTATTAGTTAAATGTGTTGTGATAAGAAAAGCATGTATATTTTCCAGAGTTACTTGCACAGCTAACAGTAAATTCATCCACCTATAAGGAACAAAGGGAGAGGGTTTTGTTTTCTTTTTTTTTTTTTATTTTCCTCTCTAACTAAACTGCATAAAATGTTGTAAGCCCTTGTAATTAGCAGTTCTCAGCAGACCTTCATTTTTTAGGTTCTTTGTAAGAAATACAAAATGTAAGGAAGCATAGCTATGTCATCTTTATGAAGAATTATCATAAAAAAAAAGCTTAAAACACTTAAGAGACTCCTCTCAATCAGTCAAGAGCAAAAATAGAACAGACATTTAAAAATATGTAATGAAATAAAAAAAAACAATAAATTATTTTAATTTTCAGTGAAGACATTTGAATTTGTTACATGTTTTCATGTTTATAATTGCTCCTATGTCACTCTATCCTTTTTCTTATTTCAACACTATGTAATTAAAAGAGATTATGATAATGTTCAAGCTCAGTCATTTCATTCATAATTGTCACAGTAAAATATATTCTAGTCACTTCTTTTTTTGTACAATGTATTGAAAGTAACAAGATGTACTTTCTATAGGAAGAAACTTACATTTTCATTAATTTGTCCAATAAATACATACTTTATAAACACAACCAATTATGGTATAGAAGTGTACTTTTAACCAAAAATCATATTTTGCACGTACCTAAATATGTATTAAGTTATTTATGACAGGATTACAAGACCTCTCTCTTAGAAACTTTTCCTGAATAAAAACAGATGTACATTAATTGAACTTATGTCTCACTAAAAATAACACGTCAATTGTACAGTTATATACAAACATTTCTGAAAAAGACAGATACATACTTACAAACTCATCTTTACTCACTTCCTGTGTACATCCTTAGGTTTTCCTCACACAAGATATATTTTTTACATTTATCATACTATTTTAAATAATCTAAAAATTAACTTCCAGTACACTATGAACAGGATATATATATATATATATATATATATATATATATATATATATTCCATATATCAACGCCTTTTTAAAAGAAAATTACTACTTTCGAAATAACAAATATGAAAGAGATTTATACAGCAGTCATAGACATTTTCATTTTAAAATAGCTTTTCAACTAATCAAATTTTATGTATTTTAGCTCACCATTTAACCTTCTGCTGATAAACCAAAGCAAAAATATTAAAATGATAATACTCAAGGTTTTCAATGGGATAACATAAAACTTGTTTTAAATAAAGAAACTATATTTGAAAAGCATATGAGAAATTGCATGAACCCAAGAAACAAAATCACTACATTTATTTTGCAAACTACAACTCAAATAATTTGCATAATATAATTTGAAAATATTTCATATTTTAATTACTTAACCTTCAAAAATAAAAAAATATGCAAACATTTTATCTTTTTGAGGGAATGATTACATTGAAAAAATAGAAATATAACCTTAATGAGAATTTAAACATCATACACCACAGTTTCGGATTGCTCGGTATCCTACAAGGTGTCATCTCTAGCATCATATGCTAATCAAATATTAATATTCATTTTTAAGATGAAAATATTAACTGAAATTGTCAGCAGGCAAAGTGACTATTTATATGTTTTCTGCAACACAGGAATTTTCGAAGATATTCTAAAACTTCTAGTCTTGATTTCTTACTCTACTATTTTTTTTGCAACTATGGTTCTAAATCATGTGAATATAGACATTGAATACACACAGTTGTTTAACATGAAACTGGTGGCATAGCATAGTATAGCCCATTAAACTGGTGACATAGCATAGTATACCCCATTAAAAAGAAAAATGTTTGTTGATGCAAGATACAGAATAACTGATATTGTAAATTATTCCTAGTTTCAGCAAACTTGTATGTTTTTATTTTATCTGTGTCATTTAGTTTCACCCAAAATAAAGAAAAGTGATAAAAAATGTAAATATTGATAATAACAATATTATCTACAAGCCTTAAAATTGTTGAAGGCAAAATAGCTCAAATGAATTTCAATGCTTTTCAGGGCATAGCTGAATCAAATAAGGTAATTATTCTTTAAAATGCTTACATAAAGTCTGATTTGCATGCTAGTAATTGCTATGCCTTGTGGCATTCAGCAATTGACACAGCAATGATTTTAATTATTGTAATTTAATCAGTATAAATACTTCAAAGTTATGCAAATACTATTTCATAATCCACATAGACAGCTTGGAGTATTTGATTTACTTGTTTTGTAGACCATTTTGTCTAGGCAGTTTACTCTCAGATATGACTCTGCATTTCAATCAAAGCCTTTCACTCACATCAAAGCTCTAAATCAGAACAAGATGAGCTAATTTTACAAAGACTGACACTTCAAACATAAAGTTGCAAATATAATTTTGATATGAAATATGTCAAGGATTTTACTTAGATAGAGATGGATACCTATAGCTAATCTTGTCTAATGCTTTCTCTGATGTGAGATAGTAGATGCAACACAAACAAAAGACTGAATAAATAAGAACAGAAAAGACACTCCCAGTTACAAGATGCATTTAAACACTACAATAGTAAAATCTTATGGTTGTGCAATAACTTTTCATCAGTATTATAGTCACTCACCCCCTCAGCTAGTACCTCTTAAGCTTCAAATGACCCTTTTTTTCAAGCTGAAAAGTTCAGTGTGCATAGAGGCATAGAGTTGTTTTTGTGTGACTTTTGAATTGTCAGAAATGAACATGAAATTTAATATAATCAGCATTTGGAAAACAGTTTTCTCAGAGAAATTGTAGTGTGAGAACTTATTCTACCACAAGTTAATCAATGCTAGAAAAAATGTATAGAGAAGGAAACATAAAGTTTGCATTTATATAAACATAAGCCTTACTCCTAGTTGATGTGTTTAAAATAAGAAAAAAATGGCTGATAGTTTTAACTTTTTCCTTTGATGAAAATTTTTGTTTATTTTGAAATATATAACTAAAATGATAATAACGTTTTTTCTTACCTAGCCATATTATAAATAAGGAGAAAAAATATAGGCAAGATATAATGTCCAATAGAGCAAAGGGAAGAGAGCCTATCACCTTCTGTTGACATTTGGATCTCAGGCATTTCCACAGTCCTTAGAAGTTTGTTTCCAGGATTGTTTTGATTTGCATTTCTCTGATGATTAAGGATGTTGAACATTTTTTCAAGTGCTTCTCAGCCATTTGGTAATCCTCAGTTGAGAATTTTTTTTTTTTTTTTTAGCTATGATTCCCATTTTTAAATAGGGTTATTTGAATTTCTGGAGTCCAGCTTCCTGAGCTCTTTGTATATATTGGATATTAGTCCCCTATCAGATTTAGGATTGGTAAAGATCCTTTCCCAATCTATTGGTGGCCTTTTTGTTTTATTGACATTGTCTTTTGCCTTACAGAAGTTTTGCAATTTTATGAGGTCCCATTTGTCAATTCTTGATCTTACAGCACAATTCATTGCTGCTCTGATTAGGAAATTTTCCCCTGTGCCCATATCTTCTAGGCTTTTCCCCACTTTCTCCTCTATAAATTTCAGTGTCTCTGGTTTTAAGTGGAGTTCTTTGATCCACTTAGACTTGAGCTTTGTACAAGGAGATAAGAATGGATCAATTTGCATTCTTCTACATGAATAACTGCCAGTTTTGCCAGCACCATTTGTTGAAAATGCTGTCATTTTTTCACTGGATGGTTTTAGCTCCCTTGTCAAATATCAGGTGACCATAGGTGTGTGGATTTATTTCTGGGTCTTCAATTCTATTCCATTGATCTACCTGTCTGTCACTGTACCAGTACCATGCAGTTTTTATCACAATTGCTCTGTAGTACAGCTTGAGGTCAGGCATGGTGATTACCTTAGAGGTTCTTTTATTGTTCGAAATAGGTTTTGCTATCCTAGGTTTTTTGTTATTCTAGATGAATTTGCCAATTGCCCTTTCTAACTCAGTGAATAATTGAGTTGGAATTGGGAAGAGAGTCCCCTTGGTATTGCAATCTTTATATGCCCCAGTACAGGGGAACACCAGGGTCTAGAAGTGGGAGTGGGTGGGTAGGGGAGCAGGGTGAGGGGAAGGTACAGGGAACTTTTGAGATAGAATTTGAAATGTAATTAAAGAAAATATCTAATAAAAAATAAAGAAAGACAGAAAAAATTTTGTTTCCAAATATGCTCAACTACTGGGAGGTGGAAAGGTTGTGGAAACAGTTTTTTAGTGTTATTTTTAATAGCAAATACATGGTGTCAGAGTGATTATGATCAGTAACTCATCTTTTCTTTCTATTTACATGAAAATCTCAAAGGATATGCTTTTTCTCTTAGAAAATACTGCCTTGTAATTTGTATTCAACTTGTACTAAAATTTAACACAAGTCAAATAAGTTGAAAATGTCATCTTGTACTAAAGGTAGAAATGTTGCTCAGTTACTTAGCTTATCCATATAGCACACTTTCCTTAAATGGGGTTTGAATTGTGTCTATGAAATACATGTGATAAAGTTGACCGTTCATGGGTAATAACATACAGCCAAGGTGAAATTATAGTCACTCCAGTATGTGTACTTGTTCTATTTCATGAGACTGTATCTTATCAGGGCATATATCTAATTCTCCTCTTGAATCTGAAAACACAAAGTTATCATCTGTCAAATCTGTAAAAATACACAGGGCAAATGAATGTGAATGACCTATAGGAACACAGGACAAACTTTTGTAGGAAGTAGAAAGAGAATAAAACAAGAACCTTATTGGTACAACTGAAAGAACAGAATTTCTAGAAGAACGAAGAGTAAGAAAATATAAGGCATCAGAGACAAACACAGGTGCCAAGAAACATTGAGTACATCTATGGACAGACCTAGCAGAGGAGGATGGTTATTCATATTCAAAAGCCTAGTCCATGGAAACCAAGAACACAAACTTGTATTGTTTGTGTAAACAATTGTTTTGAAGATCTAACTCAATTTCATTGCTTTGAATTCAGGCAGTGTGTGTGTGTGTGTGTGTGTGTGTGTGTGAATTTGCAAATTCATGTGTTTATGTTAAATACTGAATACCTAAACTAGAAAGATATATTTTTACCTCACTGTGTAGCTGTATTCCATAATGATATGGAGACAGACTGCAGCAGGTTCACCCAAGTGACAGATGGATAGCAAAGTTCCCAAAGCAAAAGTCAGTATTACAGAAGTAGTCTAAGCTGGCAGATATACCAGAATAACACTGCCAAATGACAGTGTATTCCTTGGTTATTTTTGGCTTTTTTTAATGAACTGAAATAAATAAATAAAATTGAGTTAGTCCTGCAAAACAATTGTTCACACAAACAATACAAGTTTATGTTCTTGGTTTCCACAGAATAGACTTTTGAATATGAATAAACTTGTAGAGTCTACCTCCAGTAGAAAGACAAGGCATCAAGTAGAGTGACTAGGTTGCTATCCCACAGTCAAAAACTCTGACCCAGCATTCCTCTTGTCTGGAAAAACTATAGGGACAAAACTGGAGGAGAGCATGAGAGAAAGCAGGTACAGGTACAGGATCAAATTGGGATCTAGCTCAAGGGGGTGCCTTAAGGCCTGACTCTATTACTGATGCTAAGGTGTGCTTACAAAAAGGGACCTACTATGACTGCACTTTGACAGGCACAACAAGCAGCTGAAAGACTTAGATGCAGATACTTACACCCAGTCACTGAATAGAAACCTCTTCCGTTGAATTAAAGAAAATTTGGAAGAAACTGAAAAGGAAGACGACCCTATAGGAACATCAGCAGTCTCAACTAACCTGGACCTTTGAGATCTCTCAGACACTAAACAACCAAAAAACACCAGCTGATATGAGGCCCCCAACACATGTACAGCAGAGGACTGCTGGGTATAGACTCAGTCAGAGAAGATGCACTCAACTCTCAAGAGACTTGAAACTACAGGGAGTGGGGAACTCTGGACAGGGGGTGGAGGTGGGATGTTGGGACATTATCTTGAAGATGGAAGAGGGAGTATGGGAGGTGGAACAGTTAGAGGGCAGACTGGGAAGGGGAAAAATCTGGACTATAAGAAAAGAATAAATAAAAATGAAAATAACAACTTAGAAAGCCTTTATTAGAAAGGAGAAATAATGTACAATGAGATAGGAGACAAGACAGTATCTGTTTAGTTGTTTGACATTAGATATATCTTAATATTTGTTAAAACTATCTGTCTGAGTTTCTCGTTAAGATTACATGGACTTAGCATATAAATCTGTTTTATGAATCAAAAATGATGTGCATCAAGTAGCTGGCAAGCTGTAACTAATATGACAATTAGAGAAAATACAAATAAATGTTATATTTGTAGACCATTAAATAATTTCATATTTTAGAATTTTTATGTATGAGAAAGGAAGTGGAAAAAAATATTTACGGATCTCCAGTTAGTGCTTATTACTACCGCTACAGCATGCTATTAAAAGCAGGGCTGTTAAGGAGGTATCATATCCTATATGTTGAACCATCATTATTAGAATTATATCTTTATAAAGCAGACCATAAAATTCTGCTTCCCTTTCCCTTCTTTGACCTTGTAACTTTGGTTTTCTGAGTTTCTAAGAAGTAAGAGAGAGAGAAAAATCTTTATTTTTGATAAAATATTCTATAGTGGAATTTCCATTATAGGGACCTAAATGGGTTGAGAGAAGAACCATTAAATTTATTTAGAAAAGCAGTGAATTTTGAATAAACACAGTGGCCCAGTGCATTCCAGACTTAACTCTGCTCTACCTGCCTGGCTTTGAAAATGTTATAAATATTCTCTAATTCCTTATTTCTTCTACAGCCCATAGCAGCAATATGTGCCTTACCTCCTTCACAATGCTGATGTGACTCTCAAAGAAGATGATATATGCAAAATGCTATAATTCTATACTAGTACAAGTCAGTGGATTAAGTTAATAGCACTACATGTTCATAAAAATTTTTAAAATCAAATAAGAATTGCATGACAACTTATCAGGTAATGTAGTGATGCGGAAGCTTGGATCAATTTCCTATGTATACATTCAGACATACATTTTCCTTTCAAAAATATCATAGAAAAAAATCCTCAACAATTTGGCACTTGACAAAAAGGCATGTCAGCACTGCATTTCACCGACACAAATAGCTGAAAAACAGTTGCAAATTCTTTTTAAATAAAGTACTAAAGAAAAGAAGAGTTAAAAGGAAATAAACAAATTAAAAAAAAAAAACTCATGACAACAGGAATGGCTTAAA
The DNA here is from genome assembly GCF_978045245.1 of Mus caroli. NCBI lineage: Eukaryota > Metazoa > Chordata > Mammalia > Rodentia > Muridae > Mus > Mus caroli. The sequence goes on from NW_028227258.1 coordinate 157,363,101, forward strand.
TACACCCTATGCAACTAAGAGTGGTACAAAAAGACAACATCAGGAAGCCGCCCTTACAGATATCAGGGTACAGGAGCAACACAGTATGGGAATCATCTGTAAAAAATCAAAAGCACTAAAACACAGAATTAATGTGTGCTGTGGCACCTCCAATGAAATCCTCGATTTCTCCAAGGGCCCGATCATATCCTTTCCACTACTGGGCACACAGTAAACCTCAACGTATTTTTTTTCTTTTTATTTTTAATATTTTTATTACATATTTTCCTAAATTACATTTCCAATGCTATCCCAAAAGTCCCCCATAGCGCCCCCCACTTCCCTACCCACCCATTCCCATTCTTTTGGCCCTGGCATTCCCCTATATTGGGGCATATAAAGTTTGCAAGTCCAATGGGCCTCTCTTTCCATTGATGGCCGACTAGGTCATCTTTCGATACATATGCAGCTAGAGACAAGAGCTCTGGGGTTATGGTTAGTACATCATGTTGTTCCAACAATAGGGTTGCAGATCCCTTTAGCTCCTTGGGTACTTTCTCTAGCTTCTCCATTGGGAGCCCTGTGATACATCCAATAGCTGACTGTGAACATCCACTCCTGTGTTTGCTAGGCCCAGGCATTGTCTCACAAGAGACAGCTATATTTGGGTCCTTTCAGCAAAATCTTGCTAGTGTATGCAATGGTGTCAGCGTTTAGAAGCTGATTATGGGATGGATCCCTGGATACGGCAGTCTCTAAATGGTCGATCCTTTCATCACAGCTACGAACTTTGTCTCTGTAACTCCTTCCCTGGGTGTTTTGTTCCCAATTCTAAGAAGGGGCACAGTGTCCACACTTTGGTCTTCATTCTTCTTGAGTTTCATGCGTTTAGCAAATTGTATCTTATATCTTGGGTATCCTAAGTTTTGGGCTAATATCCACTTATCAGTGAATACATATTGTGTGAGTTCTTTTGTGATTGTGTTACTTCACTCAAGATGATGCCCTCCAGGTCCATCCATTTGGCTAGGAATTTCATAAATTCATTCTTTTTAAAAGCTGAGTAGTACTCCATTGTGTAAATGTACCATAATTTCTGTATCCATTCCTCTGTTGAGGGACATCTGGGTTCTTTCAGCTTCTGTCTATTATAAATAGGGCTGCTATGAACATAGTGGAGCATGTGTCCTTTTTACCGGTTGGGACATCTTCTGGATATATGCCCAGGAGAGGTATTGCTGGATCCTCCAGTAGTACTATGTCCAATTTTCTGAGGATCCGCCAGACTGATTTCCAGAGTGGTTGTACAAGCTTGCAATCCCACCAACAATGGAGGAGTGTTTCTCTTTCTCCACATCCTAGCCAGCATCTGCTGTCACCTGAATTTTTGATCTTAGCCATTCTGACTGGTGTGAGGTGGAATCTCAGGGTTGTTTTGATTTGTATTTCCCTGATGATTAAGGATGTTGAACATTTTTTCAGGTGCTTCTCTGCCATTCGGTATTCCTCAGGTGAGAATTCTTTGTTCAGTTATGAGCCCCATTTTTTAATGGGGTTATTTGACTTTCTGGAGTCCACCTACTTGAGTTCTTTATATATACTGGACATTAGTCCCTTATCTGATTTAGGATAGGTGAAGATCCTTTCCCAATCTGTTGGTGGTTTTTTTGTCTTATTGATGGTGTCTTTAGCCTTGCAGAAGCTTTGTAGTTTCATGAGGTCCCACTTGTCAATTCTCGATTTTACAGCACAAGCCATTACTGTTCTATTCAGGAATTTTTCCCCTGTGCCCATATCTTCAAGGCTTTTCCCCACTTTCTCCTCTATAAGTTTCAGTGTCTCTGGTTTTATGTGAAGTTCCTTGATCCACTTAGACTTGACCTTAGTACAAGGAGATAGGAATGGATCGATTCGCATTCTTCTACATGTTAACAACCAGTTGTGCCAGCACCATTTGTTGAAAATGCTGTCTTTCTTCCACTGGATGTTTTTAGCTCCCTTGTCGAAGATCAAGTGACCGTAAGTGTGTGGGTTCATTTCTGGGTCTTCAATTCTATTCCATTGGTCTATTTGTCTGTCACTATACCAGTACCATGCAGTTTTTATCACAATTGCTCTGTAGTAGAGCTTTAGGTCTGGCATGGTGATTCCACCAGAGGTTCTTTTATCCTTGAGAAGAGTTTTTGCTATCCTAGGTTTTTTGTTATTCCAGATGAATTTGCAGATTGCACTTTCTAATTCGTTGAAGAATTGATTTGGAATTTTGATGGGGATTGCATTGAATCTGTAGATTGCTTTTGGCAAGATGGCCATTTTTACAATGTTGATCCTGCCAATCCATGAGCATGGGAGATCTTTCCATCTTCTGAGATCTTTTATAATTTCTTTCTTCAGAGACTTGAAGTTTTTATTATACAGATCTTTCACTTCCTTAGTTAGAGTCACGCCAAGATATTTTATATTATTTGTGACTATTGAGAAGGGTGTTGTTTCCCTAATTTCTTTCTCAGCCTGTTTATTCTTTGTGTAGAGAAAGGCCATTGATTTGTTTGAGTTAATTTTATATCCAGCTACTTCACTGAAGCTGTTTATCAGGGTTAGGAGTTCTCTGGTGGAATTTTTAGGGTCACTTATATATACTATCATATCATCTGCAAAAAGTGATATTTTGACTTCATCTTTTCCAATTTGTATCCCTTTGATCTCCTTTTGTTGTCGAATTGCTCTGGCTAGGACTTCAAGTACAATGTTGAATAGGTATGGAGAAAGTGGACAGCCTTGTCTAGTCCCTGATTTTAGAGGGATTGCTTCAAGCTTCTCACCATTTACTTTGATGTTGGCTACTGGTTTGCTGTAGATTGCTTTTATCATGTTTAGGTATGGGCCTTGAATTCCTGATCTTTCCAAGACTTTTATCATGAATGGGTGTTGGATCTTGTCAAATGCTTTTTCCGCATCTAACGAGATGACCATGTGGTTTTTGTCTTTGAGTTTGTTTATATACTGGATTACGTTGATGGATTTCCGTATATTGAACCATCCCTGCATCCCTGGGATGAAACCTACTTGGTCAGGATGGATGATTGTTTTGATGTGTTCTTGGATTTGGTTAGCAAGAACTTTATTGAGGATTTTTGCATCAATATTCATAAGGGATATTGGTCTGAAGTTTTCTATCTTTGTTGGGTCTTTTTGTGGTTTAGGTATCAGAGTAATTGTGGCTTCATAGAATGAGTTGGGTAGAGTACCTTCTGTTTCTATTTTGTGGAATAGTTTGTGAGAACTGGGATTAGATCTTCTTTGAAGTTCTGATAGAACTCTGCACTAAACCCATCTGGTCCTGGGCTTTTTTTAGTTGGGAGACTATTAATGACTGCTTCTATTTCTTTGGGGGATATAGGGCTGTTTAGATCATTAACCTGATCTTGATTCAACTTTGGTACCTGGTATCTGTCTAGGAACTTCTCCATTTCATCCAGGTTCTCCAGTTTTGTTGAGTATAGCCTTTGGTAGAAGGATCTGATGGTGTTTTGGATGTCTTCAGGATCTGTTGTTATGTCTCCTTTTTCATTTCTGATTTTGTTAATTTAGGATGCTTTCCCTGTGCCCTCTAGTGAGTCTGGCTAAGGGTTTATCTATCTTGTTGATTTTCTCAAAGAACCAGCTCCTTGATTGGTTGATTCTTTGAATAGTTTTTCTTGTTTCTACTTGGTTGATTTCGCCCCTGAGTTTGATTATTTCCTGCCATCTACTCCTCTTGGGTGAATTTGCTTCCTTTAGTTTTAGTGCTTTTAGGTATGTTGTCAAGCTGCTAATGTGTGCTCTCTCTAGTTTCCTTTTGGAGGCACTCAGAGCTATGAGATTTCCTCTTAGAAATGCTTTCATTGCATCCCATAAGTTTGGGTATGTTGTGGCTTCATTTTCATTGAACTCTAAAAAGTCCTTAATTTCTTTCTTTATTCCTTCCTTGACCAAGGTATCATTGAGAAGAGTGTTGTTCAGTTTCCACGTGAAGGTTGGCTTTCTATTATTTATTTTGTTATTGAAGATCAGCCTTAGTCCATGGTGATCTGATAGGATGCATGGGACAATTTCAATATTTTTGTATCTGTTGAGGCCTGTTTTGTGACCAATTATGTGGTCAATTTTGGAGAAGGTACCATGAGGTGCTGAGAAGAAGGTATATCCTTTTGTTTTAGGATAGAATGTTCTGTAGATATCTGCCAGATCCATTTGATTCATAATTTCTCTTAGTTTCTCTGTGTCCCTGTTTAGTTTCTGTTTCCATGATCTGTCCATTGGTGAAAGTGGTGTGTTGAAGTCTCCCACTATTATTGTATGAGGTGCAATGTGTGCTTTGAGATTTACTAAAGTTTCTTTGATGAATGTGGCTGCCTTTATATTTGGAGCATAGATATTCAGGATTGATAGTTCCTCTTGGAGGATTTTACCTTTGATGAGTATGAAGTGTCCCTCCCTGTCTTTTTTAATGACTTTGGGTTGGAAGTCAATCTTATCAGATATTAGAATGGCTACTCCAGCTTGTTTCTTCATACCATTTGCTTGGAAAATTGTTTTCCAGCCTTTCATTCTGAGGTAGTGTCTATCTTTTTCTCTGAGATGAGTTTCCTGTAAGCAGCAAAATGTTGGGTCTTGTTTGTGTAGCCAGTTTTAGTCTATATCTTTTTATCGGGGAGTTGAGTCCATTGATATTAAGAGATATTAAGGAAAAGTAATTGTTGTTTCCTGTTATTTTTGTTGTTAAAGTTGGCATTCTGTTCTTGTGGCTGTCTTCCTTTAGGTTTGTTGAGGGATTACCTTCTTGTTGTTTCTAGGGCGTGGTTCTTGTCCTTGTATTTTTTTTTTCTGTTATTATCCTTTGAAGGGCTGGATTCGTGGAGAGATAATGTGTGAATTTGGTTTTTTTCGTGGAATACTTTGGTTTCTCCATCTATGTTAATTGAGAGTTTGGCTGGGTATAGTAGCCTGGGCTGGAATTTGTGTTCTTTTAGTGTCTGTATAACATCCGTCCAGGATCTTCTGGCTTTCATAGTCTCTGGTGAAAAATCTGGTGTAATTCTGATAGGCTTGCCTTTATATGTTACTTGGCCTTTTTCTCTTACTGCTTTTAGTATTCTATCTTTATTTAGAGCATTTGTTGTTCTGATTATTATGTGTCGGGAGGTATTTCTTTTCTGGTCCAGTCTATTTGGAGTTCTGTAGGCTTCTTGTATGTTAATGGGCATCTCTTTCTTTAGATTTGGGAAGTTTTCTTCTATATTTTTGTTGAAGATGTTTGCTGGTCCTTTGAGTTGAAAATCTTCATTCTCATCCACTCCTATTATCTGTAGGTTTGGTCTTCTCATTGTGTCCTGTATTTCTAGGATGTTTTGATTTAGGATCTTTTTGCATTTTACATTTTCCTTGATTGTTGTGCCGATGTTCTCTATGGAATCTTCTGCACCTGAGATTCTCTCTTCCATCTCTTGTATTCTGTTGCTGATGCTGGTATCTATGGTTCCAGATTTCTTTCCTAGGGTTTCTATCTACAATGATGCCTCATTTTTGGTTTTCTTTATTGTGTCTACTTCCCTTTTTAGGTCTAGTATGGTTTTGTTCATTTCTTTCATCTGTTTGGATGTGTTTTCCTGTTTTTCATTAAGGACTTCTACCTGTTTGATTAGGTTATCCTGTTTTTCTTTAAGGATTTGTAACTCTTTAGCAGTGTTCTCCTGCAATTCTTTAAGGGATTTTTGTGCTTCCTCTTTATTGTCTTCTACCTGTTTACCAGTGTTCCTTTGTATTTCTTTAAGTGTGTTATTAAAGTCCTTCTTGAAGTCCTCTACCATCATCAGGAGATATGCTTTTAGATCCGTGTCTAGCTTTTCCGGTGTGTTGGAGTGCCCTGGACTGGGCGAAGTGGGAGTGCTGGGTTCTGATGATGGTGAGTGGTCTTGGTTTCTGTTAGTAAGATTATTACATTTACCTTTTGCCATCTGGTAATCTCTGGGGTTAGTTGTTGTCGTTGTCACTGTTTAAAGATTGGAGCAGAAGCTGTGTTCCACTCACCAGCCGTCTCAAAATCCTGTGGCGGGGGTCGTGGGTACCTGGCAGTACCCTGGTGCTGGTCCAGCCGGAAGAGGCCTGTGGTCCTACTCAGGCCGGTTTTCTGCTTCCCTAACTAATGCAGTCTCAGGTCCCGTGTGCAATTGGATTGGAGCAGAAGCTGTGTTCCACTCTCCAGAAGTCTTAAGATCCTGTGGGGGGTGTTGTGGGTAGCTGGCGAGTGTCAGCCGACCCTGCGCCCTCGCTACCCTGGTGCTTTTCTGACCGTAAGAGCAAACCTCAACTTATTATCATTAAAGAGTGAATGTTCTTATAGTCACAGAATAACTACATACATGGTCACTTCTATGTCTAAAATCTCCCATTTGGTCAGCATTTTATATTGTCTAAACTTTTATTTTATTTACAATTTTACCCCGTGCTACTACTTTCTTTAATATATCTTTTAAAAATTATATATATATATATATATATATATATATATATATATATATATGCTCCCAGCCAGGAATAAAAATTAAAAGCAATAAGTATAAAACTGGTATGAGGAAGGGTACTCATAGAGACTAAGACTGATTCAGTTTAAAGAAATAGATAATGGAAAAGTAGGTGGAAGTAAATAGTGAAATGTCAAGGGAGATTTGGCATGGAAAAGGGAGAAGTGAGAGGAGAAAAGAATAGACAGAGGAGTTGTTAATAGGAGAGAGAAAAGGTCAGTAGATCAGTGTCAATACAACTCATTTAATTAGAGCCACTAGAAGTTCAGCATGTCAATGTGAGTAGACGAAATAATAATCAGAGAAAGTTGGAGTTTTGACATCCAGAATAATAAATACCAGCATTTAGAAACATGTATGAAAAGAAACAATATCTATATATTTTAGGTTGAATTAGCAGACAATGGTCAACTATGGGGAGAGAGGGGTTAATATTTTTTTCTATGTCCAGAGAAGACAAGTTATGTACTGATGTATTATATGTAATCAGCAAACAACTGTGGCATTGGGTTATCAAAGAGCTCTTAATAATTGGAAAATAAGTAGTTTCTCTTTTTGGGTACCTCTGACTATCAAATTAAATGCAATTTCATGACATTTGGTTTTGTAATAGATGTTCTTAGATAGAAAACAAATGAGAGACAGAAAGAGGAGATAAAGAGAGAGAGAGGAAAATAGAAACAGAGGGAAAGAGAAAGAAGAGAAAAGCAACCTTCACTGAGAATTGAGAACCTACTGTTAATTAAATGTCATGTTTTTCCCCACCTTGGTGTGTTTTGATGTTGAAATATAAAAAATAAAAGAGACACTATTTTTTTCAGGGATAATATAGTTTACATTATACTGGAACTTGGACAATTGAAACTGGGCTAGGCCATATGTATTTCTTTTACATCCCAGATAATGTAGATAAGAGGGGGGAATGGAAACGAAAGTTTAGATACAAAAAAAGCTTTCTTCTATAGAACTGTATAATACCTGCAATGCTGCATAATTTTCAATTGCTTTTTATTTATTAGCTATTATTAGTGCAGTAAGAGAGAACACAAAGATCAAATTGTACATACTTTTACAAGATATATTGGCAGAGAAAGAAGGGTGATATTTGTCAGCCACATCTTACAGTCTAGGTGACTAGATTTTAATAGAGGTAGCCTGGAACTCCTGGTGGAAGGGTTCACCTTCCTGGAACGGGCAAGCCTATAGCTATTCCCAAGTGAGTGAACTGTGGTGATCTCATCCAAGTGAAAGAGTATAATTTCCCAATTTGTAGATCTATTGTTTCAAATTTTAAAAAGAAGTTGTAAGAAAATTGCTATCCTCATTCCTATATGGCATGTCTGTATACTGCCCCATTACTGAACATGGAGTTAACATGGAAAGGAAAAATAAATTCGAAAAAACTAAGTTTATTTTGTCCTTTTTCACAAAGCTATATGATTTCTACCCTTAATTTAGTTGACTCTAAATATTATAGTAAAAATACTACATATATAACAAAGTTTATGGGGCAACTAGAGCTCATTTTGAGGATCTTTAGTATCTTGATATGGGGATTACTACAAAGGAACCACACAACCCGGCTAAGCCTCAATTTTCTGCCATATTAGATAAGAAAAGTCTAATTCGAAGGTGTGGTAAATATTGCATCTTTGGTGCAAATACAATAGATTGTTGGTATACTTAAAGTTTTACCACATGTGAAGATGCTAAACTCTTAGTGGTGGTTAAATGGAACATGCCATGTGTAGCAAGGCGTTGTTTACTCATCTGGGAAAACCAACTATTTGTGTGTATAACTGTCACTGTGTGGCAGAAGTCTTAACATGACAGAAAAAGGAAACTGAATTCATCGTTGACCCATTGCCCTGATACCAAGCACGATCCATAATAGTGTTAACCTGTTCATTGGAGCTTTTATTTTTTTAATATTTTTGATTACGTATTTTCCTCAATTACATTTCCAATGCTATCCCAAAAGTCGCCCATACTCTCCTACCTACTTCCCTACCCACCCATTCCCATTTTTTGGCCCTGGCATTCCCCTGTACTGGGGAATATAATGTTTACATGTCCAATGGGCCTCTCTTTCCAGTGATGGCCTACTAGGCCATCTTTTGATACATACGCAGCTAGAGTCAAGAGCTCTGGTGTACTGGTTAGTTCATAATGTTGTTGCACTTACAGGGTTACAGATCTCTTTAGCTCCTTGGATATTTTCTCTAGCTCCTCCATTGGGGGCCCTGTGATCCATCCAATAGCTGACTGTGAGCATCGACTTCTGTGTTTGCTAGGCCCTGGCCTAGTCTCACAAGAGACAGCTATATCAGAGTCCTTTCAGCAAACACTTGCTAATGTATGCAACGGTGTCATCATTTGGAGGCTAATTATGGGATGGATCCCTGGATATGGCAGTCTCTAGATGGTCCATCCTTTTGTCTCAGCTCCAAACTTTGTCTCTGTAACTCCTTCCATGGGTGATTGTTTCCAATTCTAAGAAGGGGCAAAGTGTCCACACTTTGGTCTTCGTTCTTCTTCAGTTTCATGTGTTTTACAAATTGTCTCTTATATCTTAGGTATACTAAGTTTCTGGGCTAATATCCACTTATTAGTGAGTATATATCATTTGAGTTCTTTTGTGATTGTGTTACCTCACTCAGGATGATGCCCTCCAGGTCCATCTATTTACCTAGGAATGTCATAAATTCATTATTTTTAATAGCTGAGTAGTACTCCATTGTGTAAATGTACCACATTTTCTGTATCCATTCCTCTGTTGAGGGGCATCTGGGTTCTTTCCAGCTTCTGTCTATTATAAATAAGGCTGCTATGAACATAGTGGAGCATGTGTCCTTCATACTGGTTGGGACATCTTCTGGATATGAGTCCCTAGGAGAGGTATTGCAGGATCCTCCAGTAGTACTATGTCCAATTTTCTGAGGAACCACCAGACTGATTTCCAGAGTGGTTGTATAAGCTTGCAATCCCACCAACAATGGAGGAGTGTTCCTCTTTCTCCACATCTTTGCCAGCATCTGCTGTGACCTGAATTTTTGATCTTAGCCATTCTGACTGGTGTGAGATGGAATCTCAGGGTTGTTTTGATTTGCATTTCCCTGATGATTAAGGATGTTGAACATTTTTTCAGGTGTTTCTCAGCCATTCGTTATTCCTCAGGTGAGAATTCTTTGTTTAGCTCTAAGCCCCATTTTTTAATGGGGTTATTTGTTTTTCTGGAGTCCACCCTCTTGAGTTCTTTATATATATTGGATATTAGTCCCCTATCTGATTTAAGATAGGTAAAGATCCTTTCCCCATCTGTTGGTGGCCTTTTTGTCTTATTGATGGTGTCTTTTGCCTTGCAGAAGCTTTGCAGTTTTATGAGGTCCCATTTGTCAATCCTTGATCTTATAGCACAAGCCATTGCTGTTCTATTCAGGAATTTTCCCCCTGTGCTCATATCTTCGAGGCTTTTCCCCACTTTCTCCTCTATAAGTTTCAGTTTCTCTGGTTTTATGTGGAGTTCCTGGATCCACTTAGATTTGACCTTAGCACAAGGAGATAGGAATTGATCAATTCGCATTCTTCTACATGATAACAACCAGTTGTGCCAGCACCATTTGTTGAAAATTCTGTCTTTCTTCCACTGGATGGTTTTAGCTCCCTTGTCGAAGATTAAGTGACCATAGGTGTGTGGGTTCATTTCTGGGTCTTCAATTCTATTCCATTGGTCTACTTTTCTGTCACTATACCAGTACCATGCAGTTTTTATCACAATTGCTCTGTAGTAAAGCTTTAGGTCAGGCATGGTGATTCCACCAGAGGTACTTTTATCCTTGAGAAAAGTTTTTGCTATCCTAGGTTTTTTGTTATTCCAGATGAATTTGGAGATTGCTCTTTCTCATTCTTTGAAGAATTGAGTTGGAATTTTAATGGGGATTGCATTGAACCTGTAGATTGCTTTTGGCAAGATAGCCATTTTTACAATGTTGATCCTGCCAATCCATGAGCATGGACAATCTTTCCATCTTCTGAGATCTTCTTAAATTCTTTCTTCAGAGACTTGAAGATTTTATCATACAGATCTTTCACTTCCTTAGTTAGAGTCACGCCAAGATACTTTATATTATTTGTGACTATTAAGAAAGGTGTTGTTTCCCTAATTTCTTTCTCAGCCTGTTTATTCTTTGTGTAGAGAAAGGCCATTGACTTGTTTGAGTTAATTTTATATCTACCAATCTCAACAGTGTTCCATAATAGGGATTAAATTTCCTTCATTTGAACTTTGGGGAAAGTATTCAAATCATAACACCAACCAATTTGGAGAAAAGTAGGATATAATACAAATAAAAATAACCTTATCATCACCATCAATATTAGTGAAATTTTACATTTTAATTAATATTTCCAGAAAACAGAGATCGCCATTGTGATTAGTGAGGAAAGGTTATGATCTAGAAAGAATATAAATGCTATGATTATTTATAAATTAAAGATAAATTTTAAATTGAAGTATAAACAAAAAACTAATGCAAGGAAATGTCATGTTAATATACAATGAATACAATAGTATGACTTCCATATGAACATTAATTTATGTTTTATAGTTAATTATGTTTTATAGTTAAGAAATTACAGAATTTATTTTTATTATTAATTTTTCAGGTAGACATACAAATATATAAAATATTATGTTTTAATGCAGTATCTGATATAGAATTTTTAATGAATGCAAGTTTTCAGAAAGAGTATCCATACTTCCATTCCTGAAATTTTTATTGGTTTTATTTTATCAGTGAAACAATACAATATTTTCTAAAAGGTATATTGTCAGAGGGAAAGTAGCATATATTCTATCATTATATAAAGGGAGAAAACAAGATAGTTTTGACTTCTTTTGCACCAGATAAACTTTAACAGAAACCCTAAGACTCCTCTTCCTGGAATCCAATTTTCCTTTAAAATCATTGGGAATCTGAAGAAAGGCTAAGACTCATTTCCATTTCTGTGGTTACAGTTCCATAAGAAACAATGACCAAAAGTAAAACTGGCAGCAGTTCTTTCATGTTTGCAAGATCTGAAAATTTAAGTAGTCAGTGACCATGACAGGCTTGGAAATGAGCTGTTCAACACTTCAGATTGGTATTTCCACATTGTTTTGTAATCTGTCTTCCGCATATAAAAAGGTAAGTTCTGGAGTATCAGGGGCATATCAAGTACAACTCAAGTCAGAGCATGTAATCTCAGTTTATGCCTGTTTACCATCTGTCCACCTAGAAATCTTTCAAAATACAGAATATGAAACTATGTTTCATGTTCTACAAATTATTTTATATAAATCACAGAATAAATGACTGTGCTTCATATCCATTATACTTTCAATGACTATTTAGAATGTGAATATATTATTAGGAAATTGTCTTTCAATGAAATTTTGTATTAATGGTAGGTTTGTTCATGGCTTTAAACAATACTGACATACAATCAAGACTATTAGGACTCACTTACTACTTTAACCAGATAAACCCATTTAACAAATTATTGTTGAGTATCAAATTACCTTCACAATTCTAAAGAAGTCTACTCACCAGCAAAATATCCAGCAGCTACTATAGAACTGTTTTGCTTGTCTGCTAGAGACCATCTGGATTATAGACTATTGATGTTCAATCTTCCAAAGAAGGAGAAACATTGGAGTCTAATCTGAAACTCCTGCCTTTCTCCTCTTTCCCCATTTACATGCTGTTTTGCCACTAGGACCTGAGAATGTGACAGAGAGTATGCACTAGCATGTATTAACTGAATAGAAGTTATATCTACAGTGTTATGTGTGTGTATATATATATACACCTTCCCGTAATCCCTTACCCTTGATCTGCATGTTAATGTAATTCATTTATTAGATCCACAGAAAGAATTTTGGTAGAATTGAACTTGAGTTTTTCAGTGAACTTTATAGGGTAAACATTCTTCTTTGGGGAATAAATTCACAGACATTTTAGAAAAAAATATGTAATAACCTTTGCAAAGTAATATATAGAACAAATATTAGGTTGTGATAATTAAATTCATGTATTTTTGTAGTGTTGGTCTCTGGTAGCTCAAAATACCTAAGCATTTGTATATGCAACAGTTTTAAGCAGGATGTTGAGCTGTGGTGAGTGTAATACTCCTGTGGCACTAACTCAGTTCCATTCATAGACTCAGGATATGGAAATGAGGTAAATCTGTAGAACACAGGGTCAGGGGAATTTCAAGGATCTGTGTTTGACTTTCACAGATTTAATTTGGAATCCAGCTCAGGGGGAGGGCCCAAGGCCTGACACTATTAGTGATGTTATGGTGTGCTTACAAACAGCGATATATCACGACTGCTCTCTGAAAGGTCCAACGTTCAGCTGAAAGAGTCATATGAAGATATGTACACCTAATCAATGGTCAGAAACAGGTGACCCCTATGAGTTAGGAAAAAGCTGGAAGAAGCTGAGGAGAAGGGCAAACCTATAAGAAGAAAAGCAGTCTCAACCATCCCGGACCCCTGATATCTCTCAGACACTGAGGAACCAACCAGGCAACATACACCAGCTGATATGAAGCCCCCGACACATATAGAGCAGAGGACTGCTTGGTCAGATGAACCTAACCCTCGAGAGACTTGGAGCCCCACAGAAAACATCCTCTTCGAGACGGAGGGGGATGGGGATGTGTGGGATGTGGAACAGTAAGATAAAGTAAAAAAATATTAAAGAATAAAATAGTTAAATAAAAGGACTACACTATTAAAATGAGCCTCAACTAGAGATTTTGGCAAGGTTTATCTTAGAAAAGGAAAAGTTTCTTCCACAGAAACTACCATTTTGTGCATTTCATAGAATTTTTTCGACCTAAAAAATAAAATTTGCATCTTATTAATTTGTAAACTCATGTTTCTTTGCTTGGGTGAATATATAACATATATTTGTTGGAATCTTCATAACATACAAAGTAATGAGAGCAAAGGAGGTACTATGGAGAAGATCTTCACTCTATAACTGTGTGCCAGATTACTTAATCTTTACCTTTATTATAAAAATCCTTGAAGAAAATTTTAAATGTTTTAATATAATGATGTAGTGCCTGAGATTATCCTAAGATTCAAATCTTCTTTATAGCTATCCAATTATCATACCAGTTAAATTATCTTCCTTCACTCATTTGACAACAAACTAGTTTATTTGCAATAGGAGACAGAATTTCTGATTATTTAAATGAAATATATGAAATTAAACATTTTATTTTTAAAGTTGCTATTTTTGACTTTGAGATTTAAAACTCAGTATCAATGATTTAATGAACTATTATCATTTTAAATCTCCCAGTTTCTTTAATTACAAACATTTTAATGATACTCTATACATTAGATATTGAAATCATATATATCAGGCTAGAAGACAAATGATGGAAAAAAGGTTTCCAAGAATCTACAACAAATGTTTAACTTTCTTTTATTTTATAATATTCAATAGCCATTATTAGGAAAAATTAAGTAAAGCATCCTCTCTTGATATTGACCTTAAAATTGATACCATGTTCTTGGCATTGATATAGGGCATATTTCAAAGAAGTCCAATCTTACTGATGGTCAGATTCTTTACAGGTGAGTAGTTAGCTAATTTCATTTCATAAGAAAATTAAAGCTTAGTCAGACATCTGGCAAAAAAGCACAAATTATAAGACAAATTTGATCAGTTATCCTAATGATATTAGCCATACTAAGGAAATGTTAAACGTGCTTAACTTTCTTGGGAAATTTATCTTTTCTATGGATTTTATCTTTCATACAGTATGTTTTGATCATACTTATTTTCCTTTCCCAACTCCTCTCACCTCTCTACCCACCTAAGTTCAAGTTCTTTGTCTCTTTCAAAAAAGAAAAAATTCCCAGAGGAAATCAAAACCAATAGAATACAACATGACAAAGAATAGAAGAGCAAAAGAAAATATATATATATATACATAAAAACAAACATGGAGTCTTCTTATGTGTTGAAACTATCCCTGGGCATGGGGTCAGTGCTGGACTGTGGTTGACACACCCAGTAAAACTCCATTTTAAAAAACGGTGTTTTCCTTGCCCTAATGTATCAATTTCAAGTAGGTTCTGTATAAGGAGCAAGACCTTGTGCCTGCTTCCCCTTTGCAGAGCTGAAATTTTTGTCTACATTAAGCTTGTGTAAGACTTGCAAATGGGTATTACAGCATAGAAGTTCATATGGGTATTGGTCCTAATGTGTCTGGAAAATGCTGGAGAAAGAAAACTTGAATTTCTACTGTATATGTTTTATACTCAGAATTTTCAAAGGAAAAAACTCCTTATTAGTGTACTTATTTTATAAATAGAATAATAAATTAGGTTAAACCTTTTAAAATTAGCTTCTGAGATGGGAATGCTGTGTAGAGAAATTGTTCTTTCTCATGCCTATTTTTTGTTCATGGATCAGCAATGGTTTTGTCCTGTTGAAAAGTTGTAATAGCAAAGACAATGTTGAGTACTTCCCTGAAACATGCTCACATAAATCATAAATAAATTTATATTTGTACAAATACAATCTGTATATATTTGGAGCCTTCTATTCATTGGAGGCTCCAGTCTGTGAACAATCTGAGATGGAGATTGGCTTAAAGACTTTATTCTGAAAAAAAATACATCTTTTCCATCTAGAATACAGGATAACTGTGTGGTTTGTGTCACAAGTTACTAGTAGTCATCATTATCAGTTGATTGGTGTTTAACTGTGAATGAGTAATGTGTGTTAATATTTGTCCAGTTCTGAACAGCAGTATTTGATACTACAAAAAGTCACATAGTATGTTAGTTTCCTTGGCTACAGTGTATACTGCTCTTTGGGTTTAGACAAGACAGAAATCTCACTCAAGTATGAGGAAATCTAGTTGGAATAGAGATATAGGACAATTCTGAAAATTATATATGCTCTAAACATCACCATTAAATATATATTTAAAAGATGGAAATGAAGCTTGTTAAAATAGGCAATAAATACTTGATTGGGAATCTAGTATGTGTTAAATAATATTGACCACCAGATGGTAGAAAACTGCCATTTATTCTTTAGAGGCTAGATACTGAAGCAAGAAATTAAATAGATGTTAGGATTAAGAGATAGATACTACAGAAAAAAATGAGAGAAAGCTAATATAGATGAATTTGATTGACTGTCTTTCAGGCATTTCTAACTCACAAACATTTTCCTATAAAACAAACAAATAAGTAAATAAACAACTTCTTTTCACTTAGCAAAATGGAGTAACTGATATTATTGATATGGATAGTATAAAGTATAAAAAATATAAGGTACTTGATAAGATACTATTTTTTTATCTGGAGAATAGTGCACATATTAATTGGGTGAGCAGTGAGAATTTCTTGGACAATTTTAATTTAGAATCTAGTGAGAAAATGGGCTGTACTTACTATATTTTTGTGCCAAAATAATTAAAATCTTAATTGTACGAGAAGTGCTTAATAAAATGTAGGATGCATAGTGAAAGTTATGATCAAATTAAATTGATGCAGAGATCGTTCATCATATATAATTCAATAAATGTAACTCATCATATAAACAAATTTGAGAGACGGAAATCTCATGATCATCTCATCAGATACAGAAAAGCCTTTTAAAAAATCTTACACTCTTGATGATAAAAGTTCTTCAGAGAATATGGTTACTAGGGATATATATCCACATAATAAAGTCATATTACAAAAACCCATAGCCAACATCAATTTAAATGTACCAATTTTTTTGAGTAATTCCACAAAAATCAGGAATAACACAAGGTTGCCCACTTTGTCAATAATAATTCAATATGTACTTAGTTAGAGCAATGAGAGAACTTAAGGAGATCAAAGGGATACATGTGGGATGCCAACATAAAACCAAATATATTGAATATATAGAAGAGAAATTGAGGAATAGCCTTGAACTCCTTCCATAGGAAAAAAGCTCTGAACAAAACACCATTAGCACAGGCACTAAGAAAAAAATTAATAAGTGGGACCTGATGAAACTGATAAACTTCTGCATGGAAAATGACACTGTCATTGGGAAAAAGTTGCAGACTACACAATGGGAAAATATTTAAACAATTGTATATCTAATACAGAGTTAATAACCAAAAATATGCAAAGCTAAAGTAAAGTACATATCAAAAATTAACTCAGTAAAAAATAAGGTATAGGTATAAACACAGAATTCTCAATAAAGTAAACTCAAATGTCTATAAAATGTTCAACATCTCTAGCCATCAGGGAAATATTAATCCAAACTACCTTGAGATTTAATCTTGTTACTATCAGAATGGTTAATATCAATAAAACACATGCTGATAGAGATGTAGATCAAAAAGAAATTTCTCCATTGCTTGTGAGAGTTCAAACTCATACAGCCACCATGGACAGCAGTGTGACAGTTCTGAGGAAAGATAGGAACTGGTCTTCTTTAAGAAGAAACTATATTATTCTTGAGCCAAAAGAATGCTTCATACTTCCAGAGACACTGCAGCTCTATTCATAATAGCAGTATATTGGAAATAACCTAGGTGTTCCACAACAGAAAAATGGGTAAAGAAAATTTGGGTTATTTACACAATCAAGTACACTCACGTGCTAAAAGCAAAACAAAAACCCAAACAAACAATCAAAAACAAAAACAAACAAACAAAAAATGGTACCATCAAATTTACAAGTGAATTTAACTAGAAGAGAATCATCTTGAGATAGTTTATCCTAGATCAAGAAACACAAATATGGTACGCTTCCATTATTTGTAAATATTAGCTTTTAAGTCATTGATCACCAAGCTACATTCCATAGCACCACAAAAGTTAGATAGAGAATAAGGGATTATGCAATATGGGTAGATGTTAGAAAGGGAAATAGTATATAGATAAATAGATAGATGATAGATGATAGATAGATAGATAGATAGATAGATAGATAGATAGATAGATAGATAGATACATAGATACATAGATACATAGATACATAGATACATAGATGATAGAGAGATAGATAGATAAAGTGACAGCTGGAATGAGAGGATCAAATGGAAAAGGGATGGGGAGAGGGGACTGAGGGAGGGAACATGGAAAAGGAAGAAAAAATGATGGGACATTTTAAGGGATAGTATGAAAATCTAATACTCTAGGATCTTTCTAAAATATATACATATATGAATTTTTTCTTAATGAAATCACCAAAAATGGGAGAGACACTTTTTCAGCTGGTCATCTCTTGCCACCAAGAATGGTTCGAGCACTGGTATAGGGTTACAACTAATCAGGTTGTTGGCCTGAGGGTCTAACTGAGTTCTCCAAACTACTACCCAGGTTGTTGTGAAGACTGTAGATTACTCTGCAAACTGACAAGTCCACATTGCTGAAGACAACACCTACACAACACCCTGAATATGAAGAAGTTGTAGCAATGCCTACAAGAATTCTTCACTCCTCCATTCCAGTTTCTTTGGTTCAGAAAGGTATTCTGAATGCTACCAAATGAGAAACATCAATACCAAGCCAGCCACAGATTCCTTGATCTATAACTGCATGAAAGATATGTTAGGGTAAACTTGGCACAAAACCTGTAAGAATAACCTACTAATGTCTTATTTGACTTAAAAAGCCCACTCTAGGAGCTGGTGAAGGAAAGAAAACTAAATTCAAGGCCCTAGTTAGAAGGTTTACAGAGGTAGAGCCATAAAGATAAAAAGAGTCGGGCCAACACAAAGGCTGTAAAGTCATCCCAGGAACCAACTAGCCATTAAGCTAAGAGAGGCATGCAAGAACAATCACCGGACAAGCCCAAATGAGTAATGGGCTGGTCTCCTTCTGATATGGTTTGAGTTTAACCAGATGCTCTGCCAACAAAGATAAGCACCCTTCCTTTAGAGTTACTGTCCCGACCAGCACATACTGCTTGCTGTTGTTTAAACTGCCAAATTGTGTGTAACTGTGCCAATTTCCCCTATCCTCTCCCTACTCCTTTCCTATATAAACTCCTAACTTTTGAGCCTTAGGGTCAACTCTGTCTCCTGAGGGAGATATGTGTTGGCCCAGAGCTATGTCATTAAATTGCCTCGTGTGTTTGCATCAAGAAGGTCTCTCATGATTCCTTGGATGTGCGCCATCTCAGGACTTGAGTGGGAGTCTCCCCACTAGGGTCTTTCACTGGAGCCTGTAACCAACACAGCTTGTGTGACAAGAACCAGAAACGAATAGCTCAGTGATCTAGGGTAAAACTAAATAATATTGCTTGGAAGAAAGAAGAAGGAAGGTATAGTGCCAGGAGGGAGCAAGCCTCCCAAGAGGGCAGAAAGGCTGTTTAGGTCAGAACCACCACTGCTGCTCAGTGGACCCGAACCAGAACTCTCAGGACACAGGAACTGAAGAGCTGCCTGGGACAGGAAACTTCTGGTTTCCTTCTCCACCTTGAGCTGATCCTGTGTCACAGAGCTACATACACAAATACAGCAAGGAGAGAGCTGGTCTACCAGGAGAGCCTACATACCTGAGAGAACAGGTAAGAACACCAGTTCCTTTCAAATTCCTGGCCCAAGAGTGACCCCCAAAGAGCCATCAGGACACAGGAGCTAAGGATCATCTGGGGACAGGGTCATTCTGGTCTCCATTTGCACCCAAGAGCTGACCCTGTAACACAGCTCTCCATACCTAAATTCATCCCAGAGAGAACTGGTCTCCGAGGAGTACTGTAACACAGGCTTGCAGGACAGACTAGCCACAGTCAGGTACAGCAAGATGACCTAACTCCAGAGATAACCAGATGGTTAAAAGCAAGCACAAGAACATAGAAACAGATGTTTGTTTGTTTGTTTGTTTGTTTCTCTCCGTTGACTCTATGAGGTGGGTCCACTCAGGAGAACACAGGCCTCAGAAGCAAGAGAACTTCTGGGACAGGATCCTTCAGGGCTACATCTGCACTCAGCCTAATCTTCAGCCTTCTGTGAACCTTCCCTACCAAAGAAGAGCTTTTCTCCAGGAAGTGCCTGAGTCCAGAACTCACGTGAAATTTATATTTTCTCTCCAATGCCTTTCTAAGGCAGGTCCACTCAGGAGTACACAGGCTGCAGAAACTGCCCAGCAGCTGAGACAGTATCCTACAGGTATAAATTAGAATGCAGACTTTCAACTTAAAGGGCCACTAAATATCTTCAACAAAATTATAGAAGAAAATTTCCCTAACCTAAAGAAAGAGATGCCCATGAACATACAAGAAGCCTACAAAACTACAAATAGAATGAACCAGAAAAGAAATTCCTCCCGATACGTAATAATCAAAACACCAAATGCACTAAACAAAGATGAACAATACTCTACTCAATGATACCTGGTCAAGGAAGAAATAAGGAAAGAAATTAAAGACTATTTAGAATTTAATAAAAAAAAAAGTACATTATACCCCAAATTATGGAACACAATGAAAGCAGTGCTAAGAGGAAAACTCATAGTTCTGGTGCATCCAAACTTAAACTGAAGAGAGCATACAATAGCAGTTCAAACTCACATAAAACCAGATACACTGAAACGAATAGAAAAAAGATTGGGGAAGAGCCTTGAGCAAGTGGTCACAGGAGAACATTTCCTGAAAAGAACATCAATAGCTTATGCTCTAAGATCAAGAATTGACAAAAGGGACCTCATAAAATTGCAAAGCTTCTGTAAGAAAAGGACACTTTCAATATTGCCAAATGGAAATCATCAGATTAGAAAAAATCTTTACCACCCCTACATGTGATAGAGGGCCAGTATCAAATATATTCAAAGAACTCAAGAATTTAGACTCTAGAAAACCAAATAGCCCTATTTAAAATGGGGTACAGAGCTAAACAATGTATTCTCAGCTGAGGGAGACTCAATTGCTGAGAAGCACCTAAAAAATGTTCAACATCCTTAGTCATCAGGGAAATGCAAATCAAAATCAAGATTCCACCTCATACCTGTCAAAATGACTAAGATCAAAAACTTGCTTGACAGCAGATGCTAGTGAGGATGTGGAAAAAGAGAAACACTCCTACATTGATGTTGGGATTGCAAGTTGGTTCCACCACTCTATAAATCAGTTTGGTGGTTCCTCAGAAAATTGGATTTTGATTTGAATTTTTCTTATGACTAAGGAAATTGAACATTTATTTAAGTGCTTCTTTGCCATTCGAGGTTCCTCTGCTGAGGATTCTCTGCTTAGCTCTGTTTCTCTTTTTTGCATATTTTATTTATTTATATTTCTAATATTATCCCCTTTCCCAATTTTTCTCTAGAAATTTCCTGTCCATGCTAGCTCCTATGCATATATGTTAGGTTTTTAATCTTTGCGTTTTTATGAGCCAGGAAGAGTCTGAATGGGAGTGGGTGTCTCTCTGACTCTTTGTCTGCTCTTGGGATCCTTTCCTAGTACTGGGTTGTCCCAATAAGCCCTGTTAAGACAGTCTCTCTGCCTTGTCTTGTTGTATCTTGTTATGTCTTATTAGAGTGATGCCCCTGGGAGACCTGCTCTATTCTCAAGGGAAACAAAGGAGAAGTGGATCTACTAGAAGAGGGATGTGAGGAGTATAAAGATACATGGAGAGAAAATTTATGGGGATGAATTTTATGAAAAATAATTTTTAAAAAGTTTTTTTTCCATCATGATATATCTTGATTATGGTTTCTCCTCCCTCTACTCTTCCCATTCTCCTACCTCTCCTTCCATCTGGGTTCATTCCCTTTCTGTCTCTCACTAGAAAAAAAAAAGAACCTTCTAAGGCATAATAATAATTAATAATTATAATAATAAAAAGACTAAAGATAAAACAAATGCTAACTCTTCAGAGTTGGAGGAGACAAACCAAACTAAACAAAAGAGCTCAAAGGGAGGCAAGATTGTGGAGCAAGGGGAACACTCCTCCATTGCTGTTGGGACTGAAAACCTGTACAACCACTTTGGAAATCCATTTGGCACTTTCTCAGAAAATTGGGAATAATTCTATCTCAAGACCCAGCAATACCACTCCTTGGCCTGCACCCCAAAGACTCCCCACTAAACCACAGGGACATTTGCTCAAATATGTAAAAGAAACTTTATTCTTAATATCCAGAAACTGGAAACAACCTAGATGTTTCTCAACTGAAGTATACATAAAAAATAATGTGGTACATCTATACAATGAAATACTGATTGGCTACTAAAAACAAAGACATCATGAAATTTGCATGCAAAATGATGGAACTTGAGAATATTTGTAGTGAGTCAGGTAACCCAGACCCAAAATGCCATGCACATTATGTACTCATAGTATGGATATTAGCCTTAAGAAATGGGGTACCCTTGCTATCCTTAATATTCTTTCAGGAAAAAAAATCAAGAAAGAATAATTATTATTCTGAGATTATTTTTTTTTCTATCTATATGGGAAGAGATGTCCCGTTGGTGTTTCATGATTCCTAGGTTTTTAACATAGTATGTGCCAAATAAGTGTGTGTCTACAAACACCTACGCTATCATGTATATTTAAAGCATGGATTTACATTAAATTACATGAATTCATGTTAAATAATCTATGGAATTAAAGCCAAAATAAGCTCATGGATTCAATCTATGATTCTGCATTAACAATCTATGATTCTGGCATTATATTGCCATTGCTCATTTTAAGACTGAGATATGTAATTTAGGATATGTAATTATGTTATCAATATCTGCATGTTCATAATCATTTATTTAAAAATTCAAGTTTGCCTAGTGTTTTAAATTAAAATGTGTACCCATTTTAAGATGGAACAAAACCAAAGTATTTTCCAATCTGTGCCTTGTACCTTCCACATATCCCTGCACAAAATCCATATTTACTGAATATTAGGCAGAATTTTGTGCCTTGGTTTCAAATATAAGCTTCTCTTGATTATCAAAAATCAAAGATTGTCAAACATTTCATATATCTTTCAAGACTCCATTTTGAAGTTCAATATTTTCACAGACTTCTAAAATGATCATCATGGCCAGAAGCATGAATGCAATATTGTGAAATTACTCAAATATTTGAATCACTCTGAGGAGGAAACACTAAAATCTCTTTTGGAAACAGAAAGCACTTGAAACACTTCAGTAATTTTCAGTAGCTTTATGCTGGGGAAGCACAGACCCTCTATCACTCACTCATAGAGCACTTGAGCTTTCTAATTTTATACCCTCACTGCAATTCTCAGAGCACAGTCATTTCTCTCACTGAAGTATGTTTAAAATATGTAAAGTGTTTCAATAATTTTAAATTATCTTCCACAGTGCAATATCAAACTCTGACACTTCAACACATAAAAGCCAAAAAGTTTGAAATGCCTCAATATTTTCTTTAAAAATATGTATGTAATTTCAATAGTTTTATAAATAATTTCAACTTGGACTAGGTAAAAAACAAAGTAGTATAATGATAAAACAATTCATATTGTATCCAATAAAATCTAACAGAATCAAAAATATTAATTAAAAATCAAGTGTCAGGAAATGAGCTTCACTTTATATTCTACTGCTTTCATACAGTATGATGACCATACATATTTTGATTCCTTAAATTCTAAACATTGACTAAATTTCAGATACCTATATTTAAAAATAATGAACAAACTAGAATACTAAAGTAGAGAACAGAAAACAGTTTAGGTAACATTCACTAGAAAAAAATGAAAATGCTCTACAAATACGGCCAGGAATAATGTGCCTTTGGAAGATACAGTAAAAGAGTATCATATCTGTTGCTTTAAAACTGACCACAGTTCAGATAATTTAAAAGAATAACCAAGACATTACTGCATGAGCGGAACCATTCACAGCAAGTAGTCAGGTATCAATCTCATGAAGCCGAGAAAACTTAATATCCAATATATACAAAGAACTCAAGAAGTTAGACTCTAGAGAACCAAATAACCCTATGAAAAATGGGGTACAGAGCTAAAAAAAGAATTCTCATCTGAGTAATACCAAATGGCTGATAATCACCTGAGCAAATATTCACCAGCAAGGGGGAATGGGGAGGGGATAGGGAGTTTTCAGAGGGGAAACTAGGAAAGGGGATAACATTTGAAATGTAAATAAAGAAAATATCTAATTAAAAACAAAGGGACAAAAAAGAAAAAAAAAAGAAATGTTCAGCATCCTCAGTCATCAGGGAAATGCACATCAAAACAATCATGAGATTCCACATCACACCTGCCAGAATGGCTAAGATCAATAACTCAGGTGACACCAGATGTGGAGAAAGGGGAGCACTCCTCCGTTGAAGGTGGGATTGCAAAATTGTACCACCACTCAGAAATCAGTTTGGCTGTTACTCAGAAAATTGGACATCTATCAGTGGATCCAGTAATACCACTTCTGGGCATATACAGAAAAGATGCTCAAACATGTAATGAGGACACATGCTCCCCTATGTTCATAGCAGTCTTATTTATGATAGAAGCTGGAACAAACCCAGATGACCATCAACATAAAAATGGATACAGAAAATATGGTGCTTGTACACAATGGAATACAAGCAGCTATTAAAATCAATGAATCATGACATTGTTAGGCAAATGGATGGAACTAGAAAACATCATCCTGAGTGAGGAAACCTAATCAAAAAAAACACACAATGTATTCACACACTTATAAGTGGATATTAGCCCAGAAGCTTGGAATAGTAAAGATACAATTCACAGACCACATGAAACTCAAGAAGAAGGAAGACCAAAGTGTGGATACTTCAGTCCTTCTTAGTAGGGAAAAGAAGATACCCATGGGATGAGATACAGAGACAAAGTGTGGAACAGAGACTGAAGGAAAGCCCATCCAGAGGGTGCAACAACTGGGGATCCATCCCATATACAGTTAACAATCCCAGACACTATTGTGGGTGCCAACAAGAGCTTGATGACAGGAGCCTGATATATCTGTCTCCTGAGAGGCTCTGCCAGTGCCTGACACATAGAGAGGTGGGTGCTCTCAGCCAACCATTTCATTGACCACAGGGTCCCCAATGGAGGAGCTTGAGAAAGGACCCAAGGAGCTGAAGGGGTTTGCAGCCCCATAAGAGGAACTACAATATGAACCAACCAGTACCTCCAGAGCCCCCAAGGAGTTAACCACTGACCAAAGAGTACACTTGGAAGGACCCACGGCTCCAGACACATATGTAGCAGAGGATGACCTTGTTAGACATTAATGGGATGAGAAGTCTTTGGTCCTGTAAAGGCTCTTTGTCCCAGTAGAGGGGAATGCTAGGACAGGAAAGTGCATTGTTGTTGTTGTTGTGGTTGTGGTTGTTGTTGTGGTTGTGGTTGTTGTTGTGGTTGTGGTTGTTATTGTTGGTTTGAGATGGACCAATAAACATTTTTATAGCACCAAGTAACAAACTCATCCTTTCTCCTGTCTAAAAGATGAACCACCCTAAAATCAATGTAAACCCATTAGTCTTGTTGATGTCAGCACAGACCTGAAGACACAGATTGAGATGATGAGAAATGTGGACATCAGAGTTTCCCATGACCATCCATGCACAGGAAGAGTAATTCCAGTTTGAGATTACATCTAGCACTGAGCTGCTATATTCAGCATTGAGGGCTGGGCTGCACATAGAATTCAGGTGCAAGATTTTAGAGCAGTAATTGTTCTAGGAATTCTTAATACCAGATAAGAAAGAAAGTACCTAGATCAGCCCAAACACCAAAATCCCTTATTCATGCTGTTTGGCCTCAGAATTAGAAATGACTCATAATATTATTGTCCCCATAGGTGTCTGTGTAAACACATACACACACACACACACACACACACACACACACACACACACACACACACACACACCAAGAAACTATAAAATGAGAAGACTTAGAAAATAAAGACATTTCTATAACCCCAACTCCTTAGTAAGAAGAAAACATTGGCTGGCGTGTTTTGTTTTGTTTTGTTTTGTTTTGTTTTGTTTTGTTTTGTTTTGTTTTGTTTTGATTTGTTTTGTTTTGTGTGTGTGTGTGTGTGTGTCTATGTGTTTTCTTTAACTACTATCTCTCAAACCTCTGTCCTAAATAATGAAAAGCTTTTCAATTACTATAGCTTCATGAGACAAAAACATACATAGAATGTATGTAAGTAGTAGGACATATTCGTGATATATACAATGGAAACTATAAAACACTAAAGAAAGAAATTATATTCTGTCCTGATTTCATAAACAGAACTAAAATTCTTACAATATATATGTCACCAATATCTATATGCTATGTTCTCTTTCTAAACTCTTGTTAGTTTAAATGAAGACTCACTTTTCTAAACAAGGGAAATATTTTAGCAATCTGCTTAGTTCATGCCTTGCTTCGTGAAAATAAAATTATTTTCTGTTTGGGATGCATGGAGGGTGGTAAGGATCTTTCAAACTTTAAATCTGAACTTAACTGAAACCGCTACTGCATAAATGTGTAACTATAGGATCTACCAGACAGGACCACTTATTGTAAACTAATGTAACAGTCTCAAAAGAGAAACTAGCATCTACATCTAGGATGCCATCAGCCAGAATTGATTATAGTCAGTGAGATAAAACTTGTGTAATTCAGTCCCAGTATACATGTTAGATGGAAATAAAGGATGGGTAGAAAGATCAGAAGTGGATAAATAAAAATGACGCAGAAACAAGATGTTGTCTAAGCTTTAAAAATAACTATACTGTCACCAAAAAGGTTGGTGAGATTTTGGTAACTATTGTAAAGAATATTTTTTCAAAATAAACTTTTTTATTAGATATTTATTTCATTTACATTTCCAATGCTTTCCCAAAAGTCCCCCACCCTCTTCCCCACCCACTCCCCCACGAAGCTACTCCAACTTCTTGGCCCTGGCATTCCCCTGTACTGAGGCAGATAAAATTTACACAACCAATGGGCCTCTCTTTCCACTGATGGCCAACTAGGCCATTTTCTGATACATATGGAGCTAGAGACATGGGGTACTGGGTAGGTCATATTGGGTAGGTCATATTGTTGTTCCACCTATAGGGATGCAGATCCCTTTAGCTCCTTGGGTACTTTCTTTAGCTCCTCCAATGGGGGCCCTGTGATCCATTCAATAGCTGACTGTGAACATCCCCTTCTGTGTTTGCTAGGCCCAGGCATAGTCTCAAAAGAGACAGCTATATCTGGGTCCTTTCAGCAAAATCTTGCTAGTGTATCCAATGGTATCAGCGTTTGGAGGCTGATTATGGTATGGATCCCCGCATATGGCAGTCTCTAGACGGTCCATCCTTTCGTCTCAGCTCCAAACTGTGTCTCTGTAACTCCTTCCATGGGTGTTTTGTTCCCAAATCTAAGAAAGGGCAAAGTGTCCACACTTTGGTCCTTGTTCTTCTTGAGTTTCATGTGTTTAGCAAATTGTATCTTATATCTTGGGTATTCTAAGTTTCTGGGCTAATATCTACTTAGCAGTGAGTACATATTGTGTAAGTTCTTTTGTGATTGGGTTACTTCACTCAGGATGATGCCCTCCAGGTCCATCTATTTACCTAGGAATGTCATAAATTCATTATTTTTAATAGCTGAGTAGTACTCCATTGTGTAAATGTACCACATTTTCTGTATCCATTCCTCTGTTGAGGGGCATCTGGGTTCTTTCCAGCTTCTGGCTATTATAAATAAGGCTGCTATGAACATAGTGGAGCATGTTTCCTTTTTACTGGTTGGGACATCTTCTGGATATAAATCCCCAGGAGAGGTATTGCGGGATCCTATGTCCAATTTTCTGAGGAACCACCAGACTGATTTCCAGAGTGGTTGTAAAAGCCTATAATTCCACCAACAATGGAGGAGTGTTCCTCTTTCTCCACATCCTCGCCAACATCTGCTGTCACCATAATTTTTGAACTTAGCAATTCTGACTGGTGTGAGGTGGAAACTCAGGGTTGTTTTGATTTGCATTTCCCTAATGATTAATGATGCAGAACATTTTTTCAGGTGCTTCTCAGCCATTCATTATTCCTCAGGTGAGAATTCTTTGTTTAGCTCTGAGCCCCTTTTTTAATGGGGTTATTTGATTTTCTGGAGTCCACCTTCTTGAGTTGCTTATATATATTGGATATTTTTTCCCTATCTGATTTAGGATAGGTAAAGATACTTTTCCAGCCTGTTGGTAGTCTTTTTGTCTTATTGACGCTGTCTTTTGCCTTTCAGAAGCTTTGCAATTTTATGAGGTCCCATTTGTCGATTCTCGATCTTACAGCAAAGCCATTTCTGCTCTACTCAGGAATTTTTCCGCTGTACCCATATCCTCAAGGCTTTTGCCTACTTTCTCCTCTATAAGTTTTAGTGTCTCTGGTTTTATGTGGAGTTCCTTAATCCCCTTAGATATGACCTTAGTACAAGGAGATAGGAATGGATCAATTTGCATTCTTCTACATGCTAATCACCAGTTGTGCCAGCACCATTTGTTGAAAATGATGTCTTTTTTCTACTGGATGGTTTTTGCTCCCTTGTCAAAGATTAAGTGACCATAAGTGTGTGGGTTCATTTCTGGGCCTTCAATTCTATTGCATTGGTCTACTTCTCTGTCGATATACCAATACCATGCAGGTTTTTATCACAATTGCTCTGTAGTGCAGCTTTAGGTCAGGCATGGTGATTCCACCAGAGGTTCTTTTATCCTTGAAAAGAGTTTTTGCTATTCTAGATTTTTTGTTATTCCAGATGAATTTGCACACTGCCCTTTCCAATTCGTTGAAGAATTCAGTTGGAATTTTAATGGGGATTGTATTGAGTCTGTGGATTGCTTTTTGCAAGATAGCCATTTTTCCTATATTGATCCTGCCAATCCATGAGCATGGGCAATCTTTCCATCTTCTGAGATCTTCTTTAATTTCTTTCTTCAGAGACTTGAAGTTCTTATCATACAGACCTTTCACTTCCTTAGTTAGAGTCACGCCAAGGTATTTTATATTATTTGTGACTATTGTGAAGGGTGTTGTTTCCCTAATTTCTTTCTCAGCCTGTTTATCTGTTGTGTAGAGAAAGGCCATTAAATTGTTCGAGTTAATTTTATATCCACTACTTTATTGAAGCTGTTTATCAGGCTTAGGAGTTCTCTGGTGGAATTTTTATGGTCACTTGTATATACTATCATATCATCTGCAAAAAGTGATATTTTGATTTCATCCTTTCCAATTTGTATCCCCTTGATCTCCTTTTGTTGTCAAATTGCTCTGGCTAGGACTTCAAGTACAATGTTGAATAGTTAGAAATTCATGCTGACACATAATAATCAGAATAACAAATGTACTAAATAAAGTTAGAATATTAAAAGCCTTAAGGGAAAAAAGTCAAGTAACATATAAAGGCAAGCCTATCAGAATTACACCAGATTTTTCATCCAAGACTATGAAAGACAGAAGATCCTGGAAAGATGTTATACAGACACTAAGAGAACACAAATGCCACCCCAGGATTGGAGTCTTCCTTCCTAGATCACTCTATTGTTCATCCACTGCCTCTGATCCTCTTCAAGATACTGCTACCTGCTGGGAGGCCAAGGAGCTATTCCAGAGACTACACCCTATCCTGCAGTTGGTTCCAGGCTCCAAGGATGAAGTGGTGGGAATGGGCTTCCCCCGCCCCCCTTTTATAAGCACATTTGCCATTAAACATTTAAGCTTTGATCAGGAACCTTGACTTAGCTCCATTTTTCTCTCAACCACCTAATTCCCCTCTCTTTCAGCTCCAGCCTGCCACTCAGGTGTACCCTGTCCATGTGAGCCACTGCCGGTTCGCAACAAATTGGCGCCTGGACCGGGACTTGAGGAAGGTCAGGAAGACACTGAAGGAATGCTGTTTCATGTGGAACTCCATGGGAAGAAAAGGAAAAGGATTGTATTGGGCACCAAAGCAACAGGTACACATATTAGCGCTAATTTAAAACTTCATTTTTTAAAGTGTTGCTAGAGGTGCAGGAGGATACCGGCTAAGTTTGGAATCAGCACTAATCCAGTGCTGGATTCACTTAGGTCATCAGCAAATTATAGGAACTAGGAACTGATCAGATGGTTGTCCGCAGCTTTTAAAAGCTGTCACAGGTGAGAGGAAAAGGGTTTAAAAAAAAAAAAGAAATGAATCAGGCGATTGTTCACAGTTTTCAAAAGTTGCTTAAGGCAAGAGGAGTAGAGCTTGAAGTACAATTCCTAGAAAACATTTTAGATAGGATAGATTCTTGTTGCCCATTGTTCAAGGAAGAAGAAACTTTAGATATCAGAACCTAGGAGAAAATTGGAAAAGCCTTGAAAGTCACTCAGGCAGATAATTTCACTCTTTGCCTCTGGGCACTTGTAAAAGATGCTATTGGAAAGGTGATCTCGCAGGGGTCAGATAGTACCCAGACAGAGCTTGATGAATCTCAGGAAGAGTGCCTGTCAGAGAGAGTCTTCTCAGAAAAGGGTCCTTCCAACTCTAAATTTGATAGATATAGACTCTGATGATGAGCTAATTTTAGACAAAGAAGATCACTCCGAAAGAGGAGCACCAAATATTTTGAGAAATATTGGCCTCATTGCAATTCTCCCACTCCACCTATAGCCTCCACCTCGGGAGACTCTACTCATAGGGACACGTAACTAAGCAAATTAGAGTTTGAAGTTAGGCTGCAAATATTGACTAATGAGCTTCGGGAGCTAAAAACGATGTCAGATACAAGAAGGAGTAACTCTTCTGAAATGTACCAAGAGCTGCTAGGAAGCTGCTGTGAGTCAGGCTGGTGAGAGAGTACAGGATATATCTGGTGTGCAAGCCTTTCCTGTATTCAAGGTAATCGACCAGCAAATACTAGAGCCAGACAATACTAGACTTTGGATTTCAAGTTGATAAAGGAGTTAAAAACAGCTGTTGTGCAATATGGTCATTCAGCCCCTTTCACACAAGCATTACTGGATACAGTTGTGGAGTCACACTTAACTCCCCCCCCCCCCCCCTAGATTGGAGGACTCTCTGTAAGGCTACCTTGTCAGAAGATTTCTTGCTTTGGGATTCTGAATGGTGAAATGCCAGTAAGAAAGCTGCTGCTTTAAATGCTGAGATTGGTAATCTAGACTGGGATAGTAACATGCTTCTGGGAGAAGGTCCATATGAGGGCCAGGCTAATCAGATTGTTTTTCCTGTTGGAGTGTACATGCAGATTGCAGGATGTTGGTGGGAGTTTAGCCAGCATTCGGCAGGGTCCCGATGAGCCTTACCAGAACTTAGTGGATAGGGTATTAACAGCAGCTAGTAGAATCCTTGGAAAATCTGACATGGGAAGTTCTTTTGGGCATGGCTAATAGTCCTACCATATGCCAAAAGTTTGTGGCACAACCCATTCAGCCTGTGAGACAACAATGGCCTATGATCTACATCATTCATTTCACAGATGATGTTTTGATGGTGGGAAAAGACCCCCAGGATTTGGTTTTGTGTTATAGAGATTTACAAAAAGCTTTAGCTGATAAAGGATTACAGATAGCTCCTGAAAAGATAGAAACTCAGGATCCTTATTATTATTTGGGCTTTAGATTTACTAATCAAACTGTTTTTCCCCAGAAGATAGTTATTCGCAGAGAAAACTTAAGAACTTTGAATGATTTTCAAAAATTGTTAGGTGATATTAATTGGCTTCACCCCTATTTAAAACTTACTACAGGGGAGTTGAAACCTTTATTTGATATTCTTAAAGGGAGTTCTAATCCTACCTCCCCTATATCTTTAACCTCAGGAAGATTGCTAGCCTTACAACAAGTAGAAAAAGCTATTGAAGAACAATTTGTCACTTATATAGATTACTCTTTGTCTTTACATCTGCTAATTTTTAATACAATTCATGTGCCTACAGGATTGTTATGGCAAAAGTCTCCTCTAATGTGAATATATTCAAGAATTTTTCTTAAACTTAATATCTTGCCATATTATGAAGCAGTGGCTCAGATGATTATCTTTGGAAGGAGGCAGGCACTAACTTATTTTGGCAAAGAGCCATATATTATTGTTCAGCCTTACAGCATAGGTCAAGACACTTGGCTGAAACAGCACAGTAAGTACAGATTGGTTGCTTGCACAAATAGGATTTAAAAGAACTATAGACAGCCACTACCTTCAAGATAGGTTGATAAAAATTTTTAATATACATGAGATGATATTTCCTAATATGACCTCTTTACAACCCTTACACAATGCTGTTCTGGTGTTTACTGATGGCTCCTCTAAAGGGCGAGCTGGATTTCTTATAAAAAATCAACAGGTAATCATAAAGACTCCTGGCCTCTCAGCTCAATTAGCAGAATTAACAGCAGTACTGAATGTCTTTCAGTCTGTGAATGAGGCTTTTAATATTTTTACTGATAGTTTATATGTTGCACAATTGGTACCCTTATGGGAGACCTGTGGTACGTTTAACTTTAATACACCAGCAGGATCCCTGTTTTCACCATTGCAAAACATCATTCTTGCTCGAAAACATCCATTCTATATTGGCCACATACGATCTCATTCTGGTCTTCCTATACCTTTAGCTGAAGGCAATGATTTCATCGACAGAGCTCTAATAGGAGAAGCCTTAACTTCAGATCCTGTTGCTTTGGCCAAACATGATCATGAAAAATTTCATCTCTCTAGCCATACCTTAACGCTACGACATAAAATCTCTAACGAGCAGGCAAGAATGATTGTAAAACAATGTCCTAAATGTATTACATTATCTCCAGTGCCACATTTAGGAGTCAATCAATGAGATCTTATGCCTAATCATATTTGGCAAATGGATGTAACTCATTATGCAGAATTTGGAAAATTAAAATATATACATGTTTGTATTGACACTTGTTCAGGATTTCTTTTTGCTTCTCTGCATACCGGAGAAGCCTCCAAAAATGTAATTGATCATTGCCTACAAGCCTTTAAAGCCATGGGATTGCCTAAGCTTATTAAGACAGATAATGGGCCATCCTATTCTAGCAAAAATTTTACTTCATTTTGTAAAGAATTTGCCATCAAACATAAACCTGGAATTCCTTATAACCCCATGGGACAAGGAATTGTTGAACGTGCTCATCACACTTTAAAAAATTGGCTTTTAAAAACGAAACAGGAGCAGTTATATCCCCCAAGGTAACCAAAGGCACATCTTGCTTTTGCTTTATTTGTTCTAATTTTTTTGCAAACCGATGTTAAAGGTCTGTAGCAGATCGCCATTGAAATCCAGTTACTTCTAGTTCTTATGCCATGGTAAAATGGCGGGACTCATTAACTAACTAATGGAAGGGTCCAGACCCGGTCCTAATCTGGGGAAGGGGCTCACAAAAAGAAGATGGAGCATGATGGCTACCTGAAAGATTAGTTTGTCAACTGAACACAGATCATGAATCTTTCAGTAAGTATGACTCTTACCTTGATTATAGCTAAAATCCTCTTTAGCTGAAAAGTTAATTTGGAGCACAGCCTCCTCTCCCAGAAAGTTATAGCCATTCTGTGATTCTCAAAGTCACTTTCCCAACACTGGAGCTCTGAGTCTAAGCCTGATCATTGCTAATTTGCAATTGAATGGAGTACCTGAACTTCCCCAAAGAAGCTTTTGTACTGTTGCTTTTCAATGTCTTGACTTTGTTTTTCAAGCAGATCAGTCAATGCCCTTCAGCCTGACTGTAGCAGGTGCACAACCTCACCTCCAACAGTGCAGGTGGCAGTTATTAAACTTCATCAAGAAGCATTCTAAGTACAGATTGTGGCTTTGGTCTGAATTGGGAATAAGGTGTACTAATGAGGACTGGACAGTCAATGATGGGCACCCAGATCTCAGAACCATACCAATCTAAGACAGAGGTACATGCCAAAAGGTCATGGCTGTTGAAAACACACCACAGAGCCATGTTTGTTTGAAATATAACACAAACTAGTAGCCTCCAAGACGGAATTGGATGGTTCAGGAAGATCTAAGATTTCCTAAGATAGGCACGCCCGCCAGCCACCATAACTGCAGGCAGGACTATAGAGCTTAAATAAATTTTATGCCTCAATACAGCTTTTTTAAATATTAATAACAGGGAGCAAATTATAACCCCTCAGGCTGAAGCAGGCCGAGTCAGACCTTGACCTTGCTTCTACTAAGGAGATTGATTACCTAGGGTAGAGCCTTCCTCCCTAGATCACTCTATTGCTCAGCCACTGCCTCTGTTCCTCTTCAAGATACTGCTACCTGCTAGGAGGCCAAAGAACTATTCGGGAGACTACACCCTATCCTGCACATTGTCACCTGCAGCTGGTTCCAGGCTCCAAGGATGAATAGGCGGGAATGGGCCTCCCTTTTATAAGTGCATTTGCCATTAAACATTTGAGCTTTGATAAGGAACCTTGACATAGCTCCATTTTTCTCTTGACCACCTAATTCCCCTCTCTTTCAGCTCCAGTCTGCCACTCAGGTGTACCCTGTCCATGTGAGCTGCTGGACAGCTAACAACAACCATTCAACCCAATTTTCCTTTCTGAGCACTAATTCTCTCGGAAATACAGGTCCCTTAAGTTTTTCTGTAGAACTTTTAAAACACAAAGGTCTTGGTGTTTCTATTGAAGTGATAAAACAGCAAGATAGAAGCAACTATGGAAGGAGAGGTTTAGTTCAAATTATAACTCTCATAACTCTCAGGTAACATTCTGTCACTGAAAGAATTCAAGACAGGAACTCAAGGCAGAAACCTGTAAGCGGGAACTGAAGTATCCTAAATATTCTGCTAACTAGCATGTTCCTCTGATTGCATTAGACAGCCTTTCTTATATAACCCAGAACTACCTACTTGGGGTATCACCACTGAACTCAGACTAAGATATTTTTTTTTTTTTTAATCCAGAGTGCTGTCAGAAGGTGTCACACACAATCAGGGTCCTACATCAGTAAAGACATTCAGTCTTTCTAGTGATGTTCCCTACTCAGGAGACTCTTTTATTTGGCAATTTACTTAAAAAAATTATAATTAAAAGGTTTCTCATGCTTTATTTTTAAGTATGTCCTGTAATATTTTATCGTCCTAACATCTAGTTGGAAATACTCTTCTTTCTCTCTCTCTCTCTCTCTCTCTCTCTCTCTCTCTCTCTCTCTCTCTCTCTCTCTCTCCATCCCTCCCTCTCTCTCTCTCTTATACTTATTTTATTATATTTGTTAAGCTCTGTAACAAACACTCTTCCTTTTAAGGTATTATTCTGTTCTGTTTCTTAGACTATGTATCTTTTCTTTTCTTTAGAGAAAGGGCTTATTCCTGATCATAGATTTTTTTGAGACCATGGAATTAATTACTGTCAGAATACTTAGCTTACCTTTTTCTACTTATCTTCTACTTCTCCACTACATTTATAATTAATTTTTTCTTTTGAATTTACATTCTATTTACAACTGTATAATTAATATGTTAATCCTATGAATATTGTAGGATAGGCACCAAAGTTAAATCAGGATCATATTAATGATCTAAACAGTCTCATACCCCTTAAAGAAATGAAAAAGTCATTAATAGTCTTGCAAACAAGCAAACAAGCAAACAAGCAAACAAACAAACAAAAATCCCAGGGTTTAGTATAGTGTTCTATCAGACCTTCAAAGAAGACCTAATTCCAATACTCTTTGAAATATTCCACAATATAGAAACTTGGTTCTTAACCAAAATTGTTCTATGAAGCCACAATTTCTCTGGTAACTAAATCACACAAAGATCCCACAAAGAAAGAGAACTTCAGACCAATTTCCCTTCTGTATATCATCGATGCAAAAATATTCAATAAAAGTACTGCAAACCAAATTCAAGAACACATCAAAATGATCATCCAACATGATCAAGTAAGCTTTATCCTATGGATGCAAGGATGGCTCAATATATGGAAATTTATCAACATAATTCACTATATAAACAAATTCAAGGAAAAAATATGGTCATCATATTAGATGCTGAGAAAGCATTCAATAATTCCAGCACCTCTTCATGATAAAAGTTTTGGAAAGACTAGGAATTCAAGGCCCATACCAAAACATAAAAAAGCAATATACAGCAAACAAGTAGACAACATCAAAATAAATGGTGAGAAACTGGAAGCAATCTCACTAAAATCAGATACTAGAAAAGGCTGTCCACTCTCTCATTACCTATTAAATATAGTACTTGAAGTCCTAGCCAGAGCAATTCGACAACAAAAGGAGATCAAAGGGATAAAAATTGAAAAGGAAAAGTCAAAATATCCCTATTTGTAGATGATATGGTAGTACATATAAGTGACCACCAAAATTCCAGCAGAGAACTCCTAAACCTGCTAAACAACTTCTGTTAAGTAGCTGGATATAAAATTAACTTTAAAAAAATCAGTGGTCTTTCCCTACACAAAGGATAAACCAGCTGAGGAAGAAATTAGTGAAACAATACTCTCCACAAGATTACAAATAATATAAAATACCTTGTGACTCTAACCACACAAGTCAAATATCTGCATGATAAGAACTTCAAGTCACTGAAGGAAGAAATCAAAAAAAGATCTCAGAAGATGGAAAGACCTCCCAATGCTCACAGATTGACAGGATTAATATAGTAAAATGTCTATCTTGCCAAAAAATAATCTATCTACAGATTTAATGCAATTCCCAATTAAAATTCCAACTCAATTCCTCATAGAGTTATAAAGGGTAATTTGCAAATTCATTTGGAATAACAAAAATCCTAGGCTAGCAAAAACTATTCTCAACAATGGAAAAAAAAAAAGTCTGCTGGAATCACCATTCCAGACCTCAATCTGTATTACATAGCTATTGTGATAAAAACTGCATGGTTCTTGTATAGTGACAGACAGGGAGATAAGTGAAACAGAACTGAAGATCCAGAAATGTACCCACCCACCTATCGTCAGTTGATATTTGACAAAGGAGCTAAAACTATCCAGTGGAAAAAAGACAGCACCTTCAACAAATGGTGCTGGCTTAACTGGTGGTTAGCATGTAGAATAATATGAATCCATCCATTCTTATCTCCTTGTACAAAGCTCAAGTCTAAGTAGTTCAAAGAACTCCACATAAAACCAGAGACAGTGAAACTTATAGAGGAGAGAGTTGCAAAGATCCTTGAAGATATGGGCACAGGGGAAAGATTCCTGAACATAACACCAATGGCTTATGCTGTAAGGTCAAGAATCGATAAATGGGATCTCATGAAATTAGAAAGCTTCTGTAAGAAAAAGGACACTGTCAATAAGACCAAAAGGCAACCAACAGATTGGGAAAAGGTCTATATCATATTAATCAGATATGGTGCTAATATCCAGGATATATAAAGATCTCAAGAAGTTGAACTCCACAAAACCAAACAACCCTATTAAAAATGGGGTGCAGAGCTAAACAAAGAATTTTCAACTGAGTAATACAGAACAGAGAATACACCTAAATTTTTTTTCACTGTCCTTAATCTTCAGGAAAATGCAAATCAAAACAACCCTGGAATTCCACCTCACACCAGTCAGAATGGCTATGTTCAAAAACTCAGGCGACAGCAGATCCTGGTGAGGAGGTGAAGAAAGACGAACACTCTTCCATTGCTGGTGGGACTGCAAGCAGGTACAACCACTCTGGAAAACAGTTTGGTGTTTTCTCAGAATACTGGACATAGTTCTATCAGAAGATCCAACAATACCACTCCTGGGCATATCACAGAAGATGTTCCAAGTTCCAATAAGGACACATGCTCCATTATGTTCATAGCAGCCTTATTTATAATAGCCAGAAGCTGGAAAGAACCCAGATGTTTCTCAACAGAGGAATGGGTACAGTTAATGTGGTACACAATGGAGTACTGCACAGCTATTAAAAGCAATGAATTTATGAAATTCTTAGATGAAAGGATGGATCTGGAGGATATTTCCCTAAGTGAGGTAACCTAATTACAAAAGAACACACATGATAT
Organism: Mus caroli; assembly: GCF_978045245.1. NCBI lineage: Eukaryota > Metazoa > Chordata > Mammalia > Rodentia > Muridae > Mus > Mus caroli. The sequence continues at coordinate 157,400,644 of NW_028227258.1, forward strand.
GCACTCACTGGTAACTGGATATCAGCCGAGAAGCTCAGAATCCTTTTTAGAAGAGGGAACAAAATATCCATGGAAGGAGTTATAGAGACAAAATCCATAGCAGAGACTGAAGATATGACCATACAGAGACTTCCCCACTTGGGAATCCATCCCGCAGTAAGCAAGCACCAAACCAGACATTATGGCAGATGCTCACAATCATCCACTGGACAAAGAACAAGGTCCCCAAAGATGGAGCTAGAGAAAGTACCTAACATCTAAATGGCTTTGAAACCCCATAGGAGGAACTTCGATATGAACTAACCAGTACCCTCAGAGCACCTTGGAACTAAACCACCAATCAAAGAAAACACTTGGTAGAACTTGTTACTCGAGCTGTATATGTAGCAGAGGATGACCTTGTAGTTCATCAATGGGAGGAGCAGCCCTAGGTCCTGTGAAATTTCTATGCCCCAGTATAGGGGAATAATTCCAGGGCCAGGAATGGGAGTGGGTGGGTTGGGGAGCAGGGGGATGTGGGAGGGAATAGGGGATTTTCAGAAGGGGAACTAGGAAACGTTTAAAATGTAAATAAAGAAAATATCTTAAAAAAAGTAATAGATAAACCATATAAACATTAACTTTAAAAGATTTTTACTCAAACAAACATACTACATACAATATGTTAATTTTTTGGATCTTTTGGAGCTTTCCAACATAATAGTTTATATGGTTATATAATATGCAGTTTAACTTTTTACATGTATAGAATGAATAGATGATTTGTGCAATAAAATTAGTTTTTATATAACACACCACCAAACCATGGACCTCCATTTTGGCATATCTATAAATAAATATTGGAAAAGCAATAGAAAATAGATAGATGATAGATAGATAGATAGATAGATAGATAGATAGATAGATAGATAGATGATAAAGACTCACTATAATGGGAAAAAAGAATGTGATAGGATGAAAAACTGTGAATAAATGTACAAAACAAAATAATGCAATTTGTCATAATTTAACTTTTCTTCAATCTCAATTAGAGATATCATGTTGTTAGTTCATGTAACATTGAATCTCTCCTTCGTGTTTATTGTCTTTCTCTCAACCTTCCCCTCTCTCTTCCTCTTTTCTCTCTCTCACACAGAAAATTTATATTAAGTAAAATTGAAATGATTACTAACAAAATGAAATTCAAAATTATAGCCATGTCATTAAAAATTGTAGTAATATTGAACATAAAATGATTTGCTGTGGCTAAAAATCCATGGAGGAAAACTAAGATTGAGTAATTAATTTATGTTAGTTCTTTTGAGAAAAAAACATAGACTACACCAAAGGTACAAAGTTATGGCATAGGTTCACAAAAGCCCTTTCTAAAAAATATTGAGATTTGTCACACTTGAAGAGAGAAGAAGCCGGGCATGGTGGCACATGCCTTTATTCCCAGCACTCGGGAGGCAGAGGCAGGCGGATTCCTGAGTTCCAGGCCAGCCTGGTCTACAAAGTGAGTTCCAGGACAGCCAAGGCTACACAGAGAAACCCTGTCTCGAAAAACCAAAAAAAAAAAAAAAAAAAAAAAAGAAGAGAGAAGAACAAAGGAAGCAGCCTTGAGGTGGGAGTAAATTTCATGTATCCAAAGGCACTGTTGGTTATAACCAAAGCAAAGAGAAAGAAAAAAATCTATATGCTGGAGATAAGTTCTAAAAGCTTGGGATTCCTACCATTAATAAAGTCTTCTGGAACAGTTATTCATCAAAAGACACTAAGGAAAAGAATATTGGGACAGGTTTTCTTAGAATCTTCTGGCATCTTCTTGGAGAGCAATTTGGCATGGGCAGAATTACAAAAACAATTAAGAAACCATTTGATACAATATAGAAGATAAGGGTGGCCTTTTATGTACTCACAGTGGCAATGATAACATGAATTTAGATTTTGGCACATCTTCAAGATAGTGACAATATAACAAATGTAAATGAAAACTAATTACATATGCTACCTCCTTAATTGTGAAATACAATTTTTATATTTCTCAGTATTCTGTTTAAGACCTCAAATATCCTTTTCTTCTGATCCTATTCATCACAGTTATTAGTTACAGTTTTCAGCAATGAATTTAAAACGAGGTGATGAGTAAAGTCTGATTGAATGTACTGATTCAGTAGCTACAGACTGTATTATGGAACATTTTAAGTGTGTCTGATTCACCATCTGAGGCAAATTAAGAATGCTATTTTGGTGATTATTAATTTAATCACAATTAATCAAATTAAAACAAAACTTGTCTTTAAAATATATATAGTTCTCATATCTTATAATATGCTGACTGTGCATGAAGCAATGGAAATATCAGTGATACTGCCAGACATAATAACAATGAGCTTTGGGATTTTGAAAAGAAAAATCTAGCTGTCTGTGTAAACTCCATTAATAAAGCTTTTGAATGTTCTCTTAACTTCTATTGATCATGACCTTGGCGTTCAAGGTCTAATTATACTAAAAACTGCCCCATGTCTCCTGTGTACTGGAAAATCATTATCTGAAATTAATCAGTTCTTCTAGAACATCATTACTAATTATCATGTGGATAATGAGAAAATATAAAAATTTAAATATGTTAAATCTTAATTACAAAACTTAATCTTAAATACCAAATTTGTATAAACCAGAGAATTAAATGGAGGCAATGAATAATACACAATATGTCTTTTACTATAGTAAAAGACTACTAAGGGCACATGAACCAAATGGCATTCATTTTTCATGGTCATTGCATTTTAGAAATTAGTAAAACTTTAAAATAGTAATAACAGTTAACATTCTTGTGTGCTTAAAATATAAGTGTTCTACTTTATTCTAACAGGTTTGGGACACTTTAAGCAGGTACTAGTCTGAGAACTTTATGACTCTATCCTTTTACAATCTTTATAATCACATGAAACCAAACCACTATTTCTATTCTGGAAAAATGAGGACATAGTTATTTGAGATTATCAAATATTTCCGATTTACATATATTAATTGTATATAAACACTACACACCAGTGTGATATGTAAGCATAATTCTAAAATATCTCCAAGATTCCTGTCCTGAAGTGTGACCAAGGCTTGAGAATCTGATGGATTTCTCCCTGGTGACTAGGTTTTATGATCACTATATATAGTGAGGGGTAGAAGAATTTCACAGGCAGAATGAAGATTTCTAGCCCAGTTATTCTTTAACCTCAACACAGAAAAAAAAAATGTCCTGATAGTTTTTACTTTGTCATGTGACCCTGTAACAAATAGTTCAAGCTTTGTCAAAGTGAAATATTCTGAACCATATAGATCTTCATGTTAGAGTTGTGGTGTTTTAAGGAGCATCACATGAGGGAATTGTGTGCTGTCACTACAGGCTATCAACCTATAATCCTAAAAGCTGAATTATACCACTTTTTCCTCAACTTCTAAGAGGATTTAATACATTCAATTAGGACTACAGCTTTGGATAACATTTTTAGTTCAATCTAATTGGATCCAGAGTGGAGAAGACCCTAAAGCTCCACTGATCTCTTGACTCACAAAAGTGTTGTGCCAAACTTGTGAAAAAGAAATAATTGCTGTAGTAAAACCACATCTTGGTTTTTGCCATATTTCTTTAGCTAATGTTCTTTCATACATATTAGATTGTCTTATCCAGCCTACATTTATACAAATGTCTAAAGGAATAGTGGGTTTGCCTAAACACTGCTGTTATCTTCTCCACCACATTGTATCTGCACTGTTCAAACCATTCTAGATACGAAATGAAATTAACAATGTTCTTTAATGTGCCACTTCATAAGGAAGATAAATTGGTCATTCAGGTTTCAGAACTCTGAGGCAGGATGATGACCATCAAATGAACACACACACACACACACACACATCTTCATATGAAGGTTGCTAGCAGAATACTGGCTCCAAGCAGATAGGATGAGAGGACTAAAGCCCACAACCACACTGACACACCAACTCCCAAAAAGCCACAAATAACTGCATTAGGACCACACCTTCTAATAATGCTATGCCCTGAGCCAAGTATATGCAAACAACAACCTACTAATTTCTCTAAAATTCACAAGGAAACTAAACTCCACCCAATCCAAAGCAGGATACATTGCATCATGCCTTGAAGTCTACAGAGAAGTTCTACAAGATTTTAAGAAATTAAAGACTAATTAAATGACTCACCATCACCACTAATGCCCTTTAACTAGTGGACCAATTTTGCATAAATAGCATGCATATGTTTTGAATAACAACTCAAAAATCGAAGACAACCATTACATCCATATTACACAGAGTAAATCTGAGACTTAGAGCAAAATAGTTACTTAACCAAGAAAATACAATTCAAAATTATTGAGTCTCAGGTATAATTTTTTTATTAGATATTTTCTTTATTTACATTTCAAATGTTATTTGCTTTCCCGGTTTCCTTCCCTCTCCCTGCTTCTATGGGGGTGTACCCACCCATTCCCACCTCCCTGCCCTCAATTTCTCCTACATTGTGGCATCTATCCAGCCTACATAGGACCAAGGACCCCTCCTTCCATTGATGCATGACAAGGCCATCCTCTGCTACATATGCAGCTGGAGCCATGTGTACTCCTTCGTTGATGACTTAGTCCCTGGGAGTTCTGGGGGATCTGGTTGGTTGATATTTTTTTTTTTTTACTTCCAAGGGGTTGCAAACCCCTTCAACTCCTTCAGTCCCATCTCTAACTCCTCTATTGAGGACCTCAAGCTCAGTCCAATAACTGGTGGCTGTGAGCATTTGCCTCCAAATTTTTCAGACTCTTGCAGAGCCTCTCAGGAGAAAGCCATATTAGGTTTCCATCAACAAGTGCTTCCTGGTATCCAAAATAGTGTCTGGGTTTGATGGCTGGATATAGGATGGATTCCCAGGTGGGGTAGTCTCTGGAGTGCCTTTCCTTCAGTCTCTGCTCCACACTTTGTCTCCATGTTTCCTCCTGTGAGTATTTTGTTCCCCTTCTAAGAAGCACTGAAGCATCCACACTTTGGTCTTCCTTCTTCTTGAGCTTCATATGGTCTATGGATTGTATCTTCAGTATTCTTTTGGGCTAATATCCACTTATCAGTATACTGTGTGTGTTCTTTTAAGACTGGGTTACCTACCTCAGCTTATACTTTGAATGTTTTATTTTAAATCTGGTATCTTCTCCTCATTTATTTCTTTGAATCAGGACCTCTTACCTTTTGAGTTTTTCTTTTTAGTTTTTTTGTGGCCCTTATTTCTATTCTCTGTACATATTAGTCTCCACCACACCTTCCACCTGTGTCAAAAGCCCCTTTGCCCTATCTTTCATTATGTACTTTATATTTCAAATGCCCTGATTATGTAGTCTTACAGAAATTTAGAAATATCACTTAATGACTTGTTACTGTATGCTCTACTATGTATAACTTTTGTGGTATCACATTGTTTTGGTGCTCTTCCTTCTACTCTTTCCAATACAACTATTCTCACAGGTGATACTCATGCCCATGCTCCTCTTGACAGTCAAAGATCATAGTTAGTATTTTTCCTATTATGATGCCACATCTAAATCCAGTAGTCTTCCTTTAGATTCCTGCAGTACGGTATGTATTACACAGACAAACTCTGTTGCACATAACATGTTTACATCATATATATAGTTATCTGTGTGTCTATATAATGCATATTGTATTCAACAGGTATATAATAAACAAGAAAATGTAGCAAATAAATTTCCACATATGTATTAATTTTGATCTGTGTTAATTATTTATTTTATTACTAATTACTAGGAAAGAATGGTAGAGAATATCCTCCCAGAGGGATTGTTCTGATAAAGCTTAAGAGCTTCACCCTGCTTTCAACTGTTGATTAGGGTGTAGCCACCTAGACAACTGAGGACAAGTCAAAGTAAGAAATGGAATGTAATTGCAGACCCAGGGAGAGAAAAAAAATCACTGCTTTCTGCCACAGATACCCTAAAGATTATCTTGTTCTATGAAGAATTTATATAACCATCACACAGCAGGCTAGAGATAGCCTCAGAATGGAAGAACTGAATTCTCTGAAGTTCTGAACAAGATGGAAGAAACATGTTGAGAAGACAGGAAGTTTAAGCAGCATAAGCTAAGCAGAAAGATTCTATTGCACATTTATTTTGCAGCTTGATGAATGCCCTTAATACTAAAATGAGTTAGTAAGGTCTTCCCTGCTTACTAGTGCAAAGTGACCTCAGGTGGCTCAGTTGCAAATTGTCAGTGTTAGAAATTAGAAGACAGAAATCAGAGGACTGTCCCATTCTTTCTGTGCATATTTTGAAACATTTTAAATCTATCCTTAATGGAATGATGATTAAATCTTAAAGGCATTTCCATATATTTCCAAACTAGAACAAAATTCTTCTCCTTTCATTGTTCATTAACATTGGTCTCTATTAAACAATATTTCATTTATGCTAGAAAAGTAAAAATTATTCATATGATATTAGAAAGCTACCACTAGCATACATTTATTATAAAAATAATGTTTTTATATTTATTATATGATTATATGAAAAGAAACGAATATTTTGCAATCACCTTTAAATAGACTATATCAGTATTCAACACAAAATGGAAAGCTGCACTCTAGACACCAAGTGCACAGAGTAACATTGGTCTTGGCTAAAATGGCATCTCATTGAGACTCAATGAGAAGAAAATGAGAATTGACTTGTACGTATTGACTATTTTCCCACACAAAACTCATACACACACACACACACACACACACACATATACACATGGGAGGTGCTTCAAAGATATTATGAAACAAAATAAACAAGAATGCACAGCTGAACTTAAAAGTATATGCCTGTTTCCTAAGCTCATATAATTCCTATTTGACAGATTATGAGAGCATTAGTAATTGAATTACTATTCTTCACTGTATATATTAATATGGTCTATTGAGATTAGTCTCACAGGCACAACCTGAATCTCCTTTGTACATCTAGTAACATAATTTTGCATTTCCAAATACCTATTATATAGTTATAAAATCACAAACTATATTCTTATAAGACTAATAATATGAGCTATAATAAAAGTTGGTTCTCAGTTGACTTCACAATAGAGATATGCTTCTCTACTCCTAACTCATGATCTCTAAGCTTCCTTTGCAGCTTTTTGCCACTGTATATACAGATCAAACTAGACAAAGAGAAGGAAGAAGGGATGCATCAACTGGAGCATGAGGATCTGTCAGTCTGAGATTCACAAGTACATTACCTTCTACGAAGACCATTATGTCTCATTCTTAAACCTCAGTCAGCATTTGGATCGTTGTTAGCTCTTATCCTAACACAATTCCAGCCATTTTAAGATTTTAAAATATGCTGTAATGGCATTTCCCCAACTTAAATGTATTGTCTTTAGATAGAAGCTATTTCCTTCTATTATCAACATGCATTAAAACTGTTGAACACAAACTAAAATGTGGCATTTGTTATTTTAAATGAAATCATCTTTGCATAATTACTTGATCCAACAATACAGAATATGTAATACAAGTCTTTTACTGAACCATATAAATATTCACGATCTGTTTATTCTCCTCAGGATATAATCTAACTGCATGTTGTTGCTCTTTGTATTGGAAGTTCTTTTTCAATGTGCTTACTTGAATATATGCATTTGAATTTCAAGAAGGAAAAGAACATTATACCAAAATAAGTAACTATTCTTTTCATTGTATTTTCTTTATGGATATTCTGTGTATTGTACTTAATGCACATCACATTGTGGATACAAAGTAGATGGGAAAGATTGATAGTGGCTACTGTTTACTAAGATGTAATATAAGGAGAAGAACACATGAATGATCTTAGTGCCATAGGAAGTGATCTAAGCTATGAATGGGAATTAAGTAAACCTTGCTACAGGAGAACATTAGATTCAAAAATTAATATATTCATTAGGTAGGTGAAAATCTAAAATAAGGGTATATTATCTCTTCACTAGACAACAAGTCTCTCATATTCAGAGACAACTGTTCCCTTGCTCCAAGTTATTAATGCATGTGTCTGTGTTGCAAGGGGTACGTTTCTTCAGGATCTTATGATGTTTGCCTGCTTCTGTGTTCTTCCACCCTCCCAGGATGTGTTCTAAAGTCTTGCAGTTCATCTCTAGGATGCTTTATCAGAATTTAAGTTTGCCTTTTAGTCTTTTGAAAAGAAAAAGGAGAGGTGTCAAAACAATTGGTTCTTAAAGTTATGTATTGAAAACAACTCATATGAGAAGTATCAAATACTAGGTTTAATATTGTTTTAAGTATGTCTTTCAAAGTTATCCCAATCATGTTCCTGCAGTATAAAGTAGAATGGAAACTTAAAATTAACACCTAGATTGTTCCAGCTCTTTATTAATGGCAGCATTGCAACATGCCATCACAGTGAGAGGGCAGTCCTCTGTTCTTTGTGTACTTCCAGATATGACTTGCATCATAGCCATCCTCACAATCCTGATACGAATCTGGAAGAAATCCATCAGAAGTCATTATCTGGGAAAGATGCAGGCTTTCACAATTAATTGATTTGAATTACTCTTTCTGGTGAATCATGATAGACACTTGGCATTTCTGAGGCATTAGAAATTTGAAAATCATCAATTAGAAATATGATGCTCAAATATTTCTCAATGTCACAGGCAAATATTATATGCATAAGATAACATGTGAGAAATACAATGACATTTGTGTGTGACTTTTAGGAATATTTGAGCAGCTGCATTGTTTTTATTTAATTTTAGGGTTTTATACTGCTTCTTTCTCAAAGTTGTGAAAATTGTATATAGATTACAATTATATGTCATCATGGATTCAGAATAATGTTAATAAAAATCATATGACATTCTACACCATCCCCTATGAAGCATAGGCTAACTCCATGATTCTGCAAATTAAACAGTTGTGTTTGAATGTGCTTCCTCAGAATCAGTAAAAACAACTCCTCAGACAGTAATTTAGTGTTTCTCCTTTTAACACTATAAATATGTACTCTGTTTCCGCTATGTTCTGTCAGCCTTAAATGACCACTAAAATGTTCCCCACATTAAAAGACATAAAATATTGATGGTTAAATTCTCTTGAATGTTTTTGCCTTTGTTCTGACTTAGTAAAATGCTCACATATAGCAGACATGTCAATTGTTCCAAGAGATCATTCGAAAAACCATCAGAATGTAACCCAAATGGACTTTGTCTCAGAAGTAAGAAGAGATCTTCTCTGCTGGGATTTGAAGGGTTGGTTCCAGAAAGTCTAGATATTTCATCCCAGATGCTTACACAACCCATTTTTTTTTTTCTGGCCTTATGACTGAATGTACTAACTCATTTACTATTCAAAGTGTCTTTCTGTAATTTATGGCACACAGTGACATGTGTTTAACTCTCTAAAATGTCCTGAATAAAATTTGTTGGAAAGACATTATGCAAAATAATCTATAATGTAATTTAAGAGGGATCTTAGAATAAAATGAAATATAAATTGAAGAAAATGCTTATTACTAAGTATTTATATGGCTCTTCATGTTTACAGATGACTCTATAGTCATGTATTATTAGTTTAATGTGGCAAATATCTCTGAGCCCAAAATGCTACTTATAAACATCTCTGGAAGTTATATCCCCAGGAGTTTAGAGTTATGGGGTCACATATTTTAAAGACAGTATTTCTGGAAAACTGGTACTCTAAGCTATTAAGAAACTTTTAAAGTGATGGATGAGGATGCATTCAAGGCTCAGTTTTCACTTAAATGTTTGTTTATGAGGAAATGAAAAACAATATGGGTGAATATTAGTGGCTTTACATGCATCAAGATGTCATATGAATAGTTCACATGGCCTTTTGGCTATATTATAGGAAGAGATCTTGTAGAGTACTATGCATGTGCCTTACAGAAATTCAGTGGTTCTTGTGTAAAGCACATTAAGCAGCTCTGGAAACTGTTGTGTTTAGGGGGTATTGTCTTCTTAATGTCCCAGAGTCTTCCATATTTCATTGGGCTGGCCAAATTTTTCATTCACTTGCTCAGTCTAAAGTATTTTTAAAGACAGGGCAAAACGATAAGTTCTACAGAAAGCCATTTATGCATTCAAGAGTTCATGTTAGGTGGTATCTGTGAGAAATGGAAGCACAATGATATTCTATAACAATAATACAGGGCACAGGATACCATCCCACATTTTAATTAAATTGCTTACACTATCTTAAATGTGAATATAAAGAAGTTCAAATATATTTTGGATGTGGTAGTGTTCTAAAAATTTTCCAAAGAAAGTTATTAGCATCCAGAAAATTACACAATCAAAAATTATAAATAGTATATTTCCTAAATATCAAAATGTAAAAATATGCACAAGAAGAATCATGTATGAATTTTACTATTAGTTAAAAATAAATATACCACATAAAAATATTTTAAGGAACAAGTCTCATGTTAATTTTTGTGGTGCTTATGTGAACATCAAATCAAATCATACCTACACACATCTCTGTAAACGTAATGACTGTATCAGAGGTTTCAAATAATTAAAAATTATAATATCTGAATGCAAATAAGCAAATGAGATTTGAAAGATCTAGAAATATGTGACAGTTGTTTCAGTAGTTAAAAACAATTTACAATTTTCTGAGAAATCACCACAATGATTTCCAGAGTGGTTGTACCAGCTCGCAATCCCATAAGCAATGGAGGAATGTTCTTTCTCCACATCCTCACCACATCTGCTATCACCTGCGTTTTTGATCTTAGCCATTCTGACTGGTGTGAAGTGGAATCTCAATTTTGTTTTGATATGCATTTTCCTAATGACTAAGGATGTTGAACATTTTTTAGGTGCTTCTCACCAACATAGGGCTTCATCATGTCCACTGCATGATGTCAACAACATTCAGAATATTTTCTAGGCTTCTAGAGTTTCCAGGTCCAACCACATCTCATTATTACCATTCTAATACTCTGTTACATATTTCTAAATGCAGATTCCTTTTAAACAAATATCTCAATGGTTTTGACATATATATAACCAAATTATAATGCTATATCTGTTCACATACTTTTCATTAGAAAATACTCTCAGGCTTTCTATTCTATTGGCCAAAACTGAATAAGTTATAGTTGTTAAAAATCTTATGTGGACATGGTTCTATTTACTTGTAAATTTGCATAATAACATTGCTATGGCTACAGTTCATGTGAAAGCCATTGACATTTTCATGTGTCTTTTAGGACAATTACAATAGCTCTTTGAGTAGGTGAGGCTCTGTGCCCATTTCTGTTCTCCTTGCTGGGCTTCGGGTAGGATTGAGCTTATACAGACCTTGTATATGCTATCACATCTACTTGGAGCTCCTAAATGAAGCTGTCCTTTGGTTTTTAGAAGATGCTATTTTCTCATCCTCATCTGCTACTGGTGCTCTTAAAACGTGTCCATTTCTTCATTGATCCATGAGCCTATGAAGGAGGGATTGCAGTATGTATGTTCCATTTGTGACAGATTATTCTTCAGAGATGAAAATTCTAAATTCAAATATTCTTCATAATATTAAAAGATCTTAGTAATTTGTGTGCTTTATTCATCATGTTCTTAATTGTTTTTAATGCATGATATTCAGTTTGAGTTACATTTAAGTGTGCTTTAGCTCTAATTAAGAGACTAAGAATAAATATTTAAATAGAAAAATTCTACTTATAGAAAAGTATTTTGTATATTTCAGGTGTTTTAAAGTAAGTTTGCAATTATTTTTATTTGGATCAATATAATATATATGAAACATGATAATAATTACCTCATTAGGCAATAATATTTATTATTAAAAAAGATCAATTATGAATTTTTACAATAAACTATGGATTAAAGTACAAAGAAATATCTGAATATATTTGTTTCAAGACAGAAGTCATAGAAGGGAAGAAGAGAGGGGGAGTGGTGGAGCTATTCCAGGGCCTTCATTTTTTAAAGCTGAAGTGAAATTTAGTAGCTTTATTTAAGGAGAAGCAAATGAATGGATGGTAGATTTTTAAATAGTGGAGAAAAATAACCTAAGAATTCACCTTTTTAAATTTTTGTTAAACATGTTTACATAAAACTTTGGTTAATAGATCAATGGGAGGTTTAAGTGAAAAGCCTTATGGTTGTCAAGATAAAAATGTCAATATTCTGAAAGCCTTTTTGCAAATCTTAGTAGTGCAGATGTACTCATATACTCAATTGAATCTTGACATTCTGTTATGCCTTTGTAAGTTATGCAAATGGTCCTGTTCTCAATTCAAAGTGACAAGAACACACACCTCAGCAAGCATCAGTAGACTACTTGGATGATTGTTTAATTGAGAAGTTTAGCAACACAGTCACTATGGTGGTGTGGGTAGAATTAAAGCAATCAATTTGGCTGCCTTGTCGAGATGAGAAGCAAAAGCAGCAACCATTACTACATCACTCCTGAAAACTCAGGTGAAACCTAGAGTGTGAAGTCACTGGAATAGTAGAAGGAGCCAGGAGACATGATCTGCAGGTAGAAGAGAAAGGCACCACAATCTGAAAAAGTCAGAGAATAAGAAAAGAACTTCTCTCTCTTCCAAAACTTCCTCTTCAGCTGCTGCATCCCCTTGATTGAGATCTAGAGAATGACTGAGAAATTTGTAGACTCCAGCCTCTTAGACACAGAGCAAGGAGGAGAAATATCTAGTGCCAATGATCCAGTGTCAGCTTGGATGGGAGTCAACTCCAACACAGATTTTAGACAGGGAATTTGTTTAATCAGCCTTTAATAACAACTCCCAGGATTTCTGTCCAAGTAATTAAATTGAGAAGGAAAGTTAACAGCCAATAAAAAATAACTTGGTACGGCCTATAATCCATCTAACATTTGTTTTCTTCATAATTCCTCTGTCTGCAAACAACTAGAGGGCAGGTTACTTACATGTTGCACAATTGCCAGGGCAATTTATTAACAGCTATATATGTCTCAAAAAAACTAATTATAAATAAACTGGCCACATTGCTCCCATAGTATTACAAAGTATATTTCTTTTTCTTAATAACAAACTGCATTACAGAGGGCCATGGAAGTTGAAGTTGTTTCTTGAATTTCTGATATGAGAAATAGGGACCATTGAAAGCTAGAAATCTGTTTGCTATGTTCATGTAATTATCTTAACCACTATCACTGACAGTTTAAAACTGGTTGTTCATTTTTGAAAGTCATATTTACTCTTGATAATCCCATTAGAAAAACTTTATAACTCTGAAATAAGACAAATGGCCATGTGATAAAATGGAAGCTGAATGTGCTTATGCACAAGCTAAAAGTAAAAATCCCTCCTTCTAATAAATACCCTCAATCAGACCACACAAGATAATGAGATAAAAATTATAATTTTTTAATCAAATAATAAGACAGAAAACAAAAGTTTGAAAAATATTTGAATAAGAATATTCTAATTAATTTGGAGAAAATAAAAAGAAATAAAAAACATAATGATAAAAATAAATATCAAAACTTTATCTATATCCAATAGTGATTCAAAATAATAATTGAAAGTTTGCTTTTAAAATTAGTCTGATTCCAGCCAGGCAGTGGTGGTCTTTAATCCCAGCACTTGGGAGGCAGAGGCAGGCAATTTCTGAGTTCAAGGCCAGCCTGGTCTACAAAAGTGAGTTCCAGGACAGCCCAGGCTACACACCGAAACCCTGTATCAAAAAACAAACAAACAAACAAACAAACAAACAAACAAAAAATATTCTGATTCCATTAAAAAATAGCTCTGCAAAAGATGATGTGTATTGAATTGTATTTTTCCATATTATTCTACAGAAATAGGGCTCTTCAGATCATTACAACAAATAATACACACTTTATATAGACAGATATAAAATATTACAAATGTGCATGTAAAAAACTAACTTAAAAATAAGAAACATAAGAAAACGGTATTCATGAGGTGTTTACATTGTCCTAACAGTCAATAAAGTATGACAGTGAGTCCTTTAGCAGGATTGATGGTTTGGGTGGGGAAAAGACCCTGCACTGTCTATGAGCAAGTCCCAAGAGGGCAGCTACTCCAACTGCTAACACTTTACTACTGGTTAATATGGGGATTTCTTCACTAAGATGACATATTTAGAAGAAGGTCAGTGCAAAAATCAATGCCTAGAGTTTTGTGTTGAAGTGTCTGAAACCTGAAAAAACAGCTGTGTCTACACCCATCTCCTGAGTCATCAGAATACTAACTATGGTAAGTGGGATGTATTTGGAAGGTCATTCTCAGAGTAAGTTTTGACCACTACCTGCACCATTCAGACAGCTTGCTATAAACTCAGAGATTTTTTCTGTTGTATTTTCCTGACAGCCTAGACATTGTCCTTCTGTTGTCAGAAATATGCAAAGATCTATTTCAAAGGGAAGTTAAGTCTGGTATATATCTATATCTATATCTATATCTATATCTATATCTATATCTATATCTATATCTATATCTATATCTATATCTATATCTATCAATTTGATCTCTCCTAATTCTGGTTTGTTTTAATATTTTATTCCAAACGTTTCTGGAGTTTTTCAAACTAATGGCTTTTTCAGATATTCTAAAAGACATGCTAAAATTTTCTTGAAAATTCCCTCTTAAAAAATCTTTAAAGAATATGATTATTCTGATAATTTATAAGAACTCAAATAATTGCAATCAAGTTCTAAGACTGCTGAAACTATGGTTTTCATAGACCAATAACGTATTTTCATCCTATGAAAATGTTTTGGGAATCAATATGCACCGTTAAAATGTCCCTATAAAGTTGTACAAAAAGCATATAGGTGATGGAAAACATAGCAGATTACTGAAAATTAATTACATGATTTAGCATAGTAAGCATCACTTTATTTTAGATTAAATACGAAGCTGTTTTGTAACTAAAAGAAAATATTTTATTTGATTTCCGTTTAGTCATTTTAGTAAGCTCCATTACTGTCTCCTTAATGATGGAGTTCAGTTCTGCAGACATAAATATTAATATATGTCATATATATCTATATACACATATGTATATAGATATATATGACTAAGACTTTCCTTATTTTTGACATACTTCACTTACTGATTCATAAAATTCATTTAAATATATTACAGTATTGTACATACAATATATATTGCAAAAATATTAAGTGTATAGGTCTGAGTTATTTAGAGAGGTCCAAACAATTTCATATGTAATTTGGAACAGCTTTCCAAAGCACATAGAGCTTATTACAATTTTCTTAGAAATTTCCTATGTTTTTGACAATTTACTCAAACTTGAAGTCATCCACCTTCTGATTTCTGGCACTATATTTTATTTATTTTTATTTATTTAAAAATTTAATAAAAGATAATTATAGACATATACCATTTCTGTCTTTTTAATGTGTTTTAGAAGGACTAATGTCTTATGTAATTTTTTTTTACTTCATTTATTGTTGAAACAGTATCTTACTCTATGACATTGACTGGTCTCATATTCAAGATCCTCCTCATGAGTTTATTGGGTACTGGGATAACAAATGTTTGTTATTCAAGCTAGGGTGTACTCTCTTTTATTCCTTTCTGTTGAATATCATTATATAAAGTAGCAACACTGTGTTTATAAAGTCATTCTACTTAATTTCCTTATGCACATTCTAGTAAATTCCATTACTGTTTCTTTAATATGGAGTTCAGTATCCATATTTAAACATTACTATCTGTTTTTAAGACACTTATGACTAAGAGCTTGCATATTTTTGTCCTCCTTCATTTATTGATTTATAAAATTCATGAATTTAAATATATTATAATGTTATATATAAAAGTATGCAGTGCATAAATATATTATTTATATAGATCTTAGTTATTTAGATAGATATGTTAAGATAATTTCCAAAACTTCACCAGATGAATATTTGGATGTATTCAGAAGTTTAGAAACTATGAATAATTAAACAAATAAACTATTGTATAATTTATTTATCTATATCTTATGAATCTATGTGCAAAATTGCCACTTGTCTTATTTTCTACTGTAGTCATCTTCATAAAGTATATCATTTATTATAATAAATTCAAGTAACTGATGTTAGTTTTTTATTTTACTTTTTTAATTGTTTGTTAGTAATTCCATTTTTATACTTATTGTTTCCTGGTAATACAGTTATCTTGGTATTAGTTTTTATTGGGTTTGTATATAAATTATTTATCTAAATATTGTGATTAAAATATATGAAATTAGCAATTCACTGGAGAATGAGTTTATTTTGGCCCATAGTTTTCAGATGACATCCATTCTGTCAAGGAAATCACAATGGCTAGTGCTTGAGACAGCTTGTAACATTGCTTCTGAAAACAAGTTGCAAATGCCAGTGTTAAATCCTTTCACATACTTTTGCTATCTTATTATAGAGGAGAATAAGAGCAGTGAGCATTAGCCTAGAGAGAGACTATATTCTATACTGCCTTAAAATAGTTTTTCCTCCAGAGAAATTAGCCCATTACCTTATAACCTGCTCTCATGGAAAGTCTATGGTCATGGGAAGGATGCATCTAGATATTCAAGAATAGAATTACACAATTGAGTACTACTCAGCTATTAAAAAGAATGAATTTATGACATTCCTAGGCAAATGGATGGACCTGGAGGGCATCATCCTGAGTGAGGTAACGCAATCATAAAGGAACTCACACAATATGTACTCACTGATAAGTGGATATTAGCCCAGAAACTTAGGATACCCAAGATATAAGATACAATTTGCTAAATACATGAAACTCAAGAAGAACGAAGACCAAAGTGTGGACACTTTGCCTCTTCCTAGAAATGGGAACAAAACACCCATGGAAGGAGTTACAGAGACAAAATTTGGAGCTGTGACAAAGGATGGACCATCAAGTGATTGCCATATCCAGGGATCCATCCCATAATCAGCTTCTAAACGCTGACACCATTGATTACACTAGCAAGATTTTGCTGTAAGGACCCAGATATAGCTGTCTCTTGTGAGACTATGCCGGGGCCTAGCAAACACAGAAGTTGATGCTCACAGTCAGCTATTAGATGGGTCACACGGCCCCCAATGGAGGAGCTAGAGAAAGAACCCAAGGAGCTAAAGGGAACTGCAACCCTATATGTGGAACAACAATATGAACTAACCAGTACCCCGGAGCTCTTGACTCTAGCTGCATATGTATCAAAAGATGGCCTAGTCGGCCATCACTGGAAAGAGAGGCCCTTTGGACTTGCAAACTTTATATGCCCCAGTACAGGGGAACTCCAGGGCCAAAAAGGGGGAGTGGGTGGGTAGGGGATTGGGGGGGTGGGTATGGGGGACTTTTGGGATAGCATTGGAAATGTAAACAAGGAAAATACCTAATTAAGAAAAAATAAAAATAAGACAAAAAAAAAAGGATTAAGATCAACGTATTTTTCAGTACTAGCGCATTTCACTCGTTATGAAAACTAATAAATGTGAGGGACCTATATTTTGTAAAGCTGAAAATAAATGAACAAAAACAAACAAAAAAAAAAACAAAACAACAAAAAAAAACCAACCAAACAAACAAACAAAGAATATGAATAGCCTGTATTCCAGTTTCTGAGAGAATGACCTTGGAATCAAATGGTCATATTATGACAACAGCATTCTAATTGCTGGTACAAATTGTTTTTATTACTTACTTTTATTATTATTGTGGTAAAAAAAAAACTTAAGGGATATAAGCTTTATTTTAGCTCAGAATTTGAGTATGTAGTTCATCACACTGGTCACATTGTGGAAGGAGGTTTGAGGAAATAGAGCTATTATCCACAGTTGAGAAGCAGATAGAAATGAATGATGTTGCCTTGTTCACTTTCTCACATAGTCAGTCTAGGACCCTATGCAATTGAATGGCACTACCTAAAATTTATGTCTTCCCACCTTTACTGACCTAATCTCAGTAACACATCATGGAAGTTTCAAGAGATTAATCTAACCTAGATCGCATGGATAGCCAAAGGCTTTTCACCCAGGAAATTATAGATTCCTTCTAGTTTAGTAAATTCATAACATAGATCTGCTTCACTGAGTGTATTACACTTCTTCTGTCAGCCTCAGTTAAAT
This sequence comes from Mus caroli, assembly GCF_978045245.1. NCBI lineage: Eukaryota > Metazoa > Chordata > Mammalia > Rodentia > Muridae > Mus > Mus caroli. The sequence goes on from NW_028227258.1 coordinate 157,418,804, forward strand.
CTATACCTTTTTCTAGCCACTGTTACATCTAATTCATAGTATACTATGTGTGGGTGTTTGAATATGATTGGCCCAAGTAGTGCCACTATTTGGAGGTGTGTCTTTGTTGAAGTAGGTGTGCCCTTGTTGGAGCAAGTATGTCACTGTAGTACTGGGCTTTGAGATCTTCCTCCTCACTTCTTGAAAGTCAGTCTTATTCTGTCTGCCTTTGGATGAAGATCTCTGTAGGGGGAAATAGTTAACCCCCTCTGAGCTCCTGGCAGGTATGCATGAGTCTAGGCACCCAACTAAGAGCTCTGGATTTGTGAATGAAACACACACACACACACACACACACACACACACACACACACACACACATACACACACCTGCTAAATTGGATATGTCTTGACTAGCTCATTGACTGGGGACTTTTAAACCTCCTCATGGCTAGCACACATTTCCCTCTGTTATTCTGAATTAATATTTGTTGAATCTATATTTTATCTCTGTTACCCCAGGACCAATAAAGAAGGTGGCCCCTGGGGCCAATTTCCAGGATTCTTATATATTGGCAGCCTTTAAGTTTCATTTTTATGCTTCCCCATCATGGTGATTCTGTCTCTCCTTCCTCTTCCTCCATCCCTTGCCCACTGCAGTCTAAAAGTCCTATCTCCATCTTCCTGCCTACCCATTTGTTGTTTGACACTTCTTTTTTTATCAATCAAAGACATCTGGAGCCCTCAGTGTTTGAAAGCACAGATTTTGAAAGCCAAATTAAGACAAAAAACTAGAACCATTTTCTAACAGATGTAGACCTCTCAGCATCTCCAGACCCATGCCTGCCTAGATGCTTCCATGCTCCAACACTGGACTGAACCTCTGAACTGTAACCCAGACCCAAATAAATGTTGCCCATTACAAGAGTTGCTTGGTCATAATGTCTGTACAGAGGAGTAACCAAGACACTATTTTTCAGTAATATCAGTAATATTTAGTTGAAACTCTTCTAGTTTTCCCTATGGCTTTCTACTTTTCATCTTATATGTAAGACCCACTTAATTTTAATAGACTCACTGAGAGAGAGAAAGAAAGAATATGGAGTTGATTATGGGGGGAGGTAGAGAGGATCTGGGAAACTTGGAGGATGGAAAACTAATCAGAATGTATTGAATGAAAAAATATTTTCTATAATGAGTATATTTATATAAAATGAATAATTATTTTAACACAGAGCATTCAATTTGTTTAAAAAATCATTTTCTACTGAATAATTGCTGTAAGAGTTCTAAAAAGTAGTTGATGCTGTAAGTGTAAGTCAGTTTCTCAACATCTTACACATTTCACTGTTGTAAATGACAGTGTCAGTGCCGTTAAGACTTGGTCTTCATTATTCTAGCTATATAGAAAATGTTAAAATTAAGCAATAGCATAAATTAATTCTTCTCTTTCAAAATATTTTGACTATTAGTCTGTTGTACATTTGTATAAGCTTTGTAATCAGCTTGTCAAATACTACAAAACAACAATATGAACTAACCAGTATCCCCAGAGCTCGTGTCTCTAACTGCATATGTAGCAGATGGCCTAGTCGGCCATCATTGGGAAGAGAGGCCCCTTGGTCTTGCAAACTTTATATGCTTCAGTATAGGGGAATGCCAGGGACAGAAAGTGGGAGTGAGTGGGTAGGGAAGCAGGTGGAAGGAGGGTATAGGGGACTTTCTGGGTAGCATTTGAAATGTAAATTAAAAAATCTGATAAAAATTGAAAAAAGTAAATCTTGTTCATATCATAATTCTAGACCCTAGAAGACTACACATCTTATAGGTTTAGTCAGTAGTCATATTTTATGTATTTGTGTCTTATTGCTTGGAGATGGAGTATTCCAGGTCACATGTTCAAAAGCATCAACACTATTGGTTTATGATTGTGGAAGGTAAATAGGCCTCAGATTGAAGCTTGGCTGAGAAGGTGGCCAGACAGACACAAAGGCCTGATTTCAAATTACAAATAAATCCTATGGAGTCAGATAGTTGCAATAACTCCATAGTTGGTGGGTAAAAACAGGCCTAAATTAAGGGGTTGCTATCAGAAAAGTCTAGCTGAATCATTGACTTGTAGGTTCAAGGAAACCTTTTTTCAAAATAAGGTAGAGCGGTAATTGATGAAAATATGTAACTAACTTCTGGCCTCTATGAACTGAAGACTTATTCTATAGTGAACACACATCATCTTAAGAAGTCTGAGGTAACTCTTTGGAAACGAATCACACATGAGTGGGCAGAGAAAGCAGACCACCATGACGATGAAAACAGAACGTATCAGAATCACTGAGTCCTCCTTAGGCAAAGAATTCAAAATATCAGTAAGTTAAATTGTGACTCTTAATGTCATGACAAGTTTCTTAATGGTCTATTTCATTCCATGGTATTGAATTTCATTATAAATTAATTACTTTTTTGGAGATTTGTGCTTGCTATAGCACATATGAAGGTCACAGGACACTGTGTGATAGTTGGTTCAATCCTTCTACAATCATGTTCTTTGGATGAAATGCAATGTCAGGCTAGGCTGAAGTCATATTTACCTGACCTAGACATGACCCTTAAGAAACTAGCTTTAATGAAATTTATTTGTAGACTAAGTAATGTACTACCAAGAAGTGGGAATGGGTTATAATCCTGAGAATCTACTATCTATGAAGTGTTTACAAAAGTAGACTGTGATGGTTTATATCTGCTTGGCTTGAAGAGTGGCACAATTAGGAGGTGTGGCCTTGTTAATGAAGCTGGTACAGACGATGTCCCTTGAAAACCCATATCCCAGGACAAAAAGTACAAACAGAATCAAAAGGAGCAGTGTCTGTTGTGTACTTCTATATAAGTAACTTTATTAATAACTGCTGATGAAAATTATAACTTTCCTGGGATCTTCTGACAATACTGTCTTGCTCAAGACACTTTCTTTCTCTTTGTGAAGCCACATTTGGAGTTAGCTGTTGCTCTCACTGTATCTGTCATCTTGACTACAAACATAATGTTCTTCTTTTTGTCCAGACCCTCAGATTTTAAAAGTAGCTTCAAGCTGAGGAAAGGTCATTTTCCACAGTTCAGTTCTCTGAAAAATATTCATTTCCCACTCAAAATCACAGTCCAGGAGTGAAGCAACCACATACTAGAACTTCAGGGCTAATTGAAAGGTCACAGGGAAGCTCCCATTGGTCGATCTTTTTATCATCACAAACCTGAAATTGCACAGTCCTGAAAAGGGTGGCCTCTCTGTGCACACATGAAATTTCTTAAAGGAAAAAGTGCAGTATTAAGGGAGCAGAGGTCTGATCACCAAAAATCAGCACAACAAAAACAACCAATAATGAATATTGAACACTAGAATTCAGATGTTCTAAGAGATGGAGTGCCAGTATTCAATTTTCATTTTGAGCACCACATTACAAAAGAACTATTTTAAAAATAAAAAAGGATTGAGGGAAAAGGAAAAAATAAAAAAAATAAAAGGAATTATCTAAACCATCTAGTGACCCACCCATCCTGATAAACTTTAATCACATCTTCTTTCTCCATTCCTAGTTCTTTCAGAGTAAGATTATCATCAATTCTTTACCTTCAAAGAGAAACCTGAGTGACTTCATTGGAACTCCCTGTCTTTGACAGTATGATTCTTTGACTTTCTTGAGATGTGTTGTCATTTTCACTTTGAAATGTATCTCACTGCTATCCGGTCCAATAATGAGGATACATTATATAATTTAATTAATACATTGAGTTTAATGTATTCTCCTTCCTTCTTATCACCTAAGTCCTTAGTTGAAGGTTTTGCCTCCTGGTCAGACATGGTGACAGTGGATTCACCCAGAGGTCTCCACACCACAATGGTCTCCAGCAGGCAGAACCGCACTCTGAGGTTTACAAATCTGTTCTTTCTTCACCCTATGGTATCTTAATTTACTATCATGGTTCAGTTCCCAATTCTGGACCATAGATCTTGTCAACTTGTCCTGCGGTGTCTGCTCAAAAAATTATATTTGTCTGACTGAGATCATTGTTCATGTTATTTGTGAGGTGATTCTTGGCCCCAACAAACTTCTATCTCAATTAGGTTCTAATAATAATAATAATATATGTTTAAATTATTAATTTATTTTAGAGTCCAGTTCGGGCCAAAATTTGTGAGGCTACATCCAGTGATAGTGTTTTCAGTGGCATGGTACCCACACAGCTCAAAGATATCACTCAATAGAAGACAGAAAGATATTGTATTCTGTTTTATCTTTTAAAACAACTATAGATAGGATCACCAGGTCTTAGACTTCACAATTAACATTGGTGGTCTTATGAGATCCTGAATTGTAACTACCTGTGCTTATTTACCATGCCAAGGTCACCAGATATAACCATGAGTAATTAAATCAAGTCAGGTTGGAGGTCCCATGGCCCACCTGAGGCTGTGGCAATTTTATTTAGAACAATCAGACATATTATGCCTTTATCAGAAATAGAATTATGGCAGTTTCCAGGATCAATAGAGTTGTGGATGCCAAGATACAGCAACATTTGCAAAATATACAGAGTATACAAGATTAATGTGAGACTATTTATCCTGTCAGGCTTCTTTGCTTCTTTGAATTCCAAAAGAACATACAAAGAAACAGAAACAGGCCTGAATGCTTCACTGCCTGAGGGAGTATATCAGTCTCTTAGGAATTAGAGGCACATTGTGCCCAAGTAAGTATAGACTCTAACCTGAGAAACATGCCTGTCAGTGCAGCTGGACCAAGACAACTCCATAGTTTCCTGCACCAACTTATTCACAGAGATTCTTCTCAAAATTCCACAGGTAAATGTCATTTTTTTCATTCTTATTAGTTACTTTATTTGCATTTCAAATGATATCCCCTTCCCATGGTTTACCTCCACAAGGCCCCTATCATCTCTTCACTCCCCCTGCCTCTATGAGGGTGCTCTCCCGCCCAATCCTGCCTCAGTGCCAGAGAATTCCCCTATTCTGGGACATCAACCTTATCACCAGACCAAGGGTCTCCCCTCCCAGTGATGCCAAGATAAGACAATTCTCTGCTACAAAACCTGCTAGAGCCATAGGTACCCCATGTGTACTCTTTGGTTGGTGGTTTAGTCCTTAGGAGCTCTGGAGGTTCTGATTAGTTGATATTGTTCTTCCTATGAGGTTGCAAAACCCTATAGCTGCTACAGTCCTTGCCCTAACTTCTCCAGTGAGATCCCAGAGCTTAGTCCAATGTTTATCTCTATACATCTGAATCTGTATTGGTCTGACTCTGGCAAAGCCTCTCAGGCGACACGAAATATATCCCTTTGTGGGGCAGTCTCTGTATGGCCTTTCCTTCAGGGTCTGCTCCACTCTTTGTCCCTGCATTTCCTTTGGGCAGGAGGAATTATGGATTAATATTTTTGAGGTGAGTGTGTGAGCTTGTCTTTTTTTTTTTTTTTTTTTTTTTTTGGTTTTTCGAGACAGGGTTTCTCTGTATAGACCTGGCTGTCCTGGAACTCACTCTGTAGACCAGGCTGGCCTCGAACTCAGAAATCCGCCTGCCTCTGCCTCCTGAATGCTGGTATCAAAGGCGTGCACCACCACGCCTGGTTCCTTGTGTGTGTGTGTGTGTGTGTGTGTGTGTGTGTGTGTGTGTGTGTGAGCTTGTCTTATTCAGGGTTTCTATTCCTGCACAAACATCATGACCAAGAAGCAAGTTGGGGGGTGGGGAAGGGTTTATTCATATTACACTTTCCACATTGCTGTTGATCACCAAAGGATATTAGGACTGGAACTCAAGCAGGTCAGAAAGCACGAGCTGATGCAGAAGCCATACAGGGATGTGACTTACTGACTTGCTTCCCCTGGCTTTCTCATCTTACTTTCTTATAGAACCCAAGACTACCATCTCAGAGATGGTACACAAGGGGCCCTCCCCACCTTGATCACTAATTAAGAAAATGCCTTAGAACTGGATCTTATGGAGGCATTTCCTCAACTGAAACTCCTTTCTCTGTGATAATTCCAGCTTGTGTCAAGTTGACACACAAAACCAGCCAGTACAGAGCCCATCCCTCAGCTGGAGGCCTTGCCTATCTACTCAATAAGGTCTACAAATTTTCTATCTCCCCTTGTTGTGTATTTCGTCTAATGTCCTCTCTATTTGGTCCTAAGATCCTCTTGGGTCCCTGGCATCTGGGACTTCCTAGTGGTAACCACCAGTATTCCCTTCCCCACTGCTACATACTTACTTTAAAATTCCTAACCCTCTATACTTATCTCTCTTATCTGCCCATATCTGAACTGGCCCCACTTTCCCTCCCCTTCCTTTCTCCCTCCCAGATTCCTCTTTCCCTTTACTTCCCAGAGATTATTCTCTTCACCCAACTGAGTAGGACTATAGCATCCACATTTTCCTGTGATTTTCTTTCTTCTTTTAGGTTTCTTATGGCCTGTGAGTTGAATCCTGAGTATAATGAGCTCTTTTTGGCTAATAACCATTTATCACAGAGTACATACCATACAGTGCTCTTTTGGGACTGGGTTACTACACTCAGGATGTCCAAGTTCCATCCATTTACCTGCTAATTTCATATAATCATTGTTTTAAATAGCTGAGTAGTACTCCATAGTGTAAATGTACATTTTCTGTATATAGTCCTTTCTTTCAGGACAGGGTTGATTCCAGCTTCTGGCTATTATAAATAAAACTACTATGACCATAGTGGAGCATGTGTCATAGTTATGTATTGGAGTATCATTTGGGTATATGCCCAAGAGTTTATACTGGGTCCTCAGATAGAACTATTTCCAATTTTCTGAGGAACTGCCAGACTGATTTCCAGAGTAGTTGTAACAGCTTGCAATCTCAAGAGCAATGGAGGAGTGTTTCTCTTTCTCCACATCCTCACCAGCTTCTGCTTTCACATGAGCTTTTGGTCTCAGCCATTCTGACTGGTGTGAGGTGGAATCTCAGGGTTGTTTTGATTTGCATTCCCCTGATAATTAAGGATGTTGAACATTTCTCTAACTTCTTCTCAGTCATTTGAGATTCATCAGTTGAGAATTCTGTGTAGATATGTTCTCCATTTTTAATAGGGCTATTTGGTTCTCTGCAATCTAACTTCTTGAGTCCTTTGTATATGTTGAATATTAGCCTTCTATCAGATGTAGGATTGGTAAAGATCTTTTCCAATCTGTCAACTGCCCTTTTATGTTTTTGACAGTGTCCTTTGCCTTACAGAAGCTTTTTAAATTTATGAGTTCCCATTTGTCAATTCTTGATCTTAGAGCATAAGCCATTGGTGTTCTGTTCAGGAACCTTTCCCCTGTGCCCATGTGTTCAAGGTTATTTCAAACTGTCTCTTCTATTAGTTTCAGCATATCTCATTTTATGTGAAGTTACTTGATCCACTTAAACTTAAGCCTTGTACAAGGAGATAAGAATGATCAATTTGCATTCTTCTACATGCTAATTGCCAGTTGAGCTAACACCATTTCTTGAAAATGCTGTCTTTTTTCCACTGAATGGCTTTAGCTCCTTTGCCAAAGATCAAGTGACCATAGGTTTCTGGGTTCATTTCTGGATCTTCAATTCTATTCCATTGATCTACCTGCCTGTTGCTGAACCACTACCATGCAGTTTTTATCACAATTTCTCAGCTTGAGATCAGGGATTGTGATTCCCCCAGAAGTTCTTTTATTGTTGAGAGTGTTCACTATTTTGGTAGTTGTGTCAAAGATCCAAAATGATTTCAAGACCACCAAGTACCTTCTCCCTTCTAAAAGGACTTTGCAAACTATACTAACAGACCAAGTGTAAAGACAGATAAGGAAGCTTGCTGTAAACAAATGTAAAAACATAATTTCAGTGGTCAAAATGATTAAGATTGCAACTTCCAAAACATTATTATCTGTTCTCAGAGAAATAACCATAACAAGATAGCAACTCCCAGAGAAATCTCCCTAACCTGCCCCAACACTGAATTTTGAGAAAGACCACAAACCACACTGACCTTGTCTCTAGAATCCCCCTGATGTTGATAGCCATGACTTAATAGCTGTGATATTAATATCTGACCCATGAGTTCATAATGTATTATCACTTTGCTGACCAAATCATAATAACCCACTATGGGGGCTAGCAAAGTGAGTTAGTAGGCCAAAGGGTTACTTAGTCACTATACAAACCAACCAATGCCTAAAAGGGTTACTTGCTACATCAATGAGAACCCTATTGCTCAAATCTGCCCATTACAAGGTATAAAAAGTGTGTTCTTTCTTTGTTCTGGGTCTGTCCTCTGGCCTGCGTGCTGAGAGGGGAGTCCCCAACATGTTGGATCAATAAAAATCCTCATGCAGTTTTCAGTGATGGTGGTTTCTGTAGTCTTTGTGAGTGAGGGTCTTTTGATTAACTCCAACATGACCATAGGTGTGTGAATTCATTTCTCAGTCCTCAATTCTATTTCATTGATCTATCTGTCTATCTCTGTAACAATACCATTTCATTTTTATCACTATTGCTCTCTGTAGTACAGATTGAGAAGAGGGATGGTGATCCCCCCATTTCTCTTATTGTTGAGAATGTTTTGTTTTGTTTTTTTAATATCCTGGGCTTTTTTTTATTCCAGATAAATTTGAGAATCACTCTTTCAATCTCTGTGAATAATTAAGTTGGAAATTTGATGGGGATTACAGTGAATCTGTAGCTTGCTTTAGGTAAGATGGCCAATTATACTATGTTAATCCTGCCAATCTATGAGCATGGATGGTCTTTCCATCTTCTAAGGTCTTCTTCAATTTCTTTTTTCAGAGACTTGAAGTTCTTGTCATATAGATAATTCACTTCTTGGTTATTGTCATACAAAGGTATTTCAAATTATCTGTAACTATTATAAAGAGTGTCATTTCATTAATTTATTTCTCAACCCATTTATTCTTTGAGTAGAAAAAAAAAGCTACTCATTTGTTTGAGTTAATTTCATATCCAGCCACTTTGCTGAATTTGTTTAAGAGCAGTAGAAGTACTCTTGCAGACTTTTTTTTTTTTTTTTTGGATCACTTATGAGTCATATCATATCATCTGCAACTAGTGATATCTTGACTTCCTGCTTTCCAATTTGCATCCCTTTGATCTCCTTTTATTGCCTAGTTGCTCTGACTAGAATTTCAAGTACTATATAGAATTGATAGGGGGAGAGTGGGAAGCGTTGTCTTGTCCCCGATTTTAGCGGGATTGCTTCAATTTTCTCTCCATTTAATTTGATGTTGGCTATTAGTTTGCTGTTTATTGCTTTTACTATATTTAGATCTGGACCTTGAAGTCCTTTCTCTCTAATACTTTTAGTATGAAGGGGCATTGTCTTTTGTCAAAGGCTTATTCAGCATCTAATGAGATGATCATGTGCTTGTTTTCTTTGAGTTTGTTTATATAGTGAATGAAAATGTTGGATTTCAGTATATTGAATCATCCCTACATCTCTGAGATGAAGCCTACTTGATCGTAGTGACTGATCATTCAAATGTGTTCTTGGATTTGGTTTGCAAAAAATGTTATTGCTTATTTTGCAAAAATATTCATGAACGAAATTGGTCTGAAGTTCTCTTTCATTGTTGGTTCTTTGTGTGGTTTAGGTATTAGTGTAACTGTGGCTTCATAGAATGTATTGGATAGTGTTCCTTCTGTTTCTATTTTATGAAATATTTGAGAAGTATTTGTATTATGTCTTCTTTGAAGGTCTGATAGAATGCTGGACTAAACCTGTCTGGTCCTGGGGAGCTTTTGGTTGGGAGACTTTTAGTGACTGCTTCTATTTCCTTAGGGTTTATGGAATTGTTTAGATGGTTTATCTGATCATGATTTAACTTTGGCACTTGCTATCTGTCTAGAAAATCATCTATTTGATCTAGTTTTTTTTTTCAGTTATATTCAATATTTGCTTTTGTAGTAGGATCTGATGATTTCTCTGGTTTCGCCCTTTTCATTTCTGGTTTTGTTAATTTGGATACTATCTCTGTGTCCTTTGGTTAGTGTGTCTAAGGATGTATCTAACTTGTTGACTTTCTCAATGAAGCATCTCCCGTTGATTCTTTGTATAGTTTTCTTTGTTTCTATTTGGTTGATTTCAGCCCATTAGTTTGATTATTTCCTTCTGTCTACTTCTCTTGAGTGTATTTGCTTCATTTTGTTCTAGAGCTTTCATATGTGCTGTTAAACTCTTCATGAGTGGTCTCTCCAATTTCTTTATGGAAGCACGTATAACTATGTGTTTTCCTCTTAGGACTGCTTTCATTGTGTCCTATAAATTTGGATATGTTGTGCCTTCATTTTCATTAAATTCTAAAAGGACTTGAATTTCTTTATTTAGTTCTTTACCAAGATATCATTGAGTAGATAGTTGTTCAGTTTCAATAGATATGTTGACTTCCTGTTGTTTGTTGTTTTTGTTTTTGTTGTTGTTGTTGTTGTTGAAAACCATCTTTAGTCCATGATGATCTGATAGGATGCATGGGATTATTTTAATCTTCTTGTATTGGTTCACTCTTGTTTGTGTCTGATTATATAGTCAATTTTGGAGAAAGTACCATGAGATGCTAAGACAAATACACATTCTTTTGTTTTATGATAAAATGTTCTATAGATATCTGCTAAGTCCATTTGGTTCATGACTTTTGTTAGTTTCACTGTGTCTCTGTTTAGTTTCTGTTTCCGTGATCTGTCCATTGGTGAGATTGGAGTGTGAAAGTCTGCTACTATTATTGTGTGAAGTTCAATATATGCTTTGAGCTTCAGTGATGTTTCTTTTATATATGTAGGTGCCCTTTCATTTGGGGCATAGAACGTCAAAACTGAGAGTTCCTGTTGGTGGATTTCTCCTTTGATAAGTATTTATTGTCCTTCCCATATTTTTTGATAATTTTCATTGAAGGTCTATTTTATTTGATGCTAGAATTACTACTTCAGCTTGTTTCTTGGGACTATATACCTGGATTTTTTTTTTCAGCCTTTTACTTTGAGCTAATATCTGTCTTTGTCACTGAGGTATGTTTTCTGTATGCAGCAGTCCTGTTTTAGTATCCAGCCTGCTAGTCTAAGTCTTTTTATTGGGTAATTGAGTCCATTAATGTTGAAAGATATTAAGGACCAATGATTGTTACTTCCTGTTATTTTTGTTGTTTGAGGCAGAATTATGATTGTGTGGTTCTCTTTTTCTTGATTGGTTGTGTGAATATTAGTTTCTTGCTTTTTATTGGGTGTAGTTTCTTTCCTTGTGTTGGAGTTTTCTTTTTATTATTCTCTGTAAGGCTGGATTTGTGGAAAGATAAAGTTTAAATTTGGTTTTGTCATAGAATATCTTGGTTTCTCCCTCGATTGTAATTAAGAGTTTTGCTGGGCATAATAATTTGGCCTGACATTTTTGTTCTCTTAAGGTCTCTATGACATCTGCCCAACATATTCTGACTTTGAGAGACTTTGTTGAGAAGTCTGGTGCAATTCTGTTGGCTATCATTTTATAAGTTACTTGACCTTTTTCCCTTACTGCTTTCAATATTTTTTCTTCATTCTGTGCACTTGATGCCTTAATTATTATGTGATTTGGGGGCTATTGGGGGGATTTCTTTTCCGGTCCCATCTGTTTGTTGTTCTGTAGGTTTCTTGTATGTATATGGGCATCTCTTTCTATAGGTTATGAAAGTTTTCCTATAAAATTTTGTTGAAAATGTTAGTTGGAAATCTTTACTCTCTTCTTGTCTTCTTATTCTTAGGTTTAGCCTTTTCATTGTGTCCTGAATTTATTGAATATTTTGAGTTAAGAGCTTTTTGCATTTTGTATTTTCTTTGACTGTTGTATCACAGTCTTCTAGGGTATCATCTATGACTGAGAATCTCGTTTCTGTTTCTTTTGTTTTGTTGGTGATGCTTGTATTTGTAACTCCTGATATTTTCCCGAGGTTTTCCATCTCCAGGGTTGTCTCCCTTTGTGTTTTCTTTAATGGTTCTATGTCAATTTTTAGATCCTGGGTGATTATGTTCAGTTCCTTTACTTGTTGGATTGTGTTTTCCTCTATTTCCTTAAAAGATTTATTGTTTCCTTCATAAGGGCTTCTACTTGTTTAACTGTGTTCTCCTATATTTCTAAGTGAGTTATTTCTGTCCTTAAATTCCTCTATCATATTCAGGAGACAGGATTTTAGATCAAATTCTTGCTTTTCAGGTGTTTGATGGTATCCATGGCTTGGTGTGGTGGGAGAACTGGCTTCTGATGTTGTCAAGTAGCATTTGTTCCTGTTGCTTATGGTCTTATGCTTGTCTCTCACCATTTGGTTATCTCTAGGTCTACCTGCTCTTACTGTCTCTGACTGGAGCCTGTCCCTCCTGTGATCCTGGTTGTCTCAGAACTCCTTCGAGTCCAGCTGTCTCTGTGATGCTGTGTTTCTGGGATGCTATGATATTGAGATCCATGGTGTGTCAAAGTTCCTGGGATTGAAGCTGCCTCTGGGGATCCTGAAATCCTGGTATGACTAAGCTCCCTAGATCCTGTTGTGTCAGTGCTCCTGGGAGTTGAGCTTTTTCTGGGTATTGCAGGCATGGGTAGGGAGCTAGAACCCTGGGTCTTCTCTGGATACAGGTGCAAGCAGGAAGTAACCCATAGCACTTGCTTGGCAGGATTGCTGTTTCTGTGGTTTCTGTGGGTGTCCCAGTTATTCCCGGTGTTAAGGAAGATGTTGTGGCCTCAACTGTGATCTTGAGTGTGTCACCACTCCAATGATCCTGTGTCTGTTCTCTTGGGAGTCAAGCTTCCTCTGTGATCCTGTGATCTGTGCCAGAGATTCCTCTGAATGTTTAGAAGTTGTTACAGAGCCAGAATCTCAGGTCTGTCCCACTTGCAGGTTCAAATCAGAAGGAATCTGTGCCACTGGATGGGTGGGGTTTCCTTCATCCCTGGATCCTGGGGGTGCCAATTACTCTGGTTATTGGGGAAGATATTGTGATCTCACCTGTGATCCTGGGCATATTAGAGCAACTGGGAATTGGGCTTCTTCTTGATGTTGTGGGACTGGGTGGGGAGTCAGGGCCCCAGGTCCATTCCAGGTTGAATGCCACTTTTTATATTCTTCAATTCTGTCAATGTCAAATCTATGAAGATTTGATTTTAGATAGGCACAAACCACATTAAATGGAAAGAAAATTAAGGAGGAAACTTCAATTGAGGAGATCCTTGGCTCTTAATTTAAGCTCAATTAGTGGTTCACTGCTTGATTTGGAGAAGGCGTCTCATGCACTTTTCAATCTCAGCTCTGTTGTAAGTAAAATCTGGAAATAAGTACCTTCCTTTATGGGTTTGGTAATGAGTTAAATTTTCCTAGCAGTAAAAGTGTTAAATAAGATCATTAGTAAAATGTAGAGCGAATGGCCTTGGCTTACAGAGAATAGATATAAGGGGAAGTAAGCCAATTTTAAGCTTTAACTTGTGAAAAATTGGTAGCCTTAGATGTCAGGTACCTTTAATATTTGCAATGGAGAAGGAGATAAACAAGTCTGCTGAAGTTGGATACTTGGAAAAAGTGAGCGTTTGGAAAAATCTCCAAAAATTTGAACAAAAAGCAAGTAAATAATTGTTTAAAGTTGTTGAGTGGAAATAAAGTGAAAATTGTATTGAAATATTTTTGAGGTTCTCAGGCACTTTCATTAAATTGATAGACCAGATTTATATGTCTGTTGAACTAGGGATTTCAAAGTGGGAACCCATCAAAAAAAACAGAAACACGTTTTCAGTTGTAAGTCTTCTTCCATGGCTGAAAATTACCTTTGCATGGATGAAATATATTATAATTATATACAGAGAAGATGATTTCTTTATAAAGGATTATGTTTAGAAGCAGGCATGATAATTTGCCTGTACTTTGAAGGGTGTACAGGTATAGTAATAAGAACAAGGCAAACATAGGGAAAAGAGAGATGGAGAAAATTGCTTCTCGGCCTTTTGACTAAGATCAAGTGTAGAGAGATGGAGAAAGAGAGGAAAGGGGCCAGTTATGGTCTTAAAGTATCTACTTGAACTTTATAAACACTGATCTTGTGGGAACTAAATTGGTGCAGAGGAAGGAGGGGGAGGCAGGATATCCCACACCCAGCCAGATTTCCTCCCATGCTCTGGGCAGGCAGACGTGGGAGGGCTGCCAGAGGCTTTCTGCTTGGCCCTGCGTGGGTATCTAAGCCACAGACCCCAATCTATGGGGGGTGGACAAGGGAAAGCCTCCAACAGGGGGCCCTGGGGCAACACCCTGTAACCCTGAAGTTATGGGAGAGAGGGCTGAAGGAGAGAGGTTCCCACACAGGCGAGAGTAAGCACAGTGGGCCTTGATGAACAGAGACAGTCTATGGTTTTAGAGCTTTATTGTAGAAAGGCAGGGGGGAAGAAAGTGAAAAGAGAGAGAGACTGACCAAGACCAAGAGGAGAGAAGGGGGGAAAGAAAGAGAAAGAAGAAAGGCTAGAGGAAAAAGGAGAGGAGAGAGGAAAGTAAGGGGAGTAAGAGAGTGAGGTGGGGCCAAGCAGTCCTTCTTATGGTTTGTGTTATCTTTACTGTTGCTAGGTAACTGGAGAGGAGTCTAGCCTGAAGGTCAGAAGCGTAGGACATTGTCTATGTGACTAAAAGCCATGCTTCTTCTGTGGGGGCTGTGGGGGTAGTAACTTCGACAGGATCCAGGGTCCAGGAGACATGAGAGAACTCCTTCCGTCCCATGTAGATGAATTATCACCACCGAGTCCCAGGGTTCAGACCTCTACTCAACTGGAAACCAGACTGTCTGTGTGTAGCCCAATGTCCCACATGATCTAAAATGTATTATATATATATATATATATATATATATATATATATATATATATTACATTATATATACACACACATATAGATATAGATATAGATATAGATATAGATATAGATATAGATATAGATATAGATATAGATATAGATATAGATATAGATATAGATATAGATATAGATATAGATATAGATACACACATACACATACTTTGGTTTTATCTTAATTCTTTTTTTTAATTTTTAATATTTTATTATATATTTTCCTCAATTACATTTCCAATGTTATCCCAAAAGTCTCCCATAGCGCCCCTCACTTTCCTACCCACCCATTCCCATTCTTTTGGCCCTGGCATTCTCCTATATTGGGGCATATAAAGTTTGCAAGTCCAATGGGCCTCTCTTTCCAGTGATTTATCTTAATTCTAATTCTATATATTCTTAGTTGTGTATTTATAAATACTATGAGTTTTAATTCATTATTTTACAACATAATACTCAAATGGAAAAATGTACTTATAAACTTGAATGTTCTCTTTGGTTACTTGCATGTTGTTGTAGGTGAGTCCCAGCAGTGGTGGTACATGTTCCTCGATACCCACCCAATGTTTTGAGTTTCCAAATAAAAGACTCACACACACAGCCTTATATTTAATATGGCTTAATTAGCTCAATGGTTGGGCCAACCCATAGTATCCAAGTGGTTAATACACTCTCCCCTCTGAGATGCCTGAATTATTACTTACTAAAACCTAGACCCAGTAGGTGAGTAGGGGCAGGACTGGGGCTACTCTTTCCCAGCTCTTATATGTTCGATATGCTTGCTCTTCTGGATCTTTTTCCTTTCATGGCATGGCCATCCTCTGTTTCCTCCCTCTTTCTTGGTCAATTTGCTTGTGAATACTAAAGTCTTGAGTCTGTCACTATTCTTTAATCTTTATTTATTTTTTTTAACATTCCAGTCATTATCCCCTCCCAGTCTGCACTATGACAGTTCCTCATTCCATCCCTCTTCCTGTCTCCAAGAGGATGTCCCCACCACCCAGCCCATCAGTCCTTCCTATTTCTTGAGATTTTCTCAAAGGTTAGTTGTTCAACCTTTTCCCTAATTCAAAAACAGGTCACCAGCTTCTGTTATTGGTTGGATGTAAGTATCTGCACCTAACTCTTTCAGCTGCTTGTTGGGAGTCTCAGAAAGCAGACATGCTAGGCTCCCGTCTGTAAACAC
Source organism: Mus caroli (assembly GCF_978045245.1). Classification (NCBI taxonomy): domain Eukaryota; kingdom Metazoa; phylum Chordata; class Mammalia; order Rodentia; family Muridae; genus Mus; species Mus caroli. Next base: position 157,434,862 of record NW_028227258.1, read on the forward strand.
ACCATAGCATCAATAATAGTTTCAGCTCTTGGATCCTTTCCTTGAGCTAGATCCCAATTTTGAACCTCCTTTCCCTTGGGATCTTCTCCATTTATGTCCCTGCAATTGTTTTAGACAGGACAATTCTGGGTCAGAGCTTTTGACTGTTTGATGGCAACCTCATTGCTCCACTTGATGCCCTGTCTTTCTACTGGAGATGGACTCCCCTCTCCCCACTGTTGAACATTTCAATTAAGATCCCTTCCCCTGAGTCTTGAGAGTCTCTTACCTCCCAGATCTCTGGTACAACCCCCCACCTCCTACTTCCTAAGGTTGCCTATATCCATTCTTTGATATTTACAATTGTGACTACTTAAAGTCATAATTCTATGATAATATCACCTTAAAGATCTATGTTTAACATATCCCCAAATCTATTTTATTATTACAAATAATTCTTTAACAATTATAAGAATAGAAAATAATGTGCATTATCAAAACTGTGAACTTAGCCATTTGTTTCCTCTTTTCAGAAGTTCAAATGATTTAGTAATGAGCCTATGCTAATTTAGATGGTATGCTGCAAAACTGAAACTAGAACTACTGTCACATTACACCAAGACTGATAGTATCACCATCTCAATAGCAAAATTAAGAACTTACACACTGATCTAATAGGTGGTCTTTTATTACTTTTGCCAAGCAACTACAGAATTCTTAGAGAAGAATTTATGATAATACATAAATATTTTTAGGTTTAGGAAGAAGTTCAGGAATATCATGTTTTGTTATGTTAATATACCCAATAACTGGCATAGCCAATTAAACTAAATTGGATGGAGAAAGAGAATTAATAAACAGACTCAGTCCTCTGATCTCAGGAACACTGACTTTTCCACTTTCATTTTCTTAACTGCTATAGTGCCTGAACACAAAGAATTATATCTGAAATTACTGAACACATATGAAATATAAATATCTAAGACTAGGAGGGAAATGTTTTGAAATTCCAAATTCAATTCAATTTAAAACAATAACAGCTCAGGCCTGTAGGCTGTCACTTCATATAGGTAGCAATGATAACCACTGTATTTTGGCTTGACATAATTTATTAAAACCTTTCAAAATACAAAATATACAAAATAAAATTATGATAAGCCCCAATACCCAACACAGGAGGCACAACAAGAAACATCTATGTCATAATTTACCATAGAGAGTCAGGAATAAAGAAACAAGAAAAATGAGACAAGTTTTTTTTTTTTTTTGGATTATAAACAAATATTTATTTGTAATCAATCTCATAGATAAATAAAGTCCCAATTTTTTTTTTACAGGCAGAAGCTCTGACATACATTTTTATTTTTTTATTTTAAATTTTCAATATTTTTATTACGTATTTTCCTCGATTACATTTACAATGCTATCCCAAAAGTCCCCCATACCCCCCCACTTCCCTACCCACCCATTCCCAATCTTTTGGCCCTGGCATTCCCCTGTATTGGGGCATATAAAGTTTGCAAGTCCAATGGGCCTCTCTTTCCAGTGATGGCCGACTAGGCCATCATTCCATACATATGAAGCTAGAGACAAGAGATCCGGGGTACTGGTTAGTTCATCATGTTGTTCCCCCTATAGGGTTGCAGATCCCTTTAACTCCTTGGGTACCTTCTCTAGCTTCTCCGTTGGGACCCCTGTGATCCATCGAATAGCTGTGAGCATACACTTCTGTGTTTGCTAGGCCCCTGCATAGTCTCACATGAGACAGCTATATCTGGGTCCTTTCAGAAAAATCTTGCTAGTGTATGCAATGGTGTCAGCGTTTGGAAGCTTATTATGGGATGGAACCCTGGATATGGCAGTCCCTAGATGGTCCATCCTTTCATCACAGCTCCAAAATTTGTCTATGTAACTCCTTCCATGGGTGTTTTGTTCCCAATTCTAAGAAGGGGCATAGTGTCCACACTTTGGTCTTCATTCTTCTTGAGTTTCATGCGTTTAGCAAATTGTATCTTATATCTTGGGTATCCTAAGTTTTGGGCTAATATCCACTTATTAGTGAATATATATTGTGTGAGTTTCTTTGTGATTGTGTTATCTCACTCAAGATGATGCCCTCCAGGTCCATCCATTTGGCTAGGAATTTCATAAATTCATTCTTTTTAATAGCTGAGTAGTACTCCATTGTGTAAATTTACCATAATTTCTGTATCCATTCCTCTGTAGAGGGGCATCTGGGTTCTTTCCAGTTTCTGGCTACTATAAATAAGGCTGCTATAAACATAGTGGAGCATGTGTCCTTCTTACCGGTTGGGACATCTTCTGGACATATGCCCAGGAGAGGTATTGCTGGATGCTCCGGTAGTACTATGTCCAATTTTCTGAGGAACCGCCAGACTGATTTCCAGAGTGGTTGTACAAGCTTGCAATCCCACCAACAATGGAGGAGTGTTCCTCTTTCTCCACATCCTCACCAGCATCTGCTGTCACCTGAATTTTTGATCTTAGCCATTCTGACTGGTGTGAGGTGGAATCTCAGGGTTGTTTTGATTTGCATTTCCCTGATAATTAAGGATGTTGAACATTTTTTCAGGTGCTTCTCTGCCATTCGGTATTCCTCAGGTCAGAATACTTTGTTCAGTTCTGAGCCCCATTTTTTAATGGGGTTATTTGACTTTCTGGAGTCCACCTTTTTGAGTTCTTTATATATATTGGATATTAGTCCCTTATCTGATTTAGGATAGGTAAAGATCCTTTCCCAATCTGTTGGTGTTTTTTTTTTTTTTTGTTTTTTTTTTTTTTTTTTGTCTTATTGATGGTGTCTTTAGCCTTGCAGAAGCTTTGCAGTTTCATGAGGTCCCACTTGTCAATTCTCGATCTTACAGCACAAGCCATTGATGTTCTATTCAAGAATTTTTCCCCTGTGCCCATATCTTCAAGGCTTTTCTCCACTTTCTCCTCTATAAGTTTCAGTGTCACTGGTTTTATGTGAAGTTCCTTGATCCACTTAGAATTGACCTTAGAACAAGGAGATAGGAATGGATCGATTCGCATTCTTCTACATGATAACAACCAGTTGTGCCAGCACCATTTGTTGAAAATGCTGTGTCTTTCTTCCACTGGATGGTTTTAGCTCCTTTGTGGAAGATCAAGTGACCATAGGTGTGTGGGTTCATTTCTGGGTCTTCAATTCTATTCCATTGGTCTATTTCTCTGTCACTATACCAGTACCACACAGTGTTTATCACAATTGCTCTGTAGTAAAGCTTTAGGTCTGGCATGGTGATTCCACCAGAGTTTCTTTTATCCTTTAGAAGAGTTTTTGCTATCCTAGGTTTTTTGTTATTCCAGATGAATTTGCAGATTGCACATTCAAATTCGTTGAGGAATTGGGTTGCAATTTTGATGGGGATTGCATTGAATCTGTAGATTGCTTTTGGCAAGATAGCCATTTTTACAATGTTGATCCTGCCAATCCATGAGCATGGGAGATCTTTCCATCTTCTGAGATCTTCTATAATTTCTTTCTTCAGAGACCTGATTTTAGAGGGATTGCTTCAAGCTTCTCACCATTTACTTTAATGTTGGCTACTGGGTTGCTGTAAATTGTTTTTATCATGTTTAGGTATGGGCCTTGAATTCCTGATCTTTCCAAGTCATTTATCATGAATGGGTATTGGATATTGTCAAATGCTTTTTCCGCATCTAACAAGATGATCATGTGGATTTTGTCTTTGAGTTAGTTTACATACTGGATTATGTTGATGGATTTCCATATATTGAACCATCTCTGCATCCCTGGGATGAAACCTACTTGGTAAAGATGGATGATTGTTTTGATGTGTTCTTGGATTCGGTTAGCAAGAACATTATTGAGGATTTTTGCATCAATATTCATAAGGGATATTGGTCTGAAGTTTTCTATCTTTCTTGGGTCTTTTTGTGGTTTAGGTACCAGAGTAATTGTGGCTTCATAGAATGAGTTGAGTAGAGTATCTTCTGTCTCTATTTTGTGGAATAGTTTGTGAAGAACTGGGATTAGATCTTCATTGAAGGTCTGATAGAACACTGCACTAAACCCATCTGGTCATGGGCTTTTTTTTTTTTGGTTGGGAAACTATTAATGACTGCTTCTATTTCTTTGGGGGATATAGGGCTGTTTAGATAATTAACCTGATCTGGATTCAACTTTGGTACCTGGTATCTGTCTAGAAACTTCTCCATTTCATCCAGGTTCTCCAGTTTTGTTGAGTATAGCCTTTTGTAGAAGGATCTGATGGTGTTTTGTATTTCTTCAGGATCTGTTGTTATGACTCCTTTTTCATTTCTGATTTTGTTAATTAGAATGCTTTCCCTGTGCCCTCTAGTGAGTCTGGCTAAGGGTTTATCTATCTTGTTGATTTTCTCAAAGAACCAGCTCCTTGATTGGTTGATTCTTTGAATAGTTCTTCTTGTTTCCACTTGGTTGATTTCGCCCCTGAGTTTAATTATTTCCTGTCATCTACTCCTCTTGGGTGAATTTGCTTCCTTTTGTTCTAGTGCTTTTAGGTGTGTTGTCAAGCTGCTAATGTGTGCTCTCTCTCGTTTCTTTTTGGAGGCACTCAGAGCTATGAGTTTTCCTCTTAGGAATGCTTTCATTGCATCCCATAAGTTTGGGTATGTTGTGGCTTCATTTTCATTGAACTCTAAAAAGTCCTTAATTTCTTTCTTTATTCCTTCCTTGACCAAGGTATCATTGAGAACAGTGTTGTTCAGTTTCCACGTGAATGTTGGCTTTCTATTATTTATTTTGTTATTGAAGATCAGCCTTAGTCCATGGTGACTAATAGGATGCATGGGACAATTTCAATATTTTTGTATCTGTTGAGGCCTGTTTTGTGACTGATTTTGTGGTCAATTTTGGAGAAGGTACCATGAGGTGCTGAGAAGAAGGTATATCCTTTTGTTTTAGGATAGAATATTCTGTAGATATCTGCCAGATCCATTTGATTCATAACTTCTGTGAGTTTCACTGTGTCCCTGTTTAGTTTCTGTTTCCATGATCTGTCCATTGGTGAAAGTGGTGTGTTGAAGTCTCCCACTATTATTGTATGAGGTGCAATGTGTGCTTTGAGATTTACTAAAGTTTCTTTAATGAATGTGGCTGCGTTTGTCTTTGGAGCATAGATATTCAGAATTGATAGTTCCTCTTGGAGGATTTTACCTTTGATGAGTATGAAGTGCCCCTCCCTGTCTTTTTTGATGACTTTGGTTTGGAAGTCAATCTTATCAGATATTAGAATGGCTACTCCAGCTTGTTTCTTCCTACCATTTGCTTGGAAAATTGTTTTCCAGCCTTTCATTCTGAGGTAGTGTCTATCTTTTTCTCTGAGATGAGTTTCTTGTAAGCAGCAAAATGTTGGGTCTTGTTTGTGTAGCCAGTTTGTTAGTCTATGTCTTTTTATTGGGGAGTTGAGTCCATTGATATTAAGAGATATTAAGGAAAAGTAATTGTTGCTCCCTGTTATTTTTGTTGTTAAAGTTGGCATTCTGTTCTTGTGGCTGTCTTCTTTTAGGTTTGTTGAGGGATTGCCTTCTTGTTTTTTCTAGGGTGTGGTTCCCGTCCTTGTATTTTTTTTTTTTCCTGTTATTGTCCTTTGAAGGGCTGGATTCGTGGAGAGATAATGTGTGAATTTGGTTTTGTCGTGGAATACTTTGGTTTCTCCATCTATGTTAATTGAGAGTTTGGCTGGGTATATTATCCTGGGCTGGAATTTGTATTCTTCTAGTGTCTGTATAACATCTGTCCAGGATCTTCTGGCTTTCATAGTCTCTGGTGAAAAATCTGGTGTAATTCTGATAGGCTTGCCTTTATATGTTACTTGGCCTTTTTCTCTTACTGCTTTTATTATTCTATCTTTATTTAGTGCATGTGTTGTTCTGATTATTATGTGTCGGGAGGTATTTCTTTTCTGGTCCAGTCTATTTGGAGTTCTGTAGGCTTCTTGTATGTTCATGGGCATATCTCTTTCTTTAGATTTGGGAAGTTTTCTTCTATAATTTTGTTGAAGATGTTTGCTGGTCCTTTGAGTTGAAAATCTTCATTCTCATCCACTCCTATTATCTGTAGGTTTGGTCTTCTCATTGTGTCCTGGATTTCCTGGATGTTTTGAGTTAGGATTTTTTTGCACTTTCCATTTTCTTTGATCATTGTGCGGATGTTCTCTATGGAATCTTCTGCACCTGAGATTCTCTCTTCCATCTCTTGATTTCTGTTGCTGATGCTCGCATCTATGGTTCCAGATTTCTTTCCTAGGGTTTCTATCTTCAGCGTTGCCTCACTTTGGGTTTTCTTTATTGTGTCTACTTCCCTTTTTAGGTCTTCGATGGTTTTATTCAATTCCATCACCTGTTTGGTTGTGTTTTCCTGCAATTCTTTAAGGGATTTTTGTGCTTCCTCTTTAATGTCTTCTACTTGTTTAGCAGTGTTCTCCTGTATTTCTTTAAGTGAGTTATTAAAGTCCTTCTTGATGTCCTCTACCATCATCATGAGATATGCTTTTAAATCCAGTTCTAGCTTTTCAATTGTGTTGGGGTGCCCTGGACTGGGCGAAGTGGGAGTGCTGGGTTTTGATGATGGTGAGTGGTCTTGGTTTCTGTTAGTAGGATTTTTACGTTTACCTTTCGCCATCTGGTAATCTCTGGAGTTGTTATAGTTGTCTCTGTTTAGAGATTGTTCTTCTGGTGATTCTGATTACCGTCTATCAGCAGACCTGGGAGACAGGCTCTCTCCTCTGAGTTTCAGTGGTTAGAGCACTCTCTGCTGACAAGCTCTCCTCTTACAGGGAAGGTGCACAGATATCTGGTGTTTGGACCTCCTCCTGGCTGAAGAAGAAGGCCCAAAACAGGACCTTTCCCAGATGCTATGTTGCTTTGGCAGGTCACCGAAGCTGTCAGCTTCTGTGGTGCACACTCTCACCTGTGCAGACTAAGTTCCTAAGTTCGGTGGCGTCCCGGACCCAAGATGGCGCTCCCTGCTCCTGAGGCAGAGGGCTCCCGTGCAGGGCGGGACCACTGTCCTCCGGCTGGGAGGGTGCCAGATGTCTGCGGCCCCAAAAGGGTGCTTCCTCAGTGGCTCTGTGGCTCCCGTCTGTCCCAGATGCTGTCTGCCTCTGTGGTGCACACTCTCACCTGTGCAGACTAAGTTCCTAAGTTTGGTGGAGTCCCGGAACCAAGATGGCCAAGACAAGTTTTAAAAAGTCATTTTGACATCCCACTAAAGTTAAAGATTATTTTCAACCATTCCCATTCATATATTTTTACACTTGCTAGGATCCTGCAGAGCTGTGTATTTTCCCAGTTCTCCAGTGGCTGTACCAAGAAGGTAGTGACTGCCTCTACCTGACTACTTGCTGGCTTTTATTTTTATTTCCTGTATGAGAGTGAGATTGCTGTTTGGGGACAGTTAAATGTACTTCAACCATAAGGATCATTTGTCCCATGTGGAGGGAATTTCAAAGAATAGATTTTCGTTCTTTTCTCATCTGCTCTGGTTTTACAATTGCAATGCTTAACATGATGGCCTTTCTTTGTTGGCCTCTGTGCCATGTTGTTTCTTTCAGAAAACTTAAACCAAAATTTAAAGAATTTAGGTTCCAATTTCCTGTCCTCTGTAGAGTGGGTTTACCTTTGAGTGGTCTGTTTCTTCACTATGAATTTGTTTTTAAATATGCACTGTAGGCTACAGGATGAAAAACGGGGTCAGGAAAAGCCTCAGCTAACACAGTCACTGTGCTTACATTTCCTTAGCAAGACAAAATAAGGTTAGAAGTTAAGAAATGAGATATCTTTCTTTTTGCCCTAATTTTCTTCTTTATTTCTCAAGTTAGTATGTGGGATAATGGGTTTCATTATGGCATTTGTCATACAAGTGCATCACTTTGCTCTGCTCTTGTTCATCCCCTTTGGGATCAATTTCTTGATAACAGTTTCATAGTTTTCTCACCAGTGAAGAAATAAATGGGTCAGTATTAGATACAAATTAACTCTGAGCAATGTTTTATGAAACAAAATATGCATTGGAGGCAAAGCTGTGGGTTTTGATTTAGTATTACCAGTGAAACAAAAGAAAATACTCTCTCTCTCTCTCTCTCTCTCTCTCTCTCTCTCTCTCTCTCTCTCACACACACACACAAACTAATGAATATAGATATTAACATTTACTACCAGAGAAAGTATAGAGAAAAAGAGTCGCTACAGGTAATTTTTACTTATTACAACAGCAATTGAAATTGTTGTTAAATATACAAATGTGTAACTACAAGAAGCTTGCAAATATAAACTTGAGGTTTTCCTATTTGGAAAGTCGGTTATATATGAGTCAGAAAAACAGGTTATACAAAGGGTGCCACTTAAAATATTTTTTCAAAGATGAACAGATATTTTCCAGGGTGAAACAACTAGTGGGCAGTGTTTAAAATTCAAGTAAGAATATACATTCTTGACTTTGGGTGCAAACTTGGTGAACAGCCCCACAGTCCCCAGAGGACTCTCCACACAATCATAGTATCACTGGTGAGTGGAACACAACATCAGTTCCAATCCAATCCCACCTACCCTGAGCCAGCAGCAGGGAAGCAGAAAACCCACCTTACCTGGGGCACAAGTGCTTCTGGTCAGCCCTAGCTCCACATCACCTTGGGCACAAACTCAGCATATACCCCAACAGTCCCCAGGGGACTCTCCACTCAAACTTAGGATCACTGACAGCCCCATAGTCCTCATAGGAGACACCATTTCCAGGCACTGTAACACACCCAGGATCTTAGGATACCAGAATCCAAGGATAACAGGAGCTTGGTCACACCAGGATCTCAGGGTCTTGGAGGAAGCTTGACTGCCAAGAACTCTGACACACCCAGAATCTCAGGTCCACAGGAGCCCAGAATCACAGGATTACAGAGCAAGCTGCACACTGAGAAGTCCTAAATCAATGGGGATTATAGAAAGAACAGGCTCCAATCAGATATATTGAGGGCAGCAAGCACTTGAGAAAATCAGATGATAACTGGCAAGCATAAGAACAGAAGCAACTGAAACCGAGGTTACTTGGCATAATCTGAACCAAACTCTCCCACTCATAATAATCAAATCAAAAAATGCACCAAATAAAGAAAGAATATAAAAAGCAATACAGGAAAAAGGTCAAGCAACATATAAAGGCAGACGTATAAGAATTACACCAGACTTCTCACCAGAGACTATGAAACCCAGAAGATCCTGGACAGATCTTATACAAACACTAAGAGAACACAAATGCCAGCCCAGGCTACTATACCCAGCAAAACTCTCAACTACCATAGAAGGAGAAACGAAAGTATTCCATGACAAAACCAAATTCATACAATATATTTCCATAAATCCAACCCTTCAAAGGATAATAAAGGGAAAAGTTCAACACAAGGAGGGAAAGTAAGCCCTAGAAAAAGCAAGAAAGTAATTCTTCAACAAACCAGAAAGAAGATAGCTGTAGGAACAGAATCCCAACTCTAACAACAAAACTAACAGGAAGTAACAATTAATTTTCCTTAATATCAATGGACCTAAACCCAATAAAAAAATCATAGCCTTAGAGACTGTGTACATAAACAGTACCAAAACATTTTGCTGCATACAGGAAATGCACACCATGAACAAAGACAGACACTACCTCATAGTAGAAGGCTGGAAAACAATTTTCCAAGCAAATGGTCCAAAGAAACAAGATGGAGTAGCTATTCTAATATTGAATAAAATCAACTTCAAACCCAAAGTTATCAAAAAAGACAAGGACCGGCACTTCATACTCATCAAAGGTAAAATCTTCCAAGATGAACTCTCAATTCTGAATATCTATGCTCCAAATGCAAGGGCAGCCACATTCATTAAAGGAACTAGTAAAGCACAGAGCACACATTGTACAGCACATGGTAATAGTGCAAGACTTTAAAACCCCACTCTCATCAATGGACAGATCCTGGAAACAGAAACTAAACAAAGACATAGTGAAACTATCAGAAGTTATGAACCAAATGGCTTTAGCAGATATTTACAGAACATTTTACCCTAAAACAAAAGGATATACCTCCTTCTCACAACCTGATGATACCTTCTCCAAAATTGAGCACATAATCAGTCACAAAAAAAGGGCTCAACAGATACAAAAATATTGAAATTATCCCATGCATTTTATCAGATCACTACAGACTAAGGCTGATCTTCAATAACATAATTAATAGAAAGCCAACATTTACGTGGAAGCTGAACAACACTCTACTCAATGACAACTTGGTCAAGGAAAAAATAAAGAAATAAAAGACTTTTTAGAGTTTAATGAAAATGAAGCCACAACATATCCAAACTTATGGGACACAACGAAAGCATTCCTAAGATGAAAACTCATAGCTCTGATTGCCTCCAAAAAGAAACTAGAGAAAGCACACACTAGCAGCTTGACTGCACAGTTTAAGTCTCTAGAATAAAAGGAAGCAACTTAACCCAAGAAGATTAGACATCAGGAAATAATCAAACTCAGGGCTGAAATAAACCATGTAGAAACAGAATCAACCAAACCAGGAGCTGTTTTTTGAGAAAAGAAACAAGAGAGATAAACTCTTAGCCAGATTAACTAGAGGGCACAGGGACATTATCCTAATTAACAAAATCATGAATGAAAATGAAGACATAACAACAGAACCTGAGGAAATCCAAAGCATCATCAGATCCTACTACAAGAGGTTATACTGAACAAAACTGGAAAACCTGGATGAAATAGACAATTTTCTAGATAGTTACCAGGGAACAAACTTAAATCCGGTTCAGATTATTGATCTAAACAGCTCCATATCCCCTGAAGAAATAAAAGCAGCCATTCATAGTCTCCCAACCAAAAAAGCTCAGGACCAGATGAATTTAGTGCAGAGTTATATCAGACCTTCAAAGATGACCTAATTCCAGTTCTCAAACTATTTCACAAAATAGAAACAGAAGGTAATCTACCTAATTCATTCTGTGAAGCCATAATAACTCTGATACCTAAACCACATAAAGACTCAACAAGAAATAAAACATCAGACCAATATCCCTTATGAATATCAATGCAAAATACTCAAAAATATTCTCACAAAACAAACGCAAGAACACATCAAAATGATCACCCATCATGATCAAAGGATGAAGGGATGGTTTAATATATGTAAATCCATCAATGTAATCCAGTACATAATCAAACTCAAAGAGAAAAACTACATGATCATCTTGTTAGATGCTGAGAAAGCATTTGAAAAATTCAACACCCATTCATGATAAAAGCCTTGAAAGATCAGGAATTCAAGGCCCATACTTAAACTTAATAAAAGCCATATACAGCAAACCAGACAAGGCTGCCTAGTTTCTCCCTACCTATTCAATATAGTATTTGGAAACGTAGCCAGAGCAATTAGACAAAACAATGAGATCAAATGATAAATTGGAAAGCAAGAAGTCAAAATATCACTATTTGAAGATGATATCATAGTTTATATAAGTGACCATAAAATTCCACCAGAGAACTCCTAAACCTAATAAACAGCTTCAGTGAAGTATCTGGATATAAAATTAACTCAAACAAGTCAATGGCCTTTCTCTACACAAAGGATAAACAGGCTGAGAAAGAAATTAGGGAAAAAACACCCTTTACAATAGTCACAAATAATGTATAATACCTTGGCATGACTCTAACTAAGGAAGTGAAAGATCTGTATGATAAGAACTTCAAGTCTCTGAAGAAAGAAATTGAAGAAGATCTCAAAAGACGGAAAAATCTCCCATGCTCATGGATTGGCAGGATTAATATAGTAAAAGTGGCTACCTTGCTGAAAGGAATCTACAGATTCAATGCAATCCCCATCAATATTCCAACTCAATTCTTCACCAAGTTGTAAAGGGAAATTTGCAAATTCATCTAGAATATTAAAAGGCTAAGATAGCAAAAACTATTCTCAACAATGAAAGAACCTCTGGTGGAATCACCACACCTGACCTCAAGCAGTACTACAGAGCAATTGTGGTAAAAACTGCATGGTACTGGTACAGCGACAGAGAGGTAGATCAATGGAATAGTATCAAACAACCAGAAATGAACTTACAGTCATTAAATATTTGACAAAGGAGCTAAACCATTCAGTGGAAAAAAGACAACATTTTCAACAAATGGTCCTGGCACAACTGGCAGTTATCATGTAGAAGAATGTGAATTGATCCACTCTTATCTCTTTGCACAAAGTTCAAGTCTAAGTGGATTAAAGAACTCCACATAAATCCAGAGACACTGAAACTTATAGAGGAGAAAGTGGGGAAAAGACTCAAAGATATGGGTACAGCGAAAAAAAATCCTAAACAGAATAGCAATGACCTGTGCTGTAAGTTCAAGAATCGACAAATGGGACCTGAAAAAATTGCAGAGCTTCTGTAAGGCAAAAGACATAGTCAATAAGACAGAAAGGCCACCAAAAGATTTTGAAAGGATCTTTACCAATCCTAAATCTGATAGGGGACTAATATCCAATATATACAAATAACTCAAGAAGCTGGACTCCAGAAAATCAAATAAACCTATTAAAACATGGGTACAGAGCTAAACAAAGAATTCTCAACTGAGGAATACCGAATGGCTGAGAAGCACCTGAAAAAAATATTCAACCCCATAGAAGGAACATCCATATGAACTAACGAGCTCAGAGCTCTTTGGAACTATACCACCAGTCAAAGAAAACACATGGTAGAACTTGTGGCTGTAGCTATATTTGTAGCAGAGGATGGCCTAGTTGATCATCAATGAGACCAGAGGCCCTGGGTACTGTGAAGGCTCTATGCCCCAATATAGGGGAATGCCAAGACCATGATTGGAAGTGGGTGGGTTTGGGGAGCAGTAGGAAGGAGGAAGGGATAGGAGATTTTCAGAAGTAAAACTAGGAATGGGGATAATATTTGAAATGTAAATAAAGCAAATATCTAATAAAAAAGAATTTAAAAAATAGAATATACATTCTCCAAAGGCCTAAGTAAATAAAAATGAATGCTAAAAATGTCTGAAGTGTTTTTCTTTATTTGTATTAGCAAAGCATTGTTGTAATCACTTAATATGTATGTATATATATATATATCCAATCACATTCTAGAAGGCCATGGATATTGTATTAATAGGCTCAGAATTCTGTGAGAAAATTCTGTTAGGGAGTTAAAGTGTTCTAGTTTTTTTTTTTTTTTAATTTACTATATTTTTTGAAATATGTTGTTTTAAATTATTTTAAACTAATATGATATATTCATTTATAATATTTTAACTATTTCATTAAATGTATAATACATAATCTTTCTATATTAAATATATATGTGTATATATATGTATATATATAATATTGCAAATTTAAAAATCACATCACAAATTAACCAGATCCATTTAACTTTTATGCATTTAGAGGATTCATTTAGGACAGAAGTGTGTAAACTCACATTGTATCTTATACTGGATATGTTTATTTAATATAAGAACTCTACTTTGGACAGGAGTCATGGCTCAGTGGTTAAGAGCACTAGCCCAACTACTCAGATTCAACTGCTAGCACCCACATAGCACCTAAAAGCTATAAGTATCTTTAATCTCAGGAAATCTGAAATAGTCTCAGTAATCACAATTCTACTTCTAATTTCCTTAAGATCAAATTTATTCACAGCAACATGGCATTAGAAGAAGCAGTGCTAATTCCCCTGTTCGTTCCCTATTTTACTTTCATTTGCAAAATTGTTTTAAATAAAGAACTTCTGTTTTCTACTATAGAAAATTTTATTTATGCCAAGGATATTTATGTTTTGTGAGAGGTTCTCATGAACATTCTCCATGTCATGTCATGAACAGGAGATATTTTGAAGATTTGAATGAAGAATAGACATCAAGTAAGTAGGGGAAGAGATTTAAAATATGAGAAGGCAGAGATGGTGACTGATAGGAGTTTGAGTCCAATAAATGAAACCAAATTAGAACATATTTGAAGCTTCTGAAGCAAAAGGAATTTTGAGAAAGAAAAGTTTTTCCTTCTTTTTCTTAACTTGAGCATTATGTAATCTAACAAAAGTTACCAATAGGATTAGATTACAAAAAGCAAGTGGGTTTGTAACAAATTTGGGAGTTATTGTGCACTGATATAAAAATTCCTTAGGCAGTAATCATGAAAATTAACAAAAAAAAGTGTATAGGCACATGCTTTTAAGTACAACTACTCAGGAGGCTAGGACAAAAGGCTTGCAATTTTAAGACCAGAGCTCATTTTATTTCAGTAAGTGGGCCAGGAAAAAAACAAAGGAAGATTCTCCCCTACCCCTAGTCTACAATAGGATTGGATCCTATTCGCATGTTAAGTGCCTCTTTGGAGTTAGGATGAAGAGTGGATTTGATAGACTACCTATAGGTAAGGGTTTTAGAATTTTGTTTCAGGAGTCTCTAAAGGAAAACATCTCTACTAACAAAGAAGAAGGTGAATGTACTCATAGGTCACTATGTATTGTTTTCACTGCTGTGGTTTAAGCTATCTTTCTCTGGGCTGATGGTGCTGACATTTCCATTTCCTTGAGCTTAGTTGATGGAAGTTGAGAAACAGAAATGATGACATAGATTTTGGGGTTGAGAGTTTAGCATACTTATAAATGTCTGGGGTAGAATGAGCAATAAACAGATAACTTCATATCCAGGACTGAGTCTCCTGAGATACCTGAAAGAAGGAACCCGATGGGCTATGTCACACACGTAGAAAAAAGAACTGAAACAAAATTCATAACCATGCCATAATTACAGGGGTCATACTCAATTTCAGTATATATATGTATAGATAGAGTTAGATATAGATATAGATATAGATGTAGATGTAGATATAGGTATATAGATATAGATATATAATTTGTATATGTATATATATAATTTATGTGTGTATATGCATATGATGTATATGTATCTGTGCAATGTATATGTAAGTGTATGGATATGTGTAAATGACTTCCTGCATATAATTCTGATTATCTTTAATATTTTACCTCAATTACTATGTTGTATGCATTTATTACATTGCTGCCATTTTCTCAATTTGTAAATTCTGTAATGTTGAGGGCTTTTTGATTGTGTTGAGTTCATTTTGTAATACTTTAGTTAGATTCTAGATCTCATTGACCTGGGTTCTTAAATGGCTTTCTGTTCGTCCATGTTTTTCACTCTTGCTGTTATTGTCTTTATTCAATCATTCAAAACCTCTCAACTTGCATTCTCCCATTTTCGTTCTTGTTCTATTTCAAGTATCCCTCACACCTCAATACATTTGAAAACACCCAGTATACTTCCTTTCTATGAAAGTTTAGATCCTTATTGAATTTCTGAAATAGAGAATTTTTTTTCTTTTTTTAAATTAGATATTTTCTTCATTTACTTTTCAAATGCTATCCTGAAAGTCCCCTATACCCTCACCCCACACACATCCCTCCTGGTTTTTCTGGTCTTTTTTTTTTTCTTTTTTTCTTTTGGAGCAGATGTGTTCCACTCACCAGTGATCCTAAGATCCTGGGTGTACTAGGGTGCGTGCAGTATGGAGAGGCCTCTAGGGACCGTGTGACTATCTGCCGAGTTTGAGCCCTGGGGCTGGCGCTGACTGGAATTATCTGGCTCCTTCTCTTGAGCCAGCCTGAAGTACAGAATTTATTTTTAACAAAAAGTAGTAAAGCCTCCTGGCCACAATTGTGTGCCTGCATGTATTCCTCACTTGACTCCACTAAGGATTACAGACTGCAAGCCATACCCAATGTTGAGGGCCTCAAAATAACTTCTCAGATCTTTCTTCAGTTCAGTATTTGTAATTTCTTCAACCCAATCATCTATTCTTAAGTGGTTTTTTACCTAACCATTACTCATATTTCTGTTCTAAGCTTCAGTGTAAATTCACCTGGAAACTTCTTCATTGTTTAAAAAGAAGTTTTCCTTTTGCTTTATCACATATTTCTTAAGAAAGTCTAATTTGTCATCAAATGAAGCACTATATATGTTACTCTTTGTTGCTAATACCCTTCTTTAATAATTCTCGTTAAGAATTTAGTCATGGTTCAAGAAGAAATATAAGAGAAATATGAAATCCAGATAGGTGTTCCTGGATAAGTGGATGAGAATTGTTATCAAGAAAGAATATTTTTGATGCCCAAGTTATTGGCCTCTATGGGTAGGAATCAGTCCCACGTTGCTTTAGTTCTTTGTTGAGGCTAAGGGCAGAAAGAGAAAATGCTCAGGTTGGAAAATTCTTTCTAATTCCTTATTATAATCTCCTGATCTTAATGTTTATCCAATAAATCCCTTACCCTTCTTCTTACTTGTCTCCTGAAGGACTTTTGGGATTCTTTTGCCCTCAGTTAACTGGCACACATCTGGTAAGCCACATAGAATTCTCTTAGAAAAAAAAATCCACATTTACCTAGAAAATGTCATTTGTTAATTGAAAGTTCTTGGTGATCCTAGTACTTGCTTAAAACTAAAATTCTCAAAAATTCTAATTCAGACACAACTTCTAAACATAAATGAAATAATATGTACATGAAAGGGAAATCTAAGATTTTCATATTTTGGCACTCAAATTATCAATTTTGTCTCATATGCATTTAAATGATTCATAACATTTTAATGAGTGAAAATTTTCAGTTATTAATTAACTAAAATATTCCATGGATTATGTGTGTGAACAATCATGCTCCTCATTTAATCATCAAAGTACAAGGTTATCGGTCAAGACTAGCTTTCCTGCAATCAAAGAGCCAGTACTTAGAAGTACATCATTATTTGAAGCTATGATACTGTTAAGAGGCAGAAAAACTGAGAGTTCTTAAAAATAATAAAATGAGCCAGGCGGTGGTGGCACATACCTTTAATCCCACTTGGGAGGCAGAGGCAGGCAGATTTCTGAGTTTGAGGCCAGCCTGGTCTACAGAGTGAGTTCCAGGACAGCCAAGACTACACAGAGAAACCCTGTCTCAAAAAAAAAAAAAAAGTAGAAAATAATAATAAAAAAGTGTGGTGGTACTGGTGGTGGGGAGAAGTGTAAGTATGCAAGGAAAGGCTCAGGGCTCAGATAAGCAACTCAGACTGAGATATATCAGAAATATTCATGCTAATTTGGAGGGCAGTAGAAATAGCTTAGTCAAAGTACCAGCATACTCTAAATTCAGAGAGGCAGTATAAATTACTTGATCCAGAAAAATGCAGCAATTCAGAAATCTATATTTTCATCTTATCGACAGAAAAATAAAAATAAGTTTCACAAACATTCAGATTACCCAAGTCCTCTGTCCCCCATTTTTCTGCTAATGCCTACCAATAGTCAGTTTTACTTGCAAACTATTGTAGATGGAATAAGGGAAATATAATTCTTTGTATCTATATCTAAGAAGATAAAAGAGATGACATTGGAGCACACACACATACACACAAAATGTCAGTAGATTTACTGTGTTATATAGAACAAAAGAAAGTCCATATATGTGCCAGGAATAATCAACAGGTCCACTGTTTGTCACATATATATAAACACCAGTCTAGAGAACAAAAATAAGGCAACAACATGGAAAATGTGAGCTTGGCTAAGTGGTTAACATCTCCTTTAATAGAAGGACAATTTAGAGGCATAGCAGGGTTCAATTAGCCATATCAGAAATAATCTGGAACTACATAGAGTATAGGAAATGGGGCAGACTTTTATCTAGCAAAGTAGTCTCTACAATGATTTTAGGTAAACCTGACAATGACAGAAAGAAGCTAATAGCTATTGTTCATCTATTATGCTCCAGAAAGTGTTCTCTGTAATTTATCTCTACACATTAACCTACTTACTCTTTTTTTTTTTTACACAATTTTATTAGGTATTTTCTTCATTTACATTTCAAATGCTATCCCTCAACCAGCCCTTCTCTGCAACCCAACAACTACCCCTTCCTGGCCCTGGCATTCTCCTGTATTGGGTCATATAATCTTCACATGAGCAAGGGGCTCTCCTCCCATTGATGACCTACTAGGCCATCCTTTGCTACATATGTAACATGGGACATAAGCTCTGGGGGGTAATGTTTAGTTCATATTGTTGTTCTTCCTATAGGGATGCAGACACCATTAGCTCCTTGGGTACATTCCGTAGTTCCTTCATTGGGGGCCCTGTGTTCCATGCAATAGATGACTGTGAGCATCCACTTTTGTATTTGCCTGCCAATTGGCATAGCCTCACAAGAGACATTTATCTAAGGATCCTGTCAGCAAAATTTTGCTGGCATATGCAATAGAGTCTAGATTTAGTGGTGGTTTATGGGATGAATCTGGTGGGGCAGTCACTGGATGGTTCTTCCTTCCATCTCAGCTCCAAACTTTGTCTCTGTAACTCCTCCCATGGGTATTTTATTCCCAATTCTAAGAAGTAATGAAGTACCCACACTTTGACCTTCCTTCTTCTTGAGTTTCATGTGTCTTGCAAATTGTATCTTGGGCATTCTAAATTTCTGGGTTCTTTCTCTACCTCCAAGGAGCTAAAGGGAACTGCAACCCTATAGGTGGAACAACAATTTGAACTAACCAGTACCCCGGAGCTCTTGTCTCTAGCTGCATATGTATCAAAAGATGGCCTAGTTTGCCATCACTGGAAAGAGAGGCCCTTTGGACTTGCAAACTTTATATGTCCCATGGGGTACAGAAGAACGCCAGGGCCAAAAAGGGGGAGTGGGTGGGTAGGGGATTGGGGGGGTGGGTATGGGGGACTTTTGGGATAGCATTGGAAATGTAAACTAGGAAAATACCTAACTAAAATAATAATAATAATAATAATAATAATAATAATAATAATATTTAATTATAATAAATACCCAATTTTTATTTCTACAGGAGGTCCTTTCCTGCACAACAATTTTTTTCTCCACCCATGCTATACACATTAAATTTTGACATGATTTTTATTTTTTGTTATAAGCAATCTGTAAAAAAGGTTTAAATAAAATAGCTTTTTCTTCAAACCAGTAAAAATAAATAAATAAATAAATAAAAATAAATTTCTGGGTTGATATCCACTTACCAGTGAATGCATATCGTGTACATTCTTTTTTGATTGGGTTATCTCAATCAGGATGACATTTTCCAGATCCATCTATTTGCTTAAGAATTTCATAAATTTCATTGTTTTTAATACCCGAATAGTAATCCATTGTGTAGATGTACAACATTTTCTGTATCCATTCCTCTGCTGAGAGACATCTGGGTTTGTTCCAGCTTCTGGTTATTATAAATAAGGCTGCTATGATTATAATGTATACTTATTACAAGTTGGAACATCTTCTGGTATATGCACAAGAGAGGTATTCCTGGATCTCCCAGTAGTACTATGGTCCAATTTTCTGAGGAAGCACCAGAGTGATTTCCAGAGTGGTTATACCAGCTTACAATCCCACCAGCAATGTAGGAGTGTACCTCTTTCTCCATCCTTCCAAGCATTTGCTGTCACCTGAATTTTTGATCTTCACCATTCTGACTGGGGTGCTGTGGAATCTCAGGATTGTTTTGATTTGCATTTCCTTGATGATTAAGGATGTTGAACATTTCTTCAGGTGCTTCTCAGCCAATCAGTATTCCTCAGTTGAGAATTCATTGTTTAGCTCTCTACCCCTTTGTTTAATGAGGTTATTTGATTTTCTAGAGTCCAGCTTCCTGAATTCTTTGTATATACTGGATATTAATCCCCTAATGGCTTTAGGATTGGTAAAGATCCTTTCCTAATCTTTTGGTGGCCTTTTGGTCTTATTGACCATGTCTTTTGCCCTACAGAAATTAGCAATTTTATGAGGTCCCATTTGTTGATTCTCTGTGTTACAGCATAAGCCATTGCTGTTCTGTTAAATATTTTTTTTCCACTGTGCCCATATTTTTGAGGCTTTTCACCACTTTCTCTTCTATAAGTTTCAGAGTCACTGGTTTTATGTGGAGTTCCTTGATCCACTTAGACTTGAGCTTTGTACAAGGAGATAAGAATGTATCAATTTGCAATCTTCTACATGATAACCGTCAATTGTGCCAGGACCATTTGTTGAAAATGCTGTCTTTTTTCCACTGGATGATTTTAGGTCCCTTGTCAAAGATCAAGTGACCATAGATGTGTGGGTTCATTTCTGGGCCTTCAATTATATTACATTGATTTACCTGTCTGTCATTGTACCAGTACCATGCAGTTTTGTTTGTTTGTTTTGTTTTGTTTTGTTTTAATCACAAATGCTCTGTAGTACTGCTTGAGGTCAGGTATAGTGATCCCACCAGAGGTTCTTTTATTGTTGAGAATAGTTTAGATAGAACTCTGCACTAAGCCCATCTGGTCCTGGGCTTTTTTTTTATTTGGACACTATTGATGACTGCTTCTATTTCTTTAGGGGGTATGGGATGGTTTAGATCATTAATTTGATCTGGATTTAATTTTAGTAACTGGATTCTGTATTAAAAATTGTCCATTCCATCGAGGTTTTCCATTTTTGTTGAATATAGCATTTTGTACTAGGATCTGATGATATGTTGGGTTTTCTTGGGTTCTTTTGTTATGTCTCCCTTTTCATTTAAGATTTTGTTAATTAGGATACTGTTTCTGTTCCCTCTAGTTACTCTGGCTAAGGGTTTATCTATCTTGTTTTTTTTTTTTTTCAATAAGACAGCTCCTAGTTTCGTTGATTCTTTGTATACTTCTTTTTATTTCCACTTGGTTGATTTCAGTCCTGAGTTTGATTATTTTCTGCCATCTACTCCTCTTGGGTAAATTTGCTTCCTTTTGTTTTAGAGATTTTAGATGTGCTGTCAAGCTGCTAGTGCTCTCTCTAGTTTCTTTTTGGCAGCACTCAGAGCTATGTGTTTTCCTCTTAGGACTGCTTTCATTATGTCCCATAAATTTAGGTATGTTGTGGCCTCATTTTCATTAAAC
The DNA here is from genome assembly GCF_978045245.1 of Mus caroli. Lineage (NCBI taxonomy): Eukaryota > Metazoa > Chordata > Mammalia > Rodentia > Muridae > Mus > Mus caroli. Next base: position 157,455,849 of record NW_028227258.1, read on the forward strand.
TCTAAAAAGTCTTTTATTTTTTTTCTTTATTTCTTCCTTGACCCAGTTATCATAGAGTGTTGTTCAGCTTCCACGTGAATGTTGGCTTTCTATTACTTAAGTTGTTATTGAAGATCAATCTTAGTCCACAGTGATCTGATAAAATGCATGGGATAATTTCAATATTTTTGTATCTGTTGAGGCCTGTTTTATGACCGTTTTGGAGAAGATATCATGAGGTGGTGAGAAGAATGTATATCCTTTTGTTTTAGGATAAAATGTTTTGTAGATATCTTTTAAATCCATTTGTTTCATAACTTCTGTTAGTTTCAATGTGTCTCTGTTTAGTTTATGTTTCCAGGATCTGTCCATTGATGAGAGTGGGGTATTGAAATCTCCTACTATTATTGTATAAGGTGCAATGTGTGCTTTGAGCTTTACTATAGTTTCCTTAATGAATGTGGATGTTCTTCCATTTGGAGCATAGATATTTTGAATTGAGAGTTCATGTTAGCAGATTTTACCTTTGATGTGTATGAAGTGCCAGTCCTTGTCTTTTTTGATAACTTTGTATTGGAAGCAATTTTATTCAATATTAGAATGGTTATTCCAGATTGCTTCTTCAGACTGTTTGCTTGAAAAATTGTTTTCCAGCCTTTTACTCTGAGGTAGTGTCTGTCTTTGTCCCTGAGGTGGGATTCCTGCATGCAGCATAATGTTGGGTACTCTTTAAGTAGCCAGTCTGTTCGTCTGTCTTCTTATTGGGGAATTGAGTCCATTGATGTTAAGAGATATTAAGGAAAAGTATTTGTTGCTTCCTGTTACTTTTGTTGTAAGGATTGGGATTCTCTTCTTGCAGCTATTTTCCTTTAAGTTTGTTGAAGGATTACCTTCTTGCTTTTTCTAAGGCCTAATTTCCCTCCTTGTGTTGGAGTTTTCCCTTTATTTCCTTTGAAGTGCTGGATTTGTGGAAAGATATTATGACAAGGTAAACACCATTATGTTGGTGTCTAGACAAACTTGGAACCAAGGAATTTAAATAATATTTCCACGGGTACCTATTGAGTAACATCAGAGTCTAACTAAAGTGATTTTTTAAAAATGTACTTATGAGCACAATGTTTGAGTCGATTTCTGGCTTGTTTACCTAGTTTATTTAAATTATTTGCATTGTTAAATTAGTTTCTCTGAATGTTACAGGTGGGATCCAATTTATTTTGAGATTTGATGATTTTATTATTCACTAGACCATTGAGCTAATCTAAATTACCATGGGCATTCCCCCTATTTTCTTTCTAACTTGGATTATTTTTTTCATTTAAAATTCCTTATATTAAATGAAATATGTTGGTACAAACATGCTAGTCTCATAAGGACCTTTTGATTAAGACAAAAAAAAATGCCAATCCAAATAGGATTGGCTAACTTTAGACTTTTTTCTCCTCCAAATCAAATTCGCCATCTAATTCCAACCCTACAACAGAGAACTTTCTCAACCACCCTTTTCCCCTGCCCCAATTTCAACATATCTCAATATATCTTCTTAAGCTCTCTTCCTTCATTCATTCTTTACCCCAGCCCTCAACTCCAGCAGGCACTCATTAAGAACCCAAATACCATTCTTTGTATGTCTAAGCCTGCCAGATTTTTTAAAAAATGTTTTTAGTTTTTTATTAGATATTTTATTTATTTACATTTCAAATGTCATCCCCTTTTCTGGTTTCCCCTTCAGAAACCCTCTGTCTCATCCCCTTCCCATCCCGCTTCTATGAGGGTGCTCCCAGACTCACCCACCCACCCACCTCCCTGCCCTGGCATTCCCCTACACTGGGATATCGAGCCTTCACAGGACCAATGGCCTCTCCTCCCATTCTTTTCCAACAAGACCATCCTTTGCTATATATGTGGCTGGAGCCATGGATTACTCCATGTGTATTCTTTGGTTTGTGGTTTAGACCCTGGGACCTTTGGGTGTCTGATTGGTTTCTCTGTTCATTCCTCCAACTCCTAGTCCTCAGTCTTATACCCAGCTCTTTAGAAAACCTCTGCTACTGGCCCTTAGGGCTTCAGCTCTCTTCCCTCACCCAGTACCTGATCAGGTTCCCCTGCAACAGGCAACCTCAGGAAATAGGAGGTTGGAGGGAACCTCCAGAATACACCAGAGACCTGGTAGGTAAGAAACTCTCAGGAATCAAAGGGAGGAACCAATGATAGGGAGAGTGAACTTTTAGAGCCCACCTCTAGCAATAACACAGGACATCAAGTGAGGGATGGGACTGCCATACCAAAGTCACATCTCTGATCCTTAATTTTTCCTGTCTGAAAGAATTACAAGGATGGAAATGGAGAGAAGCCTGAGGAAAGAAGGTCCAGTGACAGGCCCAAAGTGGGATCCAGGTCAAGGGGAGGTTCCAAAGACTGACACTATTACTGAGACTATGTTCACAAAAAAGGGACCTACCCTGACCACACTCTGAAGAGTGAAGAGCTGAAAGAGTCACATGAAGATATTTGCACCCAACCAATGGACAGAAGCAGCTGACCACTGTTGTTAGATTAGGGAAGGCTGAAAGAAAGAATCAGTGGAGAGGGCAATTCTATAGGAGGACCAGCAGTCCTAATTAATTTGCACCTCTGATACCTTTCAAACACTGGACCACCAAACAGACTGCATACAGCAGTTGATATGAGGCCCCCAACACACATACAGTAGAGGACTTCCAAGTTCATTCAGAGATGATGCACCTAACCCTCAAGAAACTGGAAACCCCAGGGTGTTTAGAGTTCAGGTAGTGTGGGGGTAGGGGCATCCACATGGAGACAGGGGTGGTGGGGAGGAGGTGGGGGCATGAAGCAGTCAGAGGGTGGATGGAGGTGCAGGAAATGTTATATGGAATGTAAAAAATTGAAAGAAGAAAGAAAGAAAGAAAGAAAGAAAGAAAGAAAGAAAGAAAGAAAGAAAGAGAGAGAGAGAGAGAGAGAGAGAAAGAAAGAAAGAAAGAAAGAAAGAAAGAAAGAAAGAAAGAAAGAAAGAAAGAAAGAAAGAAAGAAAGAAAGAAAGATAGATCTCTGCTACTCACTCTCTGCCCAATACCCAGGGAAGTCACTAAGCAGACCTTGGTGGGAGACTATATTACTCCCTCTTGTAAAGCCAGTCCACTGCTTCCAGACCCTCCTTAAACCTAAGTCTTAGGAGCAAATATCCAGAAACACATTTGACCTAAAAACTCCCATTGTCCACACCTGTGAGGACCCAAGCAGAATTTCCAACAGTTAATGCACAGCCACCATGCTCTCCTGAGAACTACAGAGGAAAAAGAGCTCAAGAAACAAAACACAAAAGACCAAATGAGACTGGAATGATTTGGTTTAGAGGAACAGAAGAAATGAAAGTCTAAAGTTTGCCTTTAGAATTTAACATTACAATTTTCTCAATCCCAGATGCCTAAATACCAGTGTAAAAACACAGTAACAGGCACAAAAATATATATCTACTGGAACCCAGGATACTCACCACAGCATAGTTAATTGGTATAATATAGCTGAACAGAGGGAAAAAAAAAACTTAAAACAGCCTTTATGAATATAATAGAGGTACTTAAAGAGTAAATGAATACATTTTTAAACACTTCTTAAAGCACTAACATTGGAAAGAAATGAATAAAATTGCTCAAGACTTGAAAGTAGAAAAAGAATCTCTAAAGAAAACTCAAACTAAAGAAAATTTAGAAATGAAAACTTTAGGAACTCAGCCAGGAATTATAGAGACAAACTTCATCAACAAAATATAAGAAATGGAAGAAAGAATCCTAGGCATGGAAGACACAATTGAAGAAATGAACAAAATGAGTAAAGATTGTAAGTCTAAGAACATTTTAGTAGAAATCATCTAGGAAAACTGATACATTATGAAAAGAACAAATCTAAGACTAATAGAAACAGAGGAAAGAAAGAACCCCAGATCAAAGACATAGAAAATATTTTCAACAGGATTATATAAAAACATTTCTTAACCTAAAAACGATGATTATCAGTATGGTAGAAGCATACAGAACACCAAATAGATCAGAACAGAAAAGTAAATCTTTGTTGGGGCCGGCCTGCGGCTCTCATGTCCGGGTTCAAACCCGGAAGGCATCTTGGAACTGAAATAAAAGAGGGAGCCTAGGCGGGTTGAAAAATAATGGAAACAAGACAACTAGTCTGCTCAAGGTTCAAATTTTTAATGGCGGACATGCTTTATAAAGGAGAGGAGAAAGCCCATTCCCGCCAAATCATCCTTGGAACCCAGCTGCAGATGACCATGTGTAGACTCTGGAATAACTAGGCTGATTCCCAGCAGGTAGCAGCAGCGGCAGTGGCTGAACAAAAGAGTGATCCACGGAGGCAGGCTCCACCCTAAGTAATCTCCTTAATGGCAATGGAGTCAAGGTCTGGCTCAGCCTGCTTCAGGCTGTGGGGGGGAGGTTACAAATCTTCTTAGCACGTAATAATCAAGACAATGAATATACATTACAAGGAAAGATTATTAGAACATAAAAGAGTAAAATGTCAAATAACATATAAAAGACAGACCTACTAGAATTACATCTGACTCAAAACCAGAAAGAGCAGATGTGCTACAGATTCTAAGAGAACAAGGATACTTGGCCAGACTACTATGCCTAGAAAAACTTTCAATTACCATAGATGGACAAAATAAAACATTCGATGATAAAAATCAAATTTCAGCAATATCTATACACAAATCCATCCCTACATACTGTTCAATAAGATACATTTCAACCTAAAGAGGTTAACTACGTTTAATAATTCATTGATTATAAATAATCCCAAATTAGAAAAGTTAAAAAAGGGCATACACACACAGACACACATGCACACAAACACACACCTTTACCACCATCACCATCAACAGAAATAACAACAAAAAATAACATCAATCAACAATCATTGATTATTAATATCTATAAACCTGAATGATCTGAATTCCCTAGTAACAAGATTCAGATTAACGAAATGGATGTGAAAATAAGATTCATCCTTCTGCTGCACCCAAGAATCATTTTAATAGCAAGTACAGACATCCCCTTATAGGAAAGGATTGGGAGCATATATTCCATGGAAATGGACATAAGAACCAAGCTGGTATTTCCATTTTAATATCTGACAAAATAGACTTGAATTAAAATGTACTAAAAGTGATAGGAAAGGAAAAATCCACTAAGAGGACATTTCAATTCTTAACATATGTAGCCCAAACACAAGAGTAACAACATTTGTAAACAAACACAATAAACACTATAATTGCTTATATCACATAGGACCCATAACACTGATACTGGGAGATTTCAACACTTCACTCTGACAAATAGAAAGATATCCAGATAAAAAATCCAACAGAGAAATGCTGAAGCAACTGATGCTATTTTCTTTAAAAAAAAAAATGTACCTAACAGATAGGTACAGGACATTTTACATTCACTGTATAGAATTTTTTTGTTGTTGTTGTTGTTATTTTGTTTCGTTTTTGAGACAGGGTTTCTCTGTATAGCCCTAGATGTCCTAGAACTCACTTTGTAGACCACGCTGGCCTCGAACTCAGCCATCTGCCTGCCTCTGCCTCCTGAATGCTGGGAATAAAGGCGTGTGCCATGCCTGCTGTGGCAAGGGATCACATACAAAGAACTTCTAATTCTGTGTGATCAGACTGGAATACAGACAATCATTTAACCTTAGGAGAAAAAGCTAAACACATCTCTGAGTACAAGTCCATCCTTGTATAGAACAAGTTTCAGGTAAAGGAAATCTTATGTCACAGCATTCAGGTGGCAGAGTTATGTAGATATATCTTTGAGTTTTTATCAGTGACTTGAGTCTAGTCAGTCAATTCACTTGAGTGGAAGACTTTTGCTCACTCATCTGGGAGTTACTAAGTTGAGGGACACTGCAATGGAGTTGAATTTGTAGAATTCAGAAGCAGTTTTTAACAGGGATAGTTTTATAGACACAGGTTGCAGAGAGAACCAGCTAGACACAGGTGAATATAGAATGGGCCAGAGAATGAAAAGGAGCCAGGAGATTAGAACATATAGCTAGAATTGGTTTGAAGGCAAGCAGAGCAATTCAGTAAGAAGCTGATAGAAGTCAGATTGAATCAGTCAGCTTTGAGAGGAGTTTGAGTCAGAGCAGCTGAGTTGAACCACCTAGCCATAGTTCAGAAAGAGTTAGAAACTGTGAGCCAGTAAGCTGCTAAAGAATTACTTCAAGTGAATAAAAGTTATTTTTACACAAAACAAAAAAGTATATACCTTTTCATGTCACAGAACTTTCTCCAAAATTTACCACATAATTGAACACAAAGAAAACATCTCAACTGATACAAAAAAGTGAAATAATACCTTACATCTTATGTTACTACCATGGAATAAAGCTGTATATAAACAACAACAAAATTCTTACAAACTCATGGAATCTAAACAACTTTTTGCTAAATGAAATAGATATACACAGAGATAGTATAATAAATTAAAGACTTTCTACAGTTGAATGTAGAAATTCAATATATCCTAACTCATGGGATGCAGTGAAGGCTGTTCTTAAAGGAAAGTAACAAGTATTCACATAAAAAAATGAAGAAATATCATGCTAGTAATTTGCCAACACACCTAAAAGCTATAGAAAAAATAAAAAAATGTAAATCAACTACAGCTAAAAACAATAAATGGTAAGAAACAATGAAACTCAGGGCTGAAATCAATAAACTAGAAACCAACTTTTGGAAAACACAAAAATAATCAATAAAAATGAGTTGATTCTTTGAGAACAATCAGTAAGATTAACAAACTTTTATCTAAGTTATCTAAAAGGCATGGAAAGAAGAGCCAAATTATCATTAGAAATGAAAAGAAAAACACAGACAAACTTTAAAATCCTGTACTCCACCAGGTTGGAAAAATCGAAAAGAAATGTATTCTTGAAACATATCACTTACCAAATTTAAATCAAGATCAAATTTAAACATATGTATAACTTCTAGTGAAATGGAAGCAGTCACAAAAATCTCCTAAATCCCCCCAAAATACATACGAACCAAAATTTCAGTCTCTCCATTCCTGTGCATATAGATCTGAAAATCTTAGCTAGAGCAATGAGACAACTGAGGAAGATCAAAAGGATACAAATTGAAAAGGAGGAAGTAAGTATCTTAATTTGAAGATGGTATGCATAGTTCTATGAAAGTAAAAAGGAGAAAAATTGCTCAAATCTTTTTGCAAGTCTAGGAATTTTCAGATTAACAAATCACAAAATACCCAACAAAGAATTACAAACCAATTTTGTTAAAAAATCTCCATAAAGTACTTACAATTGAATATAAGAACACATAAAAATAATCACCCACCCACCATGGTCATGTAGGTCTTATACAAGATGTGCAAATAGTTAAACATAATTAAAACAATAAATATAATCCACCACTTAAAAATCTGAAAAACATATTGAAAAAGAAGAATTCGATGTATCTTTATTTGAAGATGATATGTTAGTATAGATAGGGATTCCAAAAATTAAACCAGGAGACTTCTACAGCTGATAAAGACTTTTAGTATAACATCTTGATACAAAATTAATTCACATAAATCAGAAGTCTTTTTATATACAAACGATAAACAATCTGAGAAAAATCATGGAAGCAATACCTTTTAAAATAGCACTCAATAGAATATAATATCTTGGGTTACATCTAATAAAACAAGTGAATGACCTCTATGATAAAAATCTTCAAGTAACTGAAGGAAGAAATTTTAGATGATATAAAAAGATGGAAAGACCTCTTATGATCATGAGTTACAAGGATTGAAATAATAAATATTATGATCCTACCAAAATCAATCACCAGATTTAATTCCATCACCATAAAAATCCCCACACAATTTTTCACAGACTTTGAAAGGAAAATTTTCAACTCATACAGAAACACAAAATCTCATGATAGTTAAAACAATCTTGGAAAAAAGTCTGACTCAACATCTATGATTTGACGTGGTACTAAAATAATAAAAACAGCATAGTATTGGTATAAAATAGACATTTTGATCAATGGAATCAAAGGAAGAACCACAGACATAAATCCATAGACGTTCAGATGTGATTTTTGTTAAAGAAGAGTGAAATAAACACTGGACAAAGTAAGCACCTTCATCAAATATTGTTGGTCAAAATAGATGTTTGCTGGAAGAATAATTCAAATAGATAAATATTCATTTCTCTGAACAAAACTCAACTTCAAATAGATATCAACATAAAATCAAATAGACTGAACCTCATAGAATGGAGAGTACGGCATAACCTTGAATTCACTGCAGATGAAACAACTTTCTCAAGAGAACATTGATTGTGCAAGCAATAAAACCAACTATCAATAAACAAGACCTCATGAAACTAAGAAGCTTCTCTATTGCAAAGGATAGCATTATTCAGCAAAAAAAATGACACACTATAAATGAAAAAATATTTTAACTAATTATACATCTTAGAGAGAGAGCTAATATATAAAATATATAAAGATCTCAAAACTACATATAAAGGAAACATATAATCCAATTGGATTGTAAGGTAAATATCTAACCAGAGAATTATTAATAGAGGAAGCTCAAACATAGAAATGCTCAAAATCTTTAGTCATGAAAGAATACAAATCAAAGTGCTTTGTAATTTTACCTTACATACCAAAATGGCTAAGATCAACAAAACAAGTGATATCTAATGCTGTTAGGTTTTAGAGTAAGAAGAACACACATAAACTACTGAATGGAGTGCAAACTCATAAAACCAGTATGAAAGTTAGTTTGGTGGTTCCTCAAGAGGAAAGGAATTGATGCACTTCAAGATGTAGCTATACCACTCTTGGGTGCATATGCAAAACTTGTACATCATACCACAAGAGGTACTTGATCAAACATGTTCACTGCTATTCTATCCATAAAAGCCAGAAACTATAAACAAATTAGAAGTCCCTTAACAGAAGAATGTATAAAGAAAATGCTATATATTTATACAATGGGGTACTATTCATAAAAAGCAACATCATCATTAACAACAACAATAATAAATAACATCACTAAATTTAGGTTTTCAGGTAAATGGATGAAAGTAGAAAAATTGTCCTGAGATACTTATCTCAGACCCCAAAAGACAAATATAGTATGTGTTTGCATATGTTTGAATATTAGCTGTTAAGTCAATGATAACAAAGCTACAACTATTGACCCATTGAGAATACGTATATAGTAAGGGACTAGAGGAAACAGAAATCATTTGAAGAGGGATATCAAATATATATATATATATATATATATATATATATATATATATATATATATTTGGATTAATGGGGAAGGGGACTGGAACGAGAGGGTTAAATAGAGATAGGGAGGAGAAGGGATTGTGGGAAAAGAAAAAAAAACTGTAAGAGACTAAAATTAAGGTCTGGTTGAGTGTTGGTGTAGAAACCTGATACAGTAGCAACTCCTAAAATGCATATTCAAAGGTGATCTAAATGAAATTGCCAAATAATGAAGGATTCAGAGTGCCAACTAGCTATCTCCTGTCACCAAATTAAGGGTCCTGCATCAGGATTGTGTTATATCTGATTGAGAAGACAGTCAAAACAGTCATATTGAAATTCCCAAACAAGCTAGTCTGTTGGCAAGATTATATATATATATATATATATATATATATATATATATATATATATATATATTTACAAAGAAATTGCAAGGAGTTATTGCTGAAGACAACACCTCTACAACCTATTGAACAAGGAGATGACAAGTCAGTGCATACATAGAGCCTTCACCCAACATCTTTGGTTCAGGAGGTAGTCTGCATGATATCTAAAGGGAAACATAAACACCTTTATATACAGTGGTGCCGTACCTACAAAAGAGTACAATGGTGGTACAAAGCTTTTCGAAGTAATCAACCAGTAGCTGACTTAAGGTCCGATCCATGAGATACAACCCATATATGACAATGCTTGGAAGGGTAGATAGGGCAGGGACCCAGGATAAAATCAAAGAACACTGATCAAAAAGACTAAAGAAATTTATAATTCTGCTAAACCAATAGATTAGTGTCTTGGAACCATCATCGGGGAAGATTCCTTCTGCTGATAAAAGATCTACAACCAGATTTTCTACAGTGAATGAGTGATCATGAAACACTCAGCAGGACAACACTGCTAAAGAGTTGCAAGTCCTTAAAGAAAAACAGGAAAACACATCCAAACAGGTCATGAAAATGAACAAAACCATACTACACCTAAAAAGGGAAGTAGACACAATAAAGAAAACCCAAAGTGAGGCAACTCTGGAGATTGAAACCCTAGGAAAGAAATCTGGAAACATAGATGCAAGCATCAGCAACAGAATACAAGAGATGAAAGAGAGAATCTCAGGTGCAGAAGATTCCATAGAGAGCATGAACACAATGATCAAAGAAAATGCAAAATGCAAAAAGGTCCTAACTCAAAACATCCAGGAAATCCAGGACATAATGAGAAGACCAAACCTATGGATAATAGGAGTAGATGAGAATGAAGATTTTCAACTTAAAGGGCCAGCAAATATCGTCAACAAAATTGTAGAAGAAAACTTCCCAAACGTTGTTCATGAACATACAATAAACCTACAAACTCCAAATAGACTGGACCAGAAAACAAATTCCTACTGACACATAATAATCAGAACAACAAATGCACAAAATAAAGATAGAATATTAAAAGCAGTAAGGGATAAAGATCAAGTAACATATAACGGCAGGCCTAACTGAATTACACCACATTTTTCACAGAGAATATGAAAGCCAGAAGATACTGGACAGATGTTATACAGACACTAAGAGAACACAAATGCCAGCCCAGGCTACTAGACCCAGCCAAACTTTCAATTACCTTAGACGGAGATACCAAAAGTTTCCACAACAAAACAAAATTCATACATTATCTTCCCATGAATCCAGTCCTTCAAAGGATAATAACAGGAAAAAAAATACAAGGATGGAAACCATGTCCTAAAAAAGCAAGAAAGAAATACTTTAACAAACCTAAAAGAACACAGCCACAAGAACAGAATGCCAAATTTAACAACAAAAATAATAGGAAGGAACAATTACTTTTCCTTAATATATCTTAATATCAATGGACTCAACTCCCCAATTAAAAGGCATACACTAACAGACTGGCTAAACAAACAGGACCCAACATTTTGCTGCTTACAGGAAACCCATCTCAGGGAAAAAAAGAGACACTCTCTCAGATGAAAGGCTGGAAAATAATTTACTAAGCAAATGGTCTGAAGAAACAAGCTGGAGTAGCCATTCTAATATCTAATAAAATCAACTTCCAACCCAGAGACATCCAAAAAGACAAGGAAGGGCACTTCATACAAACCAAAGTTAAAATCTTCCAAGAGGAAATCTCAATTCTGATATCTATGCTCCAAATACAAGGGCATCCACATTCATTAAAGAAACATTAATAAAGCAAACATTACATCTCACACAATAATAGTGGGAGACTTCAACACACCACTTTCATCAATGGACAGATCGTGGAAACAGAAACTAAACAGGGACATAGTGAAACTAACAGAAGTTAAGAAACAAATGAATCTAACAGATAACTACAGAACATTTTATCCTAAAACAAAAGGATATAACTTCTTCTCAGCACCTCATGGTAACTTCTCCAAAATTGACCATATACTTGGTCACAAAACAAGCCTCAACAGATACAAAAATATTGAAATTGTCCCATGCATCCTATCAGATCCCCATGGACTAAGGCTGATATTCAATAACAAACTAAATAATAGAAAGCCAACATTCACATGGAAACTGAACAACATTCTTCTCAATGATACCTTGGTCAAGGAAGGAATAAAGAAAGAAATTAAGGACTTTTTAGCGTTTAATGAAAATGAAGCCACAACATACCCAAACTTATGGGACACAATGAAAACCTTTCTAATAAGAAAACTCATAGCTCTGAGTGCCTCCAAAAAGAAACTAGAGAGATCACACACTAGCAGCTTGACAGCACACCTAAATGCTCTAGAACAAAAGGAAGCAAATTCACCACAGAGGAGTAGATGTCAGGAAATAATCAATCTCAGGGGCGAAATCAACCAAGTGGAAACAAGAAGAACTATTCAAAGAATCAACCAATCGAGGAGCTGGTTCTTTGAGAAAATCAAGATAGATAAACCCTTAGCCAGACTCACTAAAGGGCACAGTGACAGCATCCTAATTAAGAAAATCAGAAATGAAAAGGGAGACATAACAACAGATCCTGAGGAAATCAAAAACACTATCAGATTCTTCTACAAAAGGCTATATTCAACAAAAGTGGAGAACCTGGATGAAATGGACAGATTTCTAGACAGATACCAGATATCAAAGTTAAATCAGGATCAGTTTAATGATCTAAACAGTCCTATATCCCCTAAAGAAATAGAAGCAGTAATTAATTGTCTCCCAACCAAAAAAAATTCCAGAAACAAATGGGTTTAGTGCAGAGTTCTATCAGACCTTCAAAGAAGATCTAATTCCAGTTCTTTACAAACTATTCCACAAAATAGAAGCAAAGGACTCTACCGAACTCATTCTATGAAGCCACAATTACTCTGATACCTAAACCACAGGAAGACCAAACAAAAATAGAGCATTTCAGAACAATTTCCCTTATGAACATCAATGGAAAAACACTCAATAAAATTCTCCCTAACCAAATCCAAGAAAACATCAAAACAATTATCCATCCTGACCAAGTAGGTTTCATACCAGGGATATAGGGATGGTTTAATATACTGAAATCCATCAATGTAATCCAGTATATAAACAAACTCAAGACAAAAACCACATGATCATCTCGTTAGATGCAGAGAAAGCATTTGAAAAAATCAAAAACCCATTCATGATAAAAGTCTTGGAAAGATCAGGAATTCAAGGCCCATACCTAAACATGATAAAAGCAATCTACAGCAAACCAGTAGTCAACATCAAAGTAAATAGTGAGAACCTGGAAGCAATCCCAATAAAATCATGGACTAGATAAGGCTGCCCACTTTCTCCATACCTATACAACATAGTATTTGAAGTCCTATCCAGAGAAATTTGAAAACAAAAGGAGATCAAGGGGATACATTTTGGAAAGGAAAAAGTCAAAATATCACTTTTTGCAGATGATATGATAGTATATATAAGTGACGCTAAAAATTCCACCAGAGAACTCCTAAACCTAATAAACAGCTTCAATGAAGTAGCTGGATATAAAATTAACTCAAACAAGTCAATAGCCTTTCTGTACACAAAGGATAAACAGGCTGAGAAAGAAATTAGGGAAACAACACCCTTCTCAATAGTCACAAATAATATAAAATACCTTGGTATGACTCTAACTAAGGAAGTGAAAGATCTGTATGATAAGAACTTCAAATCTCTGAAGAAAGAAATTAAAGATCTCAGAAGATGGAAAGATCCCCCATGGTCATGGATTGACATGACCAATATAGTAAAAATGGCTCTCTTGCCAAAAGCAGTCTACAGATTCAATGCAATCCCCATCAAAATTCCAACTCAATTCTTCAACGAATTGGAAAGGACAATCTCCAAATTCATCTGGAATAACAAAAAACCTAGAATAGCAAAAACTCTTCTATGAGTTTTTGATCTTAAATGATAAAAGAACCTCTGCTGGAATCACCATGCCTGACCTAAAGCTGTACTACAGAGCAATTGTGATAAAACCTGCATGCTACTGGTATAGCGACAGACAAGTAGAACAATGGAATAGAATTGAAGCCCCAGAAATGAACTCACCCCACACGCCTATGTTTCTTGATCTTTGACAAGGGAGCAAAAACCATCCAGTGGAATAAAGAGAGCATTTTCATCAAATGGTGCTGGCACAACTGGTGGTTATCATGTAGAAGAATGTGAATTGATCCATTCCTACCTCCTTGTACTAAGGTCAAATCTAAGTGGATTAAGGAACAGCACATAAAACCAGAGACAATGAAACTTATAGAGGAGGAAGTAGGGAAAAGCCGCGAAGATATGGGCACAGGGGAAAAATCCTGAATAAATGAGCAATGGCTTATGCTGTAACACAGAGAATCGACAAATGGGACCTCATAAAATTGCAAAGCTTTTGTAAGGCAAAAGACACCATCAATAAGACAAAAAGGCCACCAAAAGATTGGGAAAGGATCTTTACCTATCCTAAATCAGATAGGGGAATACTATCCAATATATATATCTTTGACAAGGGAGCAAAAACCATCCAGTGGAAAAAAGAGAGCATTTTCATCAAATGGTGCTGGCAAAACTGGTGGTTATCATGTAGAAGAATGTGAATTGATCCATTCCTATCTCCTTGTACTGAGGTCATATATATATGACCTTGTACTGAGGTCATATATATATATACAGAGAGAGAGAGAGAGAGAGAGAGAGAGAGAGAGAGAGAGAGAGAGAGAGAGAAAACTCAAGAAGGTGGACTCCAGAATATCAAATAACCTCATTAAAAATGGGGCTCAGAACTAAACAAAGAATTCTCACCTGAGGAATACCGAATGGCTGAGAAACACCTGAAAAAAATGTTCAACATCCTTAATCATCAGGGAAATGCAAATCAAAACAACCCTGAGAATCTACCTCACGCCAGTCAGAATGGCTACGATCAAAAATCCAGGTGACACCAGATGCTGGCGAGAATGTGGAAAAAGAGGAACACTCCTCCATTGTTGGTGGGATTGAAAGCTTGTACAACCACTCTGGATATCAGTCTGGCATTTCCTCAAAAAATTGGACATAGTACTACCAGAGGATCCCACAATTCCTCTCCTGGGTTTATATACAGAAGGTGTTCCAACTGGTAAGAAGGACACATGCTCCACTATGTTCATAGCAGCCTTATTTATAGTAGCCAGAAGCTGGAAAGAACCCAGATGCCCCTCAACAGAGGAAAGGATACAGAAAATGTGGTACATTTACAAAATGGCATACTACTCAGCTATCAAAAAGAGTGAATTTATGAAATTCCTAGGCAAATGGATGGACCTGGAGGGCACCATCCTGAGTGAGGTAACCCAATCACAAAGAACTCACACAATATGTACTCACTGATAAGTGGATATTAGCCCAGAACCTTAGAATACCCAAGATATAAGATACAATTTGCTAAACACATGAAACTCAAGAAGAATGACTACCAAAGTGTGGTCATTTTGTCCCTTCTTAGAATTGGGAACAAAATACCCATGGAAGGAGTTACAGAGACAAAGTTTGGAGCTGAGATGATAGGATGGACCATCTAGAGACTGCCATATCCAGGGATCCATCCCATAATCAGCTTCCAAACACTGACACCATTGCATACACTAGCAAGATTTTGCTGAAAGGACCCTGATATACCTGTCTCTTGTGAGACTATGCTGGGGCCTAGCAAGCACAAAAGTGGATGTTCACAGTCAACTATTGGATGGATCACAGGGTCCCCATTGGAGGAGCTAGAAAAAGTACCCAAGGAGCTGGGAGAATCTGCAACCCTATAGGTGGAACAACAATATGAACTAAGTAGTACCCCCCCCCCAGACCTTGTGTTTCTAGCTGCATATGTATCAGAAGATGGCTTATTTTGCCATCAGTGGAAAGAGAGGCCCATTGGTTGTGCAAACGTTTTATGCCTAAGTATAGGGGAATGCCAGGGCCAAGAATTGGGAATGGATGGGTGGGAGTATCAGTGGGGGAGCATGTGGGGAACTTTTGTGATAGCATTGTAAATATTAATGAAATAAGTACCTAATTAAAAAAAACACTCAGTAATAAACATTGAAGAAGAGATGAAAAAAAATGTAAGAACTAGAGCTGATGGAAGACACTAAGAAAACAAGGGCCTCTAATGAGCATAAATCAAAGCACATATGAATTTATAGAGACTGAAGCAGTGTTCCCAGTGCCTTCATAGGTCTGTAATAAGTTCTCTACCTATACCTTATGCCTACGAGTTTAGTTTTGGTTTTGTTTTGGTTTTATTTATACTTCTCTCAGACCATAAATTTTCCTCACTCCATGCCTCCCAGAAACCCTTTCCCCAGATCCATTCCTTCTCTATTTCACATCTGTAAAGAGGAAGCCTCCCAGGAATATATGGGATTCCTGGTTATGAAAAGAAGTGTCTCATCATTTGGTCTTCTCTTGGGTTCTTTCCCTTCTTTTGTTTTATACAAATTCAATGTGATGCCTTTTGTTTTATCATCTTATATATTATTTTCTTACACTTATTAATGAATGAGTAAATGTATGAAAAGCTTTTTACTAAGGTAAAAGCTAAAAATTGAGCTGTCTTTGGACCTCCTGGGAGAGGGAAATCAGCTTTCTCCGGTGGATTGATTTGGTATATCAAGCACTCCAGAGCAGGCCTCATGGAGGAGATGACCAACAAACAATTGACCACACAGCTTTTGTGTTTTGTCAGGCACTGGCAGAGCCTCGCAGGAGACAGCTATATCAGACTCCTTCTATAATTTCTCTCCACATGAATTTTAATTCCTTATGACTTCTGCAGTCTTCCAAAATATTTACCAAGAACTCTAAATATAATTTAAAGTGGTAGGAACTAAAGCAAAAATACATCTTGTAGAGAGTATGAGGCTCGCGAACCATCAGAACATACAGCAATAGATTAAATGACCTCTTGTGTTATATTCTGCAGGGACTGATAAAGCACAGAGATAGCCAAACAAAAAGGATATAGTGATACTGGTGCCAATATCTGAACATTGAATGACTTTCTGTATATGGACTTCAAAATTGAAAGCTCCAACAAAGATCCCATCAATTGGATTTCCTGCATTCTCCTCTGCTTATGAACCTTTCTTACAATGTTTTTGAAAGCCAAGGCTTTCTTTGGAAATCCAAGAGTAGTTTTAATCAAAAAGATATATTATTATAGATTAAAAATATGAGAGTGAAAAAAATACGAGTGTGAAATCAAAGACATAAACTTAGATTTGGAGTTAGAGTAACCAAAATAGCACCCAAAAAGCAAGGGAGAGGAGGGGTGGGAGGGAGGGGTAGGGGTAGAAGAGTGGGGTTTGGGTGGGAAAGTAGGGAATGGCAAAAATGTGATTTTTTTTTCTTCAGTAGAAAGAAAAGTAAATTTGGAATAGAGCCATAGATGCTAACCAAAGGAAAAATGAATGGCGAGAGTTAAAGGAATAAGTAAATAAAATATACTAAAGGGTAAATTAAATTATCCTAGAGGACCATGCATATTATCTAGAAATAAATATGGTTTTAGTTAGAATAAATAGCAAATGTGGAGAGAGGGGAAAGCCTAAAAAGTAATCAAAGCCCAGGAAGAAGAAAATGTTCAGCATAATATATATATATATATATATATATATATATATATATATATATATATATATATATATATGAGGTAGAGGAGAGCTGAGACAATGGAATGAAGGCAAAGGGGTAAAAAAAATATGATAACAAAATTAACAGTAGAAAATTAAAGGAAAATCACACAAGAATTTGAGATAAATAAGGATCCTTTCACACTGAAAGTAAGAAGGGGTCAGAGCCAGAGATAATGGGACCTCCATGAAATGGAAAGCATAATTTATTCAGTGAAGTGGTAGATATTGCTATCAATTTTAATGGCTTCTTTGCATCAGCATTCAACAAGAGAATGTAAAAAATGATATTAGCAAAGAGACATGTATTTGCAGATATAAGGAAAGGAGTATGAAATAAATATCAATCTAGAGCAATGAGAAAGTTATTAAACTATTTAATTTCTGGCAAACTACAGGAAAAAAATGAAAGTGAACATGGATTTCAGACAGCACAATCAATAAAGAAAATCTATGCTGGATGCCTTTAAAACCTCATATATTTCAAGAAACTGAAAAAGAGCCATAATTTTTAGACTTACCTATTTTATATCCAGAGTCTGAAATTGTTCTTAAAACCATAATATGCTAACAGCCTTTTGTATAAATTTAGCAAATCTGAAAATTTGATTAGCTTTCTCTGATAGAAATTTTATTTGAATATAGATATCTACATGTTAATTTTAATATCATAATACTCTGTAGAAATAAAGGGATTATTTTGCTTCAAGGAACTTATTTTTTCTACCTCAACAGAGTGCTCACTCACAAAGATCTTAAGGCAGTCATTCATATGACCACTGCTGTGTGAGAGATGAGAACACATACCGAGTTAGGCAATGGAGTACAGCGCATACTTCAGCCAGCTCTGCCACATGCTGCCTAGCAGTTTGAGGAAGCCAAAACTCTCACCTTAAATTATCCCAGCAAGAGACTCATACTTACCCATAGCCTGATGTGATATACTCATTAAAACAAGTGTGTGTTCCCTATCCTAAGCACTATACAGCTACATGATTCACTAATAGGCATGAAATCAAAGCACTGTCTTCTTCCAGAGTACTGACAAGGTATTTGTTAATATTTTTCATGACTAGATTCCTGCTTGAAATATCTACCACTGAAAATTTCATAAAGTGCAGAGGACAGGGCAATTCTCTGTGCTGATGAATCTGATACTACACAAATCTGCAAGGTTTTTCTGGGAACTTGAAACACTGAGTGCTTGCCTCAGCACTTCCTGATGAGCTTTCAAGTCCACAGAGGTGATGACTGTTTTTCATGCAATACTCATTTGAGTTTCCAATAACACACACACACACACACAAACACACACAAACACACAAACACACACACATCCATGTTTATCTAGATAATACATGGTCAAATAATTATGGTAGTAAATTTTAATTTATACCCAAGATGTCATGAATATATGTGTTATCCTAGGATTCAGGGAACAAGTTTTCTCAAGAAATCATCTCAGTATCTTTCAGTGCCATGTTCAACAGTGGAATGGAATAAAATTCAGATTGTGGAAACAAACAAATAAACCAAAAGCAGAAGTTTCATGCCTAATTGGGACAACTGGAAACTTTTTTGGATGCAGAGATATAAAGCCAGGTAATACTCTAGATAAATCCAGGAGCATGAATTTAAACATAAAACATGGGACACCTATGGGTTCAGAAAAAAAAGTAATGAGTGAAAAGAACTAAAACATAGAGGTGAAATTTGAAGAGGAATAAGAAACAATTTTATGGAAGAAATTATATGATTAATGTTTTATAAATTCTTCAAAAACAAGTTATTAGTTATATTTTAACGAATAAACCAAAATGGTTTAGTAAAGGAATTTATATATTAAGCTTGATAGAGCTCATCTGGGGCGACATTTCAGTTGGTAGCATTGGGAATGGACAGATGTTAGCAAACTGGGGGATCATTATGAAGCCACACAATGCAGCAAGGGAGTGGAAAAAAGGTGAGAAAGGAGAAATGCCAAAAAAGGAGAAATTAGATGAAGAGTTAAGAATAACTGGAAATAGGGCTAGGTAACACTATATACAGACAATGACAGGATAAACAAGAGAATAGATACTAAACAATGGCAAGGTTGAGATGATAAGCAAAGTAACAAGAAAACTCTACATTCCATTATGTACAAACAAACAAATGTCTTTAAAACTGTAAAAGTGAATAGAACTTTAAACTTTCAGGCAGAAAATATTTACATAAAGAAATTGATGGATTATAACAAAATTATTTGAAAGGAAAAAGACAGAATTAAAATATTCACAAAATATAATGAACTAAAAAGAATTAGATATAGTTAAATATTCAATCGTCAAAATCAATAGCACAAATTCAAGATGTAATTAGGATGTAATTCCAATTCTCTACTCTTTTTTTTTTCTTCACTTTTCATCATGTTACTGCCTCAGTTCCACAATCCTCTCACCCCTAGCCCTTTCCCTTATCCTCTGATAGGGTGTCCCCTCCACAGGTACCTCTTCACCCAGTCACATCAAGTCTCTGTGGGCCTAAACCCATTCTCTCTCTGAGGCCAGACAAGGCAGACAAGCTAGAAGAATATATCCTTTTGGGATAGCCCCCATTCCATTTATTCGGAACCCACATGAAGACTAAGCTGCATATCTACTTCATTTGTCAGGGAAGGCCTATTTTCAGTCTGTGAATGTTCTTTGGCTGCTGGTTCAGGCTCTGTGAGCTCCAAAGGTCCAGATTATTTGTGACTCTGTTGGTCTTCCTGTGGACTACCTATCACCTTCGTGGCTGCAGTCCTTTCCCATACTCTTCCATAAGACTCCCCAAGCTTCATCCACTGTTTGGCGGTGGGTGTCTGCATCTGTCTGAGCTGTTAGGTGAAGCTCTGAGAGGACAGCCATGCTAAACTCCTGTCGGCAGGGATTGATGCTTGCCCATGGGATGGGCTCAAGTTGGTTATTGAATGCCCACTACGTCAGTTTCTGCTCTATCCCCCAGTCCCTGCATTTCTTGTAGACAGGATAAATTTTGGTTTGAAGGTTTTGTGGGTGGGTTGCCCCTATTTATCATCTGTGGTTCATGCCTGGCTACAGGATGTGGCCTCTTCAGGTTCCATAACCCCAATGCTGTGTGTCACAGTGAAAGTTAACCCCATTCATTATTGGCCATCTTCCTTATCATTTGTCTCTGTTATATCTTGGAAATCCCTCATCCAGGTTCCCACCAATGTCAATTTCAGATTTCCATTCATTCTCATGGCCATTTGGCCATCTGGCCATCTCACCTGTCTCTCCCTACACCTGATCATGAACATCACTCCACCTTTAGCATCCCTTCTCCCACGCAGTTCCATCCCTCCACCTCCATTTTTATGCCATTTTATTTCCTCCTCTAAGTTAGATTCAAGCATCCTTGCTTGGGTCATCCCTCTTGTTTAGCATCTTCAGGTCTATGGAGTGTTGCATGGGTATACTATATTTAACACATATACTCGACTTCACTCCTCAAAGAACTGTTTTGGAAAAAGGATTTGGGGAAAACAAAAGTATATCTTAACTCTTACCCAAGCCCTCATATTTTCTAAGATAAACATCCTAAAATCTTTGAAAGACTCTAACATGAAATGCAGATGTTTCATTAGTGTGATTATGGCTGCACTAACATTTCCATTTGTTAATGTAGAAAGCTGAGAAGGTTCAAAATTTTATCAACCATCTTCAAAATAAATGTTTATTTTTTTTTCCACAGTTGAAGACTGAATCTAGGACCTTGTTCTTTCATGGCTACTACATAGCTTAGCTACTACCAAGCTAAATCCTTAACCCCAAAATGAAATATTAAAAATAGATGCAGGAGTCCCACTTTTGAGAGAAAGGGCTAGTTCTGACTCTGTGGCCTGCCTTTTAGACCCTTTCCTCCAGATGGGTTGCTTTTTCCAGTCTTAATAGTAGAGGATGTGCCTAGTCTTATGATAGCTGCCATGCTTGTTGATATCTGTGGAAGGCCTGCTTTTTACTGAAGAGAACCTGAAGACAAAGGATAGGGGGAAAGAGGAGAGGTTAGGTGAAAGAAATGAGAAGAGTGGAGGGAGGGAAAACTGCAGGTAGGATGTAAAAAATGAATGAATGGATGAATGGATGTATGGATGAATAAATGAAGGAGTGAATGAATATTGTTGTGCTACAGTTCCACCCAGCAGATACAGTAATCCAATACCTCATTTGTTTTTATGCTGCCTCAACTGGCATTGATTTACAGAAATGTCAGTCACCATTAAAAATGAACATCAGAACACTGTGAGTGGTAGTGTTCTTAATCTCAGTACTAGACAGGTAGAAGAAGCAAGTGATCTAGAGTTCAGTATCATACTTGGCTAGAGAGGGAGAGAGTTGTAAGTAAGTGAGACCCTGGAGCGATATCTCAGTAGCTAGACCACCCCCTGCTTTTCTAGAGGACTCTGGTTCAGTTTCCTATGCCTACATAGCAGTCAACAATTACTGTGACTCCATTTCCAGCAGATTCATCATCTTCTTCAGTTATCTATGATTATTGCACACATATGGTGCACTTATTTACATGCATGCAAAAGCTTAATCTATATTAAATAAAAATAATTTTAAAGAAAATATTGCATATATTATGCAGAATTCTTTCTTTTATACTAATTAATTAAACCAAGAACAACTTGAATGTATTATTCTTATCTAACTTTAATAGTCATTGTGTAATCTAAGTGTAAAAATGTTTACCAACGGTCTTTCCTGGGGAGCAAAGAGATTGCTCAACAGGTTAAGCTGCCAGCCTTACTATCTGAATTTGATTCCTAGAATGTAACTATAAGGAGAAGTGCTAGACTTCTTAGGAACTGAAAATCTGAAATGTCCTGTAAATTAATAACAGGTCTCACAGAGTTATTAAATTTATGAATATACATATTTATTTTAAGTTTATTTTATCCCAAATTAAAAATATTTGTAGTTGGGGGAGGAAGCCACCCACTCATCTCCAAATTTTTAACCCAGAATGGCTCCTGTCTAAAGGAAATACAGGAACAAAGTGTGATGCAGAGACTGAAAGAAAGGCCATCCAGAGATTGCTCTACCAGGAGATACAGTCTCCAAACCCAGACACTATTACATAAATCAAGAAGTGCTTGCTGACAGGAGCCTGATATAGCTGTCTCCTGAGAGGCTCTGCCAGAGTCTGACAAATACAGAGGCAGATGCTCACAGCCAACCATTGGACTCAGCACAGGAACCCCAATGAAAAAGTTAGAGAAAGGACTAGAGGAGCTCAAGGGGTTTGCAACCCCATAAGAAAAACAATGTAAATCAAGCAGACTCCCTAGAGCTTCCTTGGACTAAACAACCAACCAAAGAGTACACATGGAGGGACCCATGGCTCCAGCTGAATATGTAGCAGAAGATGGTCTTGTCAGGCATCAATGGGAGGAGAAGCCCTTGGTCCTGCAAAAGCTCAATATCTCAGTGTAGGGAAAGGCCAGGACAGTGAGGTGGGAATGGGTGGGTAAGGGAGCAACCTTATAGAAGCAAGTGGAGGAGCAATGAGATAGGAGGGTTCTGGAGGGGAAACTGGGAAAGGTGAAAATATTTGAAATGTAAATACATAAAATATCCAGTAAAAAAGTAAAAGAAACTGTAAGTCTCTAGCTCAATGAGAAAGTAAAATTTGATGGTCATTTTACAACAAATAAAATAAAATAAAATATTTGTAGTAAATATTTAATATGTATCAAAAATACCATATTATATTTAATATAAGGAAGAATATACCTCATACTTCTATTAAGATGTTATCATTTAACTAACAAAGGCAAGGTTCCATATGACATTTGAGCAGTCAGTATACACACATGTATCAGATTTTCATATCATTATATGTCTCTGATAACTTCTGGTCATTTATTTTTCACTTTCATGATAGTCAAAACCAAACTTCAAAAATTAAAACTGTAGCGTTTTCTGGGCTGGAGACATGGCTCAGAGGTTGGAAGCACCTGCTGTTCCTTCAGAGGACAAGATTTGGAGTTTGTTTGTTTGTTTTGTTTTGTTTGTTTGTTTGTTTGTTTTCCTTTTTCTCAGCACCCACGTGGCAGCTCATGCCACCTGTAACCCCATTTCTGGGACATCTGATGTGTCTAGCCTCTGCAGAATGCAGACACCTGCATTCATATGCACCTATTCACTTGCATGCTTACACATGTATACATAATAAAAATTAACAAAAATAACATTTTAAAATGCATATGTAGTTTTTTGTTTTTTGTTTTGTTTTGTTTTGGGTTTTGTTTTGGGTTTTGGTTTTGGTTTTGGTTTTGGTTTTGGTTTTGGTTTTGGTTTTTCGAGACAGGGTTTCTTTGTGTAGCCCTGGCTGTCCTGGAACTTACTCTGTAGACCAGGCTGACCTCGAACTCAGAAATCTACCTGCCTCTGCCTCACATGTAGTATTTTTAATAGTTATTTTTTTCTAGTTACCTTTTATAGTTGTGATATGTATTATTTCTATACAATATGATATATATATATATACATATATATACATACAAATATATGTATATATGAAGAAAATAAATTATTTCTTGTTTAATCCTTGTGGTAAGATTTGGATTTCTAACAAGACACCTGAAATAAATATTTATAGGAAGGAGTTGTTATTTGGCCCCATGGTTGTACAAGTTTCAGTCCATTCTCAGCTGTGTCTGTTGCCTTTGGCCTAGGACAAGGGAGAATATCATGGCAAGGAATTCATGGAGAGGCAAAAGTGCTTATGTTATTACTGCCAGGAAGGAAAAAATATAAAGAGGGGGGTCTAATTGCCACTCCTGGCAAGAGAAGACTTGAAGTGACCTAACATCCTTTCAAAGGTCTCAACTCCTCAAGGTTTTATCATCTATTTTTCTTTATTACTGGACACAGGAACAGGGTCCAGTTCCCACATTATTTCCAACAAAGAACTGTGGAAACACACCTTATTTCAAGATTTCTCTTTCTATCATCTAGTCTGAAATTCAGAACCAATGAATGTACTCAGTCCCCAGCAATAGTCCTGTAACAATAGCCTTGAATTAATGCTAACATTAGCTCAGCTCTCTTTAGGATTAACACAGTAAAGCCCACAGCTGTGAGGAGAATGGTGAACAACAACAGTCAGATTGCTCTCCAACTAGGTCAGCAAACAAGGGGTGGAAAGTTTGAAAAAGACTTCTTTGACTGCACTCCCTCCCCTGGGGGTCATATTCTGGCCCACAACTCTTCCAAAAGATATCTACTTAACTGACAGTCACACTGTAAAGGGAACCCCAGAGATCAAGCAGGCACCAGAACCCAAGGGGCCACAATGTGTTTCCCATGTTCAACACAGGCATCTCTCATGATTGATAACTTCTGGTGTGAGTACAGGTAGGAAGGGATTCAGGTTACTTTTCTTATCTTTTCTTTCTTTCTTTCTTTCTTTCTTTCTTTCTTTCTTTCTTTCTTTCTTTTTTTTTCTTTCTTTCTTTTTTTTTTAGATATTTGATATATTTACATTTCAAATGTCCTTTTTCGTGATTTCCCATTCAAAGCCCCCTATACCCTTCCCATCCCCCTGCTCACCATCCCACCCACACCCTCTTCCTGGCCCATGCATTCCCCTATATTGGGGCATAGATCCCTCATAGGACCAAGATCCTATCCTCTCTTTGATAAGCAACTAGGCTACATATGCAGCTGGAGCCATGAGTCCCAACCATGTGTATTCTTAGGTTGGTGATTTAGTCTCTGGGAGCTCAGGGTGTACTGGATAGTTCATATTGTTGTTCCTCCTATGGTGCTGGTAACCACTTCATCTTCTTGGGTCCTTTCTCTAGCTCCTTCATTGGTGACCCTGTGCTCAGTCCAATGACAGGCTGCTTGGATCCACCTCTGTATTTGTCAGCCACTGGTAAAGCCTCTCTGGTGACAGCTATAACAGGCTTCTATCAGTAAGCACTCATTGGCATCCACAAAAGTGTCTGGGTTTGGTTATTGTATATGGAATGGATCCCCGTGTACGGCAGTCTTTGGATGGTCATTCTTTCAGTCTCTGCTCCACTCTTTGTCTCTGTAACTCCTTACATGGGAATTTTGTTCCTCCTTCTAAAAAGGATCAAAATGTCCACACGTTGGGCTTCCTTCTTGGGTTTAATGTGGTTTGTGAATTATATCTTGGGTATTCCAAGCTTCTGGGCTGATATTGACTTATCAGTGAGTGTATATCATGTGTGTTCTTTTGTGATTGGGTTACCTCACTAAGGACAATGTTTTCTAGTTCCATCCATTTGCCTAAGAATTTAATGAATTCATTATTTTTTAATAGCTTAGTAGTACTCCACTGTGTAAATGTATCACATTTTGTATATCCATTCCTCTGTTGAGGGACATCTGGGTTCTTTTCAGCTTCTGGCTATTATAAATAAGGCTTCTATGAACATAGTGGAGCATTTGTCTTTATTACATATTGGAACATGTTCTGGGTATATGCCCAGGAGTGATATTAGTGGGTCCTCAGGTAGTATTATGCACAATTTTCTGAGGAACCGCCAAACTGATTTCCAGAGTGGTTGTACCAGTTTGTAATTCCACGATCAATGGAGGAGTATTCCTCACTCTCCACAACCTCACCAGTATCTACTGTCACCTTAACCATTCTCACTGGTGTGAGGTGGAATCACAGATTTGTTTTGATCTGCATTTCCCTGAGGACTAAGGGTGTTGAACATGACTTTAGGTGCTTCTCAGCTATATGGTATTACTCAGTTGAGAATTCTTTGCTTTGCTCTGTACCCCATTTTAATAGGGTTATTGGGTTATTTGGTTCTTTGGAGTCTAACTTCTTGAGTTCTTTGTATATAATGAATATTAGCCCTCTATCAGATAGAAACAGAAAGTACTCTTACACATTTTGTTTTATGAAGCCACAATTACTCTGATACCTAAAACACAAAGTGATCCAACAAAGTAAGAGTACTTCAGATCAATTTTCCTTATGAATGTCGATGTAAAATACTCAATAAAATTATAGCAAAATGAATCCTAGAACACATCAAAATGATCATGAATCATGATCAATTAGGCTTCATCCCAGGGATGCAAGGATGGTTCAACATATGGAAATCATCAATATAATCAACTATATAAAGAAACTTATAGAAAAAAAAATATGATCATCTCATTAGATGCTGAGAAAGCATCTAAGAAGATCCAACAACCCTTCATGACAAAAGTCCTGGAAAGATCAGGAATTCAAAGCCCAAAAGTAAACATAGTAAAAGCAATATACAGCAAACCAGTAGCCAACATCAAGGTAAATGGAGAGAAAATTGAAGCACTCCCACTAAAATCAGAGACAAGAAAAGGCTGCC
The DNA here is from genome assembly GCF_978045245.1 of Mus caroli. Classification (NCBI taxonomy): domain Eukaryota; kingdom Metazoa; phylum Chordata; class Mammalia; order Rodentia; family Muridae; genus Mus; species Mus caroli. The sequence goes on from NW_028227258.1 coordinate 157,482,705, forward strand.
TACTCTCTCCCTATCTACTCAATATAGTACTTGAAGTCCTAGCCAGAACAATTAGATAATAAAAGGAGATCAAAGGGAAACAAATTGGAAAGGAAAAGGTCAAACTATCACTATTTGCAGATGATATGATATTATATATAAGTGACGCCTAAAATTCCACCAGGGAACTAAACCTGATATAAACAACTTCAGAAAAGTTGCTGGTTATAAAATTAACTCAAACAAATCAGTGACCTTCCTCTACACAAAGGATAAACAGGCTGAGAAAGAAATTAGGGAAACAACACTTTCCCAATAGTCACAAATATTATAAAACACCTTGGTGAGACTCTAACTAAGGAAGTGAAAGATATGTATGATAAGAATTTCAAGTCTCTGAAGAAAGAAATCAAAGAAGAATCCAGAAGATGGAAAGACCTCCCATGCTCATGGATTGGCAGGATTAATATTGTAAAAATGGCTATCTTGCCAAAAGCAATCTACAGATTCAATGCAATTCCCATCAAAATTCCAACTCAATTCTTCACAGATTTAAAAGGCAATTTACAAATACATCTCCAATAGCATAAAAGTATTACATGAATTATTATAACATGAATATCCTATTCATCTAGAATAGAGAAAACTTTTTCTCAACAATAAAAGAACTTCTGATGGAATCACCATCCCTGACATCAAGCTGTACTATAGAGCAATTGTGATTAAAAAAAAAAAAAAGCATGGTAATGATATAGTGACAGACAGGTAGATCAATGGAATAGAATGGAAGGCTCAGAAATGAACCTATGGACATTTAATCTTTGACAAAGGAGCTAATACCATCCAGTAGTAAAAGAGCATTTTCAACAAATGGTGCTGGCTCAACTGGCAGTTATCATGTAGAAGAATGCATATCAACCCATTTTTTAACTCCTTTTACAAAGCTCAGGTCCAAGTGGGTCAAGGACCCCCACCTAAACCCAGGTATACTGAATATAACAGAAGAGAAAGTGGGGAAGAGCACATGGGCACAGAGGAAACTTTCCTGTACATAACACAAATAGCCTATGCTCTAAGATCAAGAATCCACAAATGGAACCTCATAAAATTGCAAAGCTTCTGTAAGGCAAAGGACATTGTCAATATTACACAGATTGGGAAAAGATCTTTACCAATCCTACCTATGATAGAGGGCTAATATCTTTTTTTTTAATTGGATATTTTATTTGTTTACATTTAAAATATTATCCTGTTTCCCAGTTTTCCCTCTGCAACCCCCCCGTAACATCCCCCTTACCCTGCTTCTAAGAAGATGCTTACCCACCCACCCACCCATTCCTGCCTCACTGTGCTGCACTGGGACATCAAGCCTTCAGAGGACCAAGGCACTCCCTTCCTATTCATGCCAAATAATACCCCTTCAGCTCCTTCAGTCCTTCTCTTAACTTTGCAGTTGAGGTCCATGTGCTCAGGGTGGTAATTGGCTTTGAGCCTTCATATCTGTATTGGTTAGCATCTAGCAGAGCCTCTCAAGAGATAGCTGTACCAGGCTCCTGTCAGCAAATACTTCTTTGCATCCACAAAGTGACTGGGTTTGATGTCTACATGTGGGATGGAACATCAGTTGGTTGAGTCTCTGGATGGCCTTTCCTTCAGTATCTGTTCCACTCTTTGTATTTATAGAGGAGCAATACAGGATTAAAATTTGGTAAATGGATGGGTGGCCCCATTCCTCAACCATGGGATATGCCTAACATCTGGATATGATATCCACAGGTTCTTCCTCCCCTTTGTGGATGTATTTCAGCTAATATCATCCCCCTGGGATGGTACTGGGAGTACTGGGAGACTCTTGCTTTCTTGGCATCTGGAACTTTCTGGTTGGTCCCCCCAATTCCCCATCCCCCATTGCTACACATCTCTGTTCAATTTCCTTGTCCTCTGTATATGTCCTCCATCTCCTTCCATAACTGATTCTGCTACTCTTTTTACCCATCCCTTCTCTCTTCCTCCCATGTCACTCCAGCCCTCTACTTTCTTGATTATATGGATAAAAAATGCATGGTATTGGTACAGAAATAGATAGATCAATGGGATATAATTGAAAACCCAGAAATGAAACCTTATACCTTTGGTCCCTTGATCTTAAACCACCCAGTGGAAAAAAGACAGCATTTTCAACAAATGGTGCTGGTTCTACTGGAAGTTAGCATGTAGAAGAATGCACATTAATCCATTCTTATCTCCTTGTACAAAGTTCAAATTCAAGTGGATCAAGGACCACCAACCTAAAACCAGATACACTGAATCTAATAGAAGAGAAAATGAGGAAGTGTCTTAAACACATGTGCATATGGCAAAAATTCCTTAACAGAACACCAGTGGCTTATGCTCTGTGATCAAGAATCATCAAATGGGACTTCATTAAATTGCAAATTTTCTGTAAGGGAAAGGAGACTGTCAATAGAACAAAAGGGAAACCACCAGATAGGGGAAAGATTTTTATGAATCCTACATCTTATAGAGGGCTAATATCCAATATATACTAAGAGCTCAAGAAGTTAAGATTCCAGAGAACCTAATAACTCTACCAAGAAATATGGAAAAGTGCTAAACAGAGAATTCTCAACCGAGGAAACTCAAATGGCTGAGAAGTACCTAAAGAAATGTTCAACATACTTAATCATCAGAGAAATGCAAATCCAAACAGTCCTGAGATTCCACCTCGCACCAGTAAGAATGGCTAAAATCAAAACCCCAAGTGACAGCAGATTCTAGCAAGGATATGAAGAAAGAGAAACATTCTTCCATTGCTGTTGGGATTGCAAGCTGGTACAACTACTCTGGAAATCAGTTTGGCAGTTCTTCAGAAATTTGGACATAGTATTAACTGAGGACCCAGCTGTACCACTCCCGGGCATATACCCAATAGATTCTCCAATACATAACAAGGATAAATGCTCTATTATGTTCATAGCAGGCTTATTTATAATAGCCAGGATCTGGAAAGAACCCAGACGTCCCCCAACAAAGGAACTGATACAGAAAATGTGGTACATTTGCACAATGGATTTCTACTCAGCTATTAAAAACAATGAATTCATGACGTTATTAGACAAATGGATGGAACTAGAAAATATCCTTAGTGAGGTAACCCAATCACATAAGAATACACATGGTATGCACTCACTGATAAGTAAATATTAGCACAAATGCTTGGGATACCCATGATATAATTCACAAACCACATGAAGTTCAAGAGAAAGGAAGGAAAAAGAGTGGATGCTTCAGACCTACTTAGGAGGGGGATTCAGGTTTCTTTAAAGGGTATCAGGAGTTTTGAAAATGCTCTAGTGATTATATGAGCAGCACAAATTTAACTTGATTATTGTTTGTTTTCTTTTTCTTGATTTTTCTTTTCTTTCTTTCTTCTTTCTTCTTTCTTTCTTTCTTTCTTTCTTTCTTTCTTTCTTTCGTACTTCCTTCCTTCCTTTTTTCCTTTCTTTCTTTCTTTCTTTCTTTCTTTCTTCCTTCCTTCCTTCCTTCCTTCCTTCCTTTCTTCCTTCCTTCCTTCCTTCCTTTTTTCCTTTCTTTCTTTCTTCCTTTCTTTCTTTCTTTCTTTCTTTCTTTCTTTCTTTCTTTCTTTCTTTCTTTCTTCCTTCCTTCCTTCCTTCCTTCCTTTCTTTCTTTCTTCCTTCCTTCCTTCCTTCCTTCCTTTTTTCCTTTCTTTCTTTCTTTCTTTCTTTCTTTCTTTCTTCCTTCCTTCCTTCCTTCCTTCCTTCCTTCCTTCCTTCCTTCCTTTCTTTCTTTCTTTCTTTCTTTCTTTCTTTCTTTCTTTCTTGAGATGGTTTTAGACCTTGCAGGACTTGGAAGTGAGTGGACTTGGGGTTTATGATGTGAAAAATCTCAAGTATTCAATAATAATATTGATAAACTTAAACAATGAAAAACAATTATGTTTAAATAGCTCTGTCAAATTGTGTAGTGTAGTTCATGTCCACATTAAAAGCTGTTTAGAGTGGTTAAGAGCACTGACTGCTCTTCCAGAAGTCCTGAGTTCAAATCCCAGTAACCGCATGGTGGCTCACAACCATCTGTAATGGGATCTGATGCCCTCATCTGGTGAGTCTGAAGATAGCTTCAGTGTATCCATATAAATAAAATACATAAATTTTAAAAAGCTGTTTAGAAAACTCATATGATGGTGGACCTAAGATTATACTGTCCTGGTTTTATACTTTTATCGTACCATTCAATATGTAACTTGGGGAATGTGGAAAAATACTTAAAGGTTTTCAACCACATAAACAAAAATTTAAGACTATTTATTCTGCTACTTAGTTTTATATTGTATTGCCTAAGGTAGCATTAGAATTCCATAAGTGTAAAGTGAATGAATAATAGTTTATCACTTAATTTGGTACTATATCTAATCTCATTGGGCAGAGATGGAATGCTGTGTTCTTAGTGAAAGTGAAAAATGATTGGGTATTAAAGACTGCCAATGAGAAATAAAACATTAATATAGAAGTCTAGGTTTCTTTATTAGGTCAACATGAGATTATCCACTCATTGTTATCAAACTTGAGGATCACGGTCTGTGCCAGTGACACTTCCAGCCACCATTCCTGAGTAAGTCAACAGGAGGAGAAAAAAATAATAGTGGTCATCATAAAAAAAAGGTTTATTCAACAGGGCTACATTGGGAAGAAGGGGAAAGAGACTCAACTCGTTCAAATGCATCTTATGTTCTGAGATAAAAGTTTAAATAGAGGGCCAAAGTTGCATACATCTACCCAGTCCCTGCCAAGTTCAAGGTGTGATATAACTCACTATTGATCCATTGATGTCTGAGCATCAGTTGCATCCTGTAAGCTGGTATAACTAGAGTTCAGAGCTGTGAAAACTGTTTTCTGAGATGGAATTTCACCCTTGTGGTGTGCATTTTTCCTCATCCAGCTTGAGCTTCCTGGGGATATTCACAGTTTCAATAGTCTAATACTCAGATTGAGAAATGACTGTGTTTAGAATATCTTCATTTCTGCCAGGCTGACTCCAATCCTATCTCTATGATTTGTAGACTTTTATCATCTTGATAGTTCTACTCTTGTTTATGTTTATATTGAAAAACATTAACTTCATTATATTATTAAATCCTCATAAGGACTATGGTGACTATGTATATCTGCTACATATTGCAGAAGACATAGTCAAAATAATATCTATTAAACAGTTTTGTGCCACACATTTTATGTAAAAAGTGTCAATATCAAATTGTAAAAATCCTTCTAGCCTATTTTTCTAATCACTCAGCATTTCTTTGTGAAATGGTGTACCAGAAAGTATGTGTCCAAACAAAACAACCAAGATTAGCTATTCTATGGCTTTTCTTAGGAACATGTAAACAAATGTCTATTCATTTTAGATAGGTCACCAGGGTCAAACCAAAAAGAAAGAAACACACACACACACACACTCATAATCAGCAACGAGCTAGCCAACTGTAGTTTGATGAACCAATGAGTTTAGTTGGGTTTGGATAGTTTTAGTCTAATTAACAGGAGAATGGGCAACTTACAGTCAGTGTAGCTGAAGAAGTTGTTAAGTATTCACATATCCTCAGGGAGAACATGCTTGAACTTGAAGAGAGCAATGGTGATATCCAGAGGAGCAGTCTACCATTCTGCCATTGAGTATTCTACCACATCTGGCCCTCATATTTCCCTCTAATGACACACTTCAAACAAATATCAGAAGATCGATTTCTTATTCAGTGAAGACAAAAGACCACATTTGAATCAAAATATATTTTCAGCCTTAATAATCAACCTGAATACTGTATCAGGAAACACTTAAAAAGATTAAAGAGGAATAAATTAACAAGATTAATCTGCAATTCATTCTGACTAACACACAGATGTGGAGCTCAGAGTCAGGGCTCTCAATTTGAATGGGTTTCCTCTCATCTAATTTCATGCAGTCAATATTTAAAACACTAATAGCTCCTCTCTATTATTAACCAGCACCCATTACAATTTTTGATGCTAATATTTTAATGCTGAGTTCCACCCCTTCCTGAGCACCATGTTTTACATTTGGCAATATAGCAGCTTGTAGCAAATTAGTGTTGGGCTGATGTTGTCAGTAACATCTTGCAAGAAAAATTCAAACTATAAGAAGACTTCAGAAAATAAAGATAATTGGTAACATGTCATACATTTTAATTATAAAACTGGGAAATCATTATTTTTAACTTTCCCTTAATAAATACAGAATTTTTATTTTTTGAGAATTTCCTTATTTGTTCCTGAATTTCTTTTTCATACAATCACTTTTGATTATAGTTTTAGCTTCACAGCTCTTCCCAGGCATTATCCCCTATGCTACACCTTTTCTATCTCATTAGAAAAAAATGATAATAAATGCCATGAAGATAAAATAATAAACAAACAGGAATAGAGCAAAACAAGGAAACAGGAAAAAAAGGCTCAAAGAAAAAGCACAAGGAACCCATACAGACATTGAGACACATACATATGCACACACAGTTGGAAACCATAACATATTTGTAAAAGATTTGCAAGGTTAAAAAATAGAAAGAACCAAGGCAGAAAAATATCAGATAAACACATCCAAAAATAGCATTGATTTTGCTTTGTGTTGGCCATCTACTTCTTGTTGGGCATGTAGCATGCCCATAAGTGCAGCTTGAATACCAACTGAGAGTCCACTGGAGAAAATTAAATTTTCTAATTATTAGTTGGAAATAGGATCTACATTAGAGATAGAGGCTTATATATTATGTATCTTCTACACCTCAGCATTTGAACTATATCTGGCTTATGCCTCTATAGTCCCTGTACATATTGCTATGTTTGCTATGAGTTCATATTTGTGTCAATACTGGTTTTTTATTTTATTGAAAATAATTTTTCATATAATATATCCTGACCATGGTTTACTCTCCCTCCACTCCTCCAAGTTTCACCCTACTTTCCCTCTCATCTGGATCAACCCCCTTTCTTTCTTTGATTACAAAGTAAACAGGCTTCTAAGGGATAAGAGTATAATAAAATAAGATACAAAAATATAAAATAAAAAACAAACTCATCCAAATAGGACAAAACCAATAGAAAGTAGAAAGCCTAAGAGAAGGCAAAAGAAACAGATATAGATGTGGAGAACCACTTATTTATTCACTCCAAAATCCCATAAAGACTAAACAAGAATAACAGCAACAACAACAACAAAAATCCCTGAAAGCCATAGTATATTCACAAAGAATTTTTATAGTTAAAATAGAGAAAACTAAATAAAAAGATAAAAAGCTGAAAATCTTTTAAAAGAGAAGATAAAATAAGATACAAAAAAGATAGAATAAAAACAAATACATCCTAAAGAAAAGATATGTCCATGAAATGTCTTTATCAGACAGGGGACCTCCAAAGAGGCTCTTGAGTTAGCTTCCTGCTGGTTTCTACTGCTGCATGTGTAGCTTAATCTTAAGACTACTTTGTTTCAACAATGAGAATCCTTGGAGAAAACTGAATGTCTTTTTGTAAGCGGTTATCAATTGGAGATTGTGTCTAAGTTAGGGACAGATATTTGTGTCCATGTCCCCATCTATCTCTAATATGCCATCTGGTGCAGACCCATGTTGACCTTCTCATGCACTTAATCTCTTTGGGTTCATATATGTGTTAGTCCTGTTGTGTTTGAAGGGTTTTATCTCCTTGATATCCTAAACTCTGTCTCTTATGCTCTTTGTGCCTCCAACATTAATGTTTCACAATATTATAATATCATAGGATAATGAACAATCAGAAAAATATTATTATCTCTCAAAACCTATGGGAAAACCATGTTAACAAGGAAACTAATTTGGAATTTTCAAATGAACACTTTTTTTTTTCCAAAACTACAGGAATGCATTCTGTGAGATGCACAAACTGAGAACTGAGGGAACACATCAAGGAGAAACTCCAGAAACATTTTGCATTCATTGGATACATAAAGCATGCCTATAATCCTAGGATTAATTACTCAGAAGCAGAGAGACCACGAAGTTGAGATCAACTTGGACTACACAGAAATGTGAAGACAGTCTATGTTACAGAGATGAATGTTTTCTGAACAAATGTGTTTATGCATATTTATGTGTGTGTCTTACAGTATTGACATATACTGACATATTGACAAATATATGTTGAATTCTAAAATTTTCATGAACATTTCTCACTACTTAGAGTACCTGAAGCTATTGATTATAATTCTAAAAACCTGAATACTAACCACTTAGAATATATCCCAAGAATAATGCTGCCTATTAAAATGAAGTTACGTCTATAATAAGCTGTATGCATTAAGTCGCATAAACACCATTTCAGTGTTTTACAACTCTTCCTTAATTGCTACCAACAATGCCATGTTGAGATAGGTGCTATTAGAACTATTTTATAGACAAAGACATTATGCCTTAGAAAAGTTAATTCATCTAGACTAATCATTTAAGTGGTGAGTTGGGGTTTGAACCCAGTTGCCTAACATCAAAGTTCTCAATCTTAAACATCCTTCAAAAATTGACATCAAACAATGGGATATAATTTCAGACAATTAAATTAAAGCACACACACAATATGTAGAAACTTTTGGATCAGATTTTTATTACTAATTCAGGCAGCCCACTTAGATGTAAATAAATATTTGTTACAGCTTCTCTAACGTTTCAACAAAACTGTTTGAAAAATTGAATATCTGAGAAGAAATACTGCCAAAGAGTAGTTATATAAGAGAATCACTGGTAAAACGTATCTTGAAAAAAAATTTATTTTGGAGTATAATTCTGAGTGCTTTTAAAACAAAAGCTTTTAGAGAGTCAGTCTCAGCAATTCTCACACTTATCTGCAACAGCAATTGTTCAGAGAATAAATTGCATGCATGGGAAGATTGTTCTCCATTGACTTGAAGCACTAAGTAATTATCTCATTCTGTACCACCAAATCTGCTCAGTAAGTTAAAATAGACTCAACTTGATGAAGTATGTAATTTGAAATTCTTAAGATTGTAATTTGAATGATTACTTTTTTCCATAAGCTGCTTAGAGATTTTTTCATTTGTAAAAGCTAAAACATTTGGCTATGGAAACAGCATCAACAGAACTTGACATGCAATCCTTTGTTTATTAATCATCTTCTCTTGATAATCTAAATGATGATTAGTCTTGCCTCAGCGAATTCTTTACTCTTCTAATACACATATAGTTTAATCCCTGTTACACATTCTGATTTGTCATAATTTGAGAAGTGGAATTATCAGACAATCCTTTCAAACTCAAAAGTGATTAGGGCAAAAGAAAATATTTTAAATGTAAGAGAAATAGTTTTTTTTTTAAGTATATTTAGCTTTGAACAGATGTCATATGTATTATAAGAAGTAGTTATATAATTTAATCTCTAACTGAAAAAATTAATCATACTTGACAACTGTAATTCAACTAGAAGATTTCTTTGTCATTTAGATTTACATTATATTTTATTTTTATTAAATATGAAACATTACACATTGCAATAAATTGAAATAAAAACTATCTAATTTGTAGGACAAAATCTTTTTCATGCAAATAAAGTTTTGGAAATGAATGGGGATGAAAACTGTTCATGAATACATTTAAAAATTATTTTTCAGAAAGGTAATATTACTCTGTACATAGTAAAAATGGTGTAAATATTTTAATTATACTTATTCTTTTTATATGAGTGAATTTATATTATAAAGAGTATGGTTAGATAGTATAAACAGTATATAGTATTAGCAGTATATAGTATAAAGAATAGAATTCAAGTATCAACCTAGAATGGAAACAGCTGGACAAATCTTAGACAATACATTTATTTTTGTGTGGTTGAATTCATAGGCAAGTCTCAGACAATATTAATTGACTTTGACCAACCATCTATTCTATTTTAGGATGATCCTGACTTGTACACTTTGCAAAGTCAGCTGTTGACTTCTTAATTCTCTACCCTTCCTTTGTCTGTACCAAAGTGTTCTTTACATCTCATGGTTTTACCCCAGCTTTCTATTGTTAACTGACTTCCTAATCCTGCTGTTTAACATTCAGTTTCTTCTTTCCTACCTTAATTCTATGTTTGCACTCATTTAAATAGAAAAGTCATGAGATCTACAAAGATTACTTAGTAGGTAAGAGCACTTACATTCAGAGCAAAAGGATGTGACCATGGATCCATAACACCCTGACAGAAGCTTGTTATAGCTATCACTACAGAGGCTTTACCAGTGGCTGACAAATATAGAAGTGGATCCTCCCAGTCTATCACTGGACTGAGCACAGGGTCACCAATGAAGGAGCTAGAGAAAGGATCCAAGGAGCTAAAGTGGTTACCAACTCCATAGGAGGAACAACAATATGAACCAACCAGTAGCCCCCAGAGCTCCCTGGGACTAATCCACCAACCAAAGAGTACACATAATGGGACTGATGACTCCAGCTGCATAGGTAGCAAAGTATGGCCTAGTTGGTCATCAATGGAAGGAGAGGTCCTTGGTCCTGTGAAGGCTCTATGATCCAGTGTAGGGGAATGTCAAAGCCAGGAAGCAGGAGTGGGTGGGTTGTTGGGGCGGGGGCGGGGGGGTAAGACATAGGGTGTTCTCGGAGGGGAAACCAGGAAAAGCAGATAACATTTGAAATGTAAATAAAGAAAATATCTAATAAAAACCTCTAAAAAAAAAAGAAATATTGTAGGAGAAATTGAGGAAAGCACCCTCTAGCCTCCATATGTGCAGGGATAGGTACAAACACCTGAATACACATGTGTGCATACATCACACCAATCATACACATAAACAGAAGTTTCTACAAAAGATTAGCTTTCTATGATTAATGTTAAATAAAAGTCTATCCTTGGTTGTTTACTTTTGTTTTTGCTTTTCAATTTGAAATCACTGAAGTAATAGAAAAAAATGAAGGCAAAAAAAAAAAAGTTGGCCAAAAATGTAGGCAAATTTCCAATGTTTGGAAATTGTGTACTTTAAAACTAACTAGGCATGTGGGATATAATTATACTTATCTGCTTGATCTGCTTCATTCTAGCATAGTATCAATTTTACTATATGGTTTACAAAATGCTAGTCTCATGTGATACTTACAGGAGTATTGAGAACATCAATCTTTAAGGTATTTTTATGTTTGGTGTTTATTAAAATAAAATGAACAATTTTATTAATTTTATTAATTTTTTCAAGTATTTTACTGAGCTGTTTTCCTCAATCAATGCTATCCTGCCAAGTCTCAGTACACTCTATAAATATGTGTGAAACTTCAAAAAGAAACAGACTTATCCAACCATTCAGATAAGGTAGTAAATGATAAAAGCAAATAATGGTGAGTCTGAGAGATATTGGCTCCTGTGATACCAAATGCAAGTCTTGCCATGTACAATGCCTTGCTTCCCTAGGTCATTGCCTCACACATGACTTATACAGGCCTAAAGTCAATCTTGGTTAAAAGAGAAAGTGAACAGTTTGGTTAAGCAAATTGACAAATACATATCTTCTGAGAAAACCGATGTCCATCCATCACTTATGTACGCTGATGTGTGAGTACCACCTGCCTGGCTGCTGAAGGAAAGAAACAAGTTGGTTTATTAGATTAACATCACACCCAGCTTAATCATGGGAGAGCTAGTATGCTTGCTAGAGCATGTTTTTAAATTATTCAAGGCTCTTTATAATGGCAAACAAGTACACATAAGTATACTAACAAGTATACATACAAGGGCATGTTTTTAATATGAAGGCTTCACAACCATGTTAATGAAGAAACAATTCTATTTTCCTTTACCAGTAATATACTTCTGAAATTCTATTGAGTGGCCCAATAACAAGAAGTTATAATAAGTATGGTACATAGTCATTTTTTATATAGTAATTTTTATTCAATAACCTCATGATTAAGATTGTGCTGTGTTGATCTATGCCTATTTATTCTAATTTGAAGGACATAAGACACAGTGTATAGTACCTGGTGAGGATATTTAGCCCAATTTGGTAAACAGTAAAATTGTTCAAAGAAAGTTTTACTGCCATTCGTATTCCACTTCCAGGCTTTCGATAGAGTCAGTTCTGATTACTTCATTGAGCAGCTGCACCGAATCCATTGACATACCTTAAGCAACCCCAGAGTGGCTGGAAAGTTTGTGATGTCTCAGCTTCTCAGTAATGTGAAAACTAAGACATATCTATCAAGTTTTTCTCTCTGTTCACCTGACTTACAATATAGTATTAATTATAATATATTATTATACACAATATAATATTAATACAAGTCAAAATGCCATTTGAGACAGGGAAGGTCTACATATATAGTATACTTATGATACATTATTTAATGCATAACAGCATAAAATGGAATTACAGAAAATGTAAATCTGGCAGTTTGAAGCAGTATTATCTCTAAACTGAAACACGCTGCTTAGTCTATCTGAATCCTATCACCTACTTACAAGTGCCTATAATCACTGAGTCAAAAAGTTCAGAAATAACAAAAAATATTTTTGAATTTCTTCCATAGACAACCAAAATTCATCTGTTAGGAATAGGCAGCCTTCAAGCTAGAAGTTTTTCATGACATTGTAGAACCAGAAAATATGAGTTCTTTTCAGATACAAAAGTTCCAAATATAATCTAAATCTATTATGTCTTAATTTTCTTATGTAACAAAAATACTTAATTACTTTTACTCATAAAGTTTGCTTCTGGTATAACTTGATTTTTTATTATATGCAACAAAGTTGTGAAATAGTATTCACTTTAACAATATAATGAAGATTGTGATAGTCCTTGAAGTTGCTTTAGGAAGACAATGATGTTTAAGAAGAGGGAGGGGAACTTTGCAGGAAACAAATGAAAATGAAAGCTATAAGGGATTCCATTAGATAGGATGTTTCTGTGGTAAGGATTAATAAAACATGACTACAGTAAGTTCCCCTGTAGCAGGAGTACATTTATACAATCAGTAAATGAAAGAAGAGATTACTAGAAGGGCTATGAGAAATCTGTTTTGATCATTAGACTTTAGAAAAAGAAGGTGAAAGGATTTATGTTGAGGAAGAAATTAATGGATTGGCAGTGAAACTCAATAGAAAGAGATGTATTGGCAACAAAAAATGTAAGAGAAAATTTTTGAGAAAAGGATTGTTGTAAACTCTGGAGCCACGGGAGTTGTTTGAGTTATTGGGAACAAAAAATGTAAGAGAAAATTTTTAAGAAAAGGGTTGTTGTAAACTCAGGAACCAGGGGAGATGTTTTAGTTATGGGACAAAAAGGTCTTATTTAGGCCTAATTTCTACAAATAAATCAGAGATAGAGCAATAAAAATGGGAGATGGCTGAGAGATTTATAAAGGCTCACTCAACATTGGCAGGTATGTAAAGATAGCTTATTTCAGCAGTCTCCTGATTTTAAAAAGACAATCTGACAAACCTGCAGTACTATCTGCTCCCAAACATGGTTTTTTTTTCTCACATCAGTAGAATTTATTCTGGCATTTCTTATAATAATAATAATATAATTAACCAGTAATTATTTAAAAATAACTGTAAGCAATGGTCATCCTTTCCTTCTAGCTATCTTTTATTCTTTTTCAATATAGAACTAAGAATATGGCAATAATGAAGATGGAAAGATTGCTCAGAGCTAATAGCACATGCTTCTCTGCCAAAGGAACCTAATTTGGCTCTCAGCACACACCAGGCCAGCTCAAAACTGTCTTTAACTACAGCTCCAGATGATCCAGACCTTCAGTTTGCCCTCTTGGGCATCCTCAAATATGAGCATACATTCATACAAACACACACATATATAAAAATATCTTTAGTGTTGACAAATAGTTAATTACAAAGTTAGCATATCATGTTTCAAGATTAGTAAATAAAATGTTCGTGAAAATAATAGTGCAATTATATAGTAAGAATAAGAAATGAGAGATAACAACTATTTCCTAGCAGTTCTGTGGTTTGGGTACTTGGAGTATCATTATAATATTGAAGAGAGGATGCTAAAGATGTGAAGACTTAGTATCACTATATGCAGATAATATGATAGTATACTTGAGTGATGCAAAATTCCACAAGAAAACTCCAAAACCTGAAAAACAGTTTCAGCAAAATGGCTGGATATAAAATTAAACAAATATGTAACCTTCCTATACTCAAATGAACAGGCTGAGAAAGAAATTAGGGAAATGACACCCTTTACAAGAGTCACAAATAATATAAAATACATTGTAGGGCAGTAACCAAGCAAGTAAAAGATCTGTATGACAAGAACTTCAACTCTGAAGAAAGAAATTGAAGAAGATCTAAGACAATGTAAAGATCTGCCATGCTCATGGATTGGCAGGATGAATATAGTGAAAATAGCTATCATGCCGAAAGCAATCAACAGATTCAATGCAATCCCCATCAAAATTCCTATTAAATTCGTGATAGGGTTAGAAACAGCAATTCTCAAATTAATTTGGAATAACAAAAAAACCATGGTAGCAAAAACTATAATCAACCATTAAAGAAGTTCTGTAGGGATTACTATCCCTGACTTCAAGCAGTATCACAGAGCAATAGTGATAAAACTCTGTAATATTGGTACAGAGATAGGCAGGTTGATCAGTGGAATAAAATTGAAGACCCAGAAATGAACCCACTCACATATGGTCACATGATCTTTGACAAAAGAGCTAAAAATCATCCAGTGGAAAAAAGACAGCATTTTCAATAAATGATGCTCCTTCAACAGGAGGTCAGCATGTAGACTAATGCAAATCAACCTATACTTATCACCTGGTACAAAGATCAAGACGAAGTGGGTAAAGGATCTCCATGTAAAACCAGATACACTGAAACTCATACAGAAGAAAGTGGTAAAGACCTTGAACTCATGGGCATAGGAGAAAATTTCCTGAACAGAACAGCAATGGCTTATGTTCTAAAATCAATAATCATCAAATGGAACCTCATTAAATTTCAAAGCTTCTGTAAGGCAAATGAGACTGTCAATAAGACAAAATGGCAACCAACAGATTGGAAAAATATCTTTACCAAACCTACATTCAATGGACAGCTAATATTCAATATAATATAATATATATATATATATATATATATATATATATATATGCCCAAAAGCTTGGATATCCAAGATACACTAGACCACGTGAAACTCTAGAAGGAAGATCAAAGTGTGGGTGTTTTGCTTCTTCTTAGAATGGGAATAAAATACTCATGAAAGCAAATACAGAACCAAAGTGTGCATCAGAGTCTGAAGGAAAGGCCATCCAAAAATTGCCCAATTTGGCAATACATTCCATATGCAGTCACCAAATCAAGACACTATTGTGGATGCCAAGAAGTGCATATTGATAGGAGCCTGATATGGCTGTGTACTGAGAGGCTCTGCCAGATCCTGACATCCAGAGGTGGATGCTCACAGCCAACCATTGGACTGAGCACAGGGTTCCCAATGGAGAAGTTAGAGAAAGGACTGAAGGAGCTGAAGGGGTTTGTAACCCCATAAGAAGAACAATAGTATCAACCAATTAGACCTCCCAGAGCTGCCAGGGAATAAATCACTAACCAAGGTGTACACACGGAGGGACCCATGGCTCCAGCCACATATGTAGCAGAAGATGGCCTTATCGGATATCAGTGGGAGGAGAGGCCCTTAGTCCCGTGATTGCTAGATAACCCAATGTTGGGGAAATCTAGGGTGGGTAGGAAAGAGTGGATGGGTAGTGGGTAGAAGCAGGGGAAGGGGTAATGGGATAGGGAGTTCCTTATGCAGGTAACCCGGAAAGGGGACATCATTTAAAATGTTAATAAAGAAAATATCCAATAAAAAATGAGAGAGAGAGAGAGAGAGAGAGAGAGAGAGAGAGAGAGAGAGAGAGAGAGAGAGAGAGAGAGAGAGAGTTGATCCTGTCAGGCACTGATAAGAACATCAATGCCAACTGAATGCTAAATTTTACATCCATAATTTCTCCAAGAAAGTGAAGCAACTCTTCTATTTCCAGTGTGTGCTCCATCAAAAACACTTTCCTTATTTGCAGTCTCTTCTTCCTGAAATTTCAGTGTTCTACATCCTAAGTGTCCCTGACTCTTCTTATCATACAGGTGATAATTCATTTGACCCCTTTCTCTGAATGTCTGGAGCTGAGCTATGCAAAGTTGCTTCCACATACTTCTCAACCTCTGACCCAGCACGTTTTTTTTTGTTTTTGTTTTTGTTTTTATTCCAACAGCACTTTCTCACATTAACTGATACTTTAATTTTGTACTCCATTGACATTTAGCATCTTGTGCTAGAAAGTAAGCTGCATTAAGAATATCCTCTCATTCATATCATTGACTCAGCGTATAAAAATCTTGTCTTGCATATATCTGACAATTAATGTGTGCCTGTGTTTAACTTTTCAACAACACCTGGAAAAACAAAACCTACATAAAGAAAGGAGGACTGACTTTGTTTAACATTTTCAGAGATTTAAGCCACAGAGAATGGCTGTTTTGTTTCTGGATTAGCATTGCAGAACAACATTGTAACACTAGGTAGAGCAAAGCTATTCATTCAAGGTAGCCAGAAGCAGAGAAGTAAATTGTCAAGAAAACCTTTTCACCACCTTGCCTTCACCAATCTGGCCCCTTCTTCTAGCACTCACTCAGCTATAACCTCAAAATGGATGGACTTATTAATGAGACTGGCATCTCATGATTCAGTCATCTCTCATTGACCCCAGTAACTGTATATCTAAAGAAACAATATTTTCTGATTTTAGTGTATTACTCAAGAATATCTAATTCCATAGCTCATTACACAAGGCATTTTTCTCAAGGGCCTGAGAAGGTAGGAACGGGCTATATTTCCCTAGAGGATCAGGAAAATAGAGGAAAAACAGCATTCCTGCTGAGATAAGGGGAAGAGAATAGAAAGAAAACTGTAGATAGAAATATCATGACATACATAATTTAGCAGAACAGTTTCGATTAGTTAAGTGCATTTAGTCAAGAGGAGGAATGGTAGGTAACATCTAGAGCAAAACTAGCAGGAAAAACATATTGCTTAGTCACATGACTTACAAAATTTAATGACATTGAAAATAACAAAGGCAAGTAGAATAAGGCATGAAGATTTATGGTTGTTGCTCCAGAATTTCTGTGTCTGAAAGTAGCTTGCTTTGAGTTCTAGTCTACTCTGGGCTATATAATGAGACTCAATGAAATAAAACCCAATGTATACTATGCTAGGAACAAACTCCTGAAAAAAACATGAAGGTTTTATTTCAGTTTACATCTTGAGGTGACACAGGCCTCACGGTGATGTGATTGTGGCAGAACCTGAAGAGGCCCGTCATCATATCCACACTCAGGAAGCCTCAAGAGCAAAAGAATTCTGGCGCTCAGCTATTTCTTTCCTTGTATTCACTCTAGAAACCCAATAGAAAGCATACCACTCATAGTTATAATGTTCCTTTCTACATCAATTAACCTAATTAGATAATCCCTCAGAGTGTTGGGTGTCTTTTGGTGATTCTAAATCCTGACAAGCGAACAATCAATATCAACACTATTTATCAAGGTCTTTAAAGGGCTTCATTGCCATGTTTTGTCATCATTCCCCTCAATAAACTCTATGGTCATGCACTGGGTCCCAACTTTTGGTTATTTCACCGACAGACATTCAGTCTTAGTGTCGTGCTCATGTATGTCGCTGGCACTCGGGTCACTGTCCTTTCTCTGGACTCTGTCACTAATACATTCTAGAAAGTTTCTCTTCCCCAGAAAACTGCATACTTGCATTTGAAAGAAATCCTTAGTTCCCAATTTTTTTCTTTGTTCCTTTCACAAACTTGAAGGCTTGAAAAGACAAAGACAAAAAAAAAAAATTAATGTACTTTCAAATGTCACACCAAACTGTCCTATGCAATTCCTTTTCTCTACATTCTAAACTGAAGTGTTTACTAAGAATCGCTTCATGGATATTAAAAAACAAAAAACAAAAAAAGAAAGAAAGAAATTACCTGTCCTGTTTTGCTTTCTCTTTCAGTGATAAACGCTAAGACTCTGCTCCCTGCCACCCAGTAGCAGCTTGGTATAGGAAAGGATTTCTTTCAGTTTATGTTTCCCAGGTTATAGTCCAACACTAAGGGAAGATATGGAAGGAGCATGAGGCATAAGGGCAATGTAGGAATCCTATTGTTCTACTAGATAAGTCTTGCACTCTCCCAAGAAAGCTGTCAAGTGCAAATTGTAACTTTTTCTAAAAAGTTATAATGAAAGTCAGTGTCTCTTGCTTTATCAGATATGTTTCTTAAAATAAGATGGCAGTTACATTAGATAAAAATTTCTCTCCACGGAAGGAAGGTCCATCCAAAAACTGCCCCACCGGGGCATCCATCCCATAAACAACTACCAAACCCAGACACTATTGCATACGCCAGCAAGATTTTGCTGAAAGGACCCTGATATAGCTGTCTCTTATGAGACTATGCCACTGCCTGGCAGATACAGAAGTGGATGTTCACAATCATCTATTGGATGAAACACAGGGGTCCCTAATGAAGAAGCTAGAGAAAATACCCAAGGAGCTAAAGGGGTCTGCAACCTTATAGGAGAAACATCAATATGAACTAATCAGTACCCCCCCCCAGAGCTTGTGTCTCTAGTTGCATATGTAGCTGAGGATGGCCTAGTCAGCCATCAATGGGAAGAGAGGCCCTTGGTCTTGTGAAGATTATATGCCTCAGTACAGGGGAATGTCAGGACCAGGAAGTAGGAGTGGGTGGGTTGGAGAGTAGAGCAGGGGGAAGGTATAGGGGACTTTCAGGGAAGAAAAGCATTTGAAATGTAAATGAACAAATAATCAAAAAATAAATAAATAAATTTCTCTCCAATAAAATGAAGGCATCTAATTTAGCCTCATGTTTTCTTCTTTTGTTTTCAGAATGATGTTGTTGTTTTGTTTGTTTGGTTTTTTTGGAAAATTATAATAAGTAAAGAAAAAAGGAATCTGGGTTAAATGTTAACTCTGCAGTTAAAAAATGGCATTTGAGAGAGCGCAGGGTCGGCTGACACCTGCCAGCTACCCACGACCCCTGCCACAGGATTTTGAGACTGCTGGTGAGTGGAACACAGCTTCTGCTCCAGTCCAATCACACGGGAACTGAGACTGCTCTGGTTGGGGAGAGAGAAATCCGGCCAACATAGGGCCACAAGCCTCTTCCGGTCAGAAAAGCACCTGGGAAGCAAGGGCGCAGGGTCGGCTGACACTCGCCAGCTACCCACAACACCCGCCACAGGATCTTAAGACTTCTGGTGAGTGGAACACAGCTTCTGCTCCAATCCAATTGCGCGTGGGACCTGAGACTGCACTAGTTAGGGAAGCAGAAACCGGCCATAGTAGGGCCACAGGCCTCATCCTGCCAGATCAGCACCTGGGTAGCTAGAGCGCAGGGTCGGCTGACACCCGCCAGCTACCCACGACCCCCGCCACAGGATTTTGAGACTGCTGGTGAGTGGAACACAGCTTCTGCTCCAGTCCAGTCACGTGGGACCTGAGACTGCTCTGGTAGGGGAGAGAGAAATCCGGCCTACATAGGGCCACAAGCCTCTTCCCATCAGAAAAGCACCTGGGTAGCAAGGGCGCAGGGTCGGCTGACACTCGCCAGCTACCCACAACACCCGCCACAGGATCTTAAGACTTCTGGAGAGTGGAACACAGCTTCTGCTCCAATCCAGTTGCGCGCGGGACCTGAGACTGCATTAGTTAGGGAAGCAGAAACCGGCCTGAGTAGGACCACAGGGCTCTTCCGGCTGGACCAGCACCGGGGTACTGCCAGCGACCCACGACCCCCGCCACAGGATTTTGAGACTTCTGGTGAGTGGAACACAGCTTCTGCTCCAATCTTTAAACAGTGACAATGACAACAACTAACCCCAGAGATTACCAGATGGCGAAAGGTAAACATAATAATCTTACTAACAGAAACCAAGACCACTCACCATCATCAGAACCCAGCACTCCCACTTCGCCCAGTCCAGGGCACCCCAACACACCAGAAGAGATAGACACGGATCTAAAAGCATATCTCCTGATGATGGTAGAGGACTTCAAGAAGGACTTTAATAACACACTTAAAGAAATACAAAGGAACACTGGTAAACAGGTAGAAGACAATAAAGAGGAAGCACAAAAATCCCTTAAAGAATTGCAGGAGAACACTGCTAAAGAGTTACAAATCCTTAACGAAAAACAGGACAACCTAATCAAACAGGTAGAAGTCCTTAATGAAAAACAGGAAAACACATCCAAACAGATGATGGAAATGAACAAAACCATACTAGACCTAAAAAGGGAAGTAGACACAATAAAGAAAACCCAAAATGAGGCAACACTGGAGATAGAAACCCTAGGAAAGAAATCTGGAACCATAGATACGAGCATCAGCAACAGAATACAAGAGATGGAAGAGAGAATCTCAGGTGCAGAAGATTCCAAAGAGAACATCAGCACAACAATCAAGGAAAATGTAAAATGCAAAAAGATCCTAACTCAAAACATCCAAGAAATACAGGACACAATGAGAAGACCAAACCTACGGATAATAGGAGTGGATGAGAATGAAGATTTTCAACTCAAAGGACCAGCAAACATCTTCAACAAAATTATAGAAGAAAACTTCCCAAATCTAAAGAAAGAGATGCCCATGAACATACAAGAAGCCTATAGAACTCCAAATAGACTGGACCAGAAAAGAAATACCTCCCGACACATAATAATCAGAACAACAAATGCTCTAAATAAAGATAGAATACTAAAAGCAGTAAGAGAAAAAGGCCAAGTAACATATAAAGGCAAGCCTATCAGAATTACACCAGATTTTTCACCAGAGACTATGAAAGCCAGAAGATCCTGGACGGATGTTATACAGACACTAAAAGAACACAAATTCCAGCCCAGGCTACTATACCCAGCCAAACTCTCAATTAACATAGATGGAGAAACCAAAGTATTCCACGACAAAACCAAATTCACACATTATCTCTCCACGAATCCAGCCCTTCAAAGGATAATAACAGAAAAAAAAACAATACAAGGACAGGAACCACGCCCTAGAAACAACAAGAAGGTAATCCCTCAACAAACCTAAAAGAAGACAGCCACAAGAACAGAATGCCAACTTTAACAACAAAAATAACAGGAAACAACAATTACTTTTCCTTAATATCTCTTAATATCAATGGACTCAACTCCCCGATAAAAAGACATAGACTAACAAACTGGCTACACAAACAAGACCCAACATTTTGCTGCTTACAGGAAACTCATCTCAGAGAAAAAGATAGACACTACCTCAGAATGAAAGGCTGGAAAACAATTTTCCAAGCAAATGGTATGAAGAAACAAGCTGGAGTAGCCATTCTAATATCTGATAAGATTGACTTCCAACCCAAAGTCATTAAAAAAGACAGGGAGAGACACTTCATACTCATCAAAGGTAAAATCCTCCAAGAGGAACTATAAATCCTGAATATCTATGCTCCAAATACAAAGGCAGCCACATTCATTAAAGAAACTTTAGTAAATCTCAAAGCACACATTGCACCTCATACAATAATAGTGGGAGACTTCAACACACCACTTTCACCAATGGACAGATCATGGAAACAGAAACTAAACAGGGACACAGAGAAACTAAGAGAAATTATGAATCAAATGGATCTGGCAGATATCTACAGAACATTCTATCCTAAAACAAAAGGATATACCTTCTTCTCAGTACCTCATGGTACCTTCTCCAAAATTGACCACATAATTGGTCACAAAACAGGCCTCAACAGATACAAAAATATTGAAATTGTCCCATCCATCCTATCAGATCACCATGGACTAAGGCTGATCTTTAATAACAAAATAAATAATAGAAACCCAACCTTCACGTGGAAACTGAACAACACTCTTCTCAATGATACCTTGTTCAAGGAAGGAATAAAGAAAGAAATTAAGGACTTTTTAGAGTTCAATGAAAATGAAGCCACAACATACCCAAACTTATGGGACGCAATGAAAGCATTTCTAAGAGTAAAACTCATAGCTCTGAGTGCCTCCAAAAGGAAACTGGAGAGAGCACACATTAGCAGCTTGACAACATACCTAAAAGCACTAGAACAAAAGGAAGCAAATTCACCCAAGAGGAGTAGACGGCAGGAAATAATCAAACTCAGGGGCGAAATCAACCAAGTGGAAACAAGAAAAACTATTCAAAGACTCAACCAATCAAGGAGCTGGTTCTTTGAGAAAATCAACAAAATAGATAAACCCTTAGCCAGACACACTAGAGGGCACAGGGAAAGCATCCTAATTAACAAAATCAGAAATGAAAAAGGAGACATAACAACAGATCCTGAAGACATCCAAAACACCATCAGATCCTTCTACCAAAGGCTATACTCAACAAAACTGGAGAACCTGGATGAAATGGAGAAGTTCCTAGACAGATACCAGGTACCAAAGATGAATCAAGATCAGGTTAATGATCTAAACAGCCCTATATCCCCCAAAGAAATAGAAGCAGTCATTAATAGTCTCCCAACTAAAAAAAGCCCAGGACCAGATGGGTTTAGTGCAGAGTTCTATCAGACCTTCAAAGAAGATCTAATCCCAGTTCTTCACAAACTATTCCACAAAATAGAAACAGAAGGTACTCTACCCAACTCCTTCTATGAAGCCACAATTACTCTGATACCTAAACCACAAAAAGACCCAACAAAGATAGAAAACTTCAGACCAATATCCCTTATGAATATTGATGCAAAAATCCTCAATAAAGTTCTTGCTAACCGAATCCAAGAACACATCAAAACAATCATCCATCCTGACCAAGTAGGTTTCATCCCAGGGATGCAGGGATGGTTCAATATACGGAAATCCATCAACGTAATCCACTATATAAACAAACTCAAAGACAAAAAACACATGTTCATCTCGTCGTTAGATGCGGAAAAAGCATTTGACAAGATCCAACACCCATTCATGATAAAAGTCTTAGAAAGATCAGGAATTCAAGGCCCATACCTAAACATGATAAAAGCAATCTACAGCAAACCAGTAGCCAACATCAAAGTAAATGGTGAGAAGCTTGAAGCAATCCCTCTAAAATCAGGGACTAGACAAGGCTGTCCACTTTCTCCAGACCTATTCAACATTGTACTTGAAGTCCTAGCCAGAGCAATTCGACAACAAAAGGAGATCAAAAGGATACAAATTGGAAAAGATGAAGTCAAAATATCACTTTTTGCAGATGATATGATAGTATATATAAGTGACCCTAAAAATTCCACCAGAGAACTCCTAAGCCTGATAAACAGCTTCGGTGAAGTAGCTGGATATAAAATTAACTCAAACAAATCAATGGCCTTTCTCTACACAAAGAATAAACAGGCTGAGAAAGAAATTAGGGAAACAACACCCTTCTCAATAGTCACAAATAATATTAAATATCTTGGCGTGACTCTAACTAAGGAAGTGAAAGATCTGTATAATAAGAACTTCAAGTCTCTGAAGAAAGAAATTATAGAAGATCTCAGAAGATGGAAAGATCTCCCATGCTCATGGATTGGCAGGATCAACATTGTAAAAATGTCTATCTTGCCAAACGCAATCTACAGATTCAATGCAATCCCCATCAAAATTCCAAATCAATTCTTCAACGAATTAGAAAGTGCAATCTGCAAATTCATCTGGAATAACAAAAAACCTAGGATAGCAAAAACTCTTCTCAAGGATAAAAGAACCTCTGGTGGAATCACCATGCCGGACCTAAAGCTCTACTACAGAGCAATTGTGATAAAAACTGCATGGTACTGGTATAGTGACAGACAAATAGACCAATGGAATAGAATTGAAGACCCAGAAATGAACCCACACACCTACGCTCACTTGATCTTCGACAAGGGAGCTAAAAATATCCAGTGGAAGAAAGACAGCATTTTCAACAAATGGTGCTGGCACAACTGGTTGTTAACATGTAGAAGAATGCGAATCGATCCATTCCTATCTCCTTGTACTAAGGTCAAGTCTAAGTGGATCAAGGAACTTCACATAAAACCAGAGACACTGAAACTTATAGAGGAGAAAATGGGGAAAAGCCTTGAAGATATGGGCACAAGGGAAAAATTCCTGAATAGAACAGTAATGGCTTGTGCTGTAAGATCGAGAATTGACAAGTGGGACCTCATGAAACTACAAAGCTTCTGCAAGGCTAAAGACACCATCAATAAGACAAAAAAACCACCAACAGATTGGGAAAGGATCTTCACCTATCCTAAATCAGATAAGGGACTAATATCCAATATATATAAAGAACTCAAGAAGGTGGACTCCAGAAAGTCAAATAACCCCATTAAAAAATGGGGCTCAGAACTGAACAAAGAATTCTCACCTGAGGAATACCGAATGGCAGAGAAGCACCTGAAAAAAATGTTCAACATCCTTAATCATCAGGGAAATGCAAATCAAAACAACCCTGAGATTCCACCTCACACCAGTCAGAATGGCTAAGATCAAAAATTCAGGTGACAGCAGATGATGGCGAGGATGTGGAGAAAGAGGAACGCTCCTCCATTGTTGGTGGGATTGCAAGCTTGTACAACCACTCTGGAAATCAGTCTGGCGGTTCCTCAGAAAATTGGACATAGTACTACCGGAGGATCCAGCAATACCTCTCCTGGGCATATATCCAGAAGATGTCCCAACCGGTAAAAAGGACACATGCTCCACTATGTTCATAGCAGCCCTATTTATAATAGCCAGAAGCTGGAAAGAACCCAGATGTCCCTCAACAGAGGAATGGATACAGAAATTATGGTACATTTACACAATGGAGTACTACTCAGCTATTAAAAAGAATGAATTTATGAAATTCCTAGCCAAATGGATGGACCTGGAGGGCATCATCTTGAGTGAAGTAACACAATCACAAAAGAACTCACACAATATGTATTCACTGATAAGTGGATATTAGCCCAAAACTTAGGATACCCAAGATATAAGATACAATTTGCTAAACGCATGAAACTCAAGAAGAATGAAGACCAAAGTGTGGACACTGTGCACCTTCTTAGAATTGGGAACAAAACACCCAGGGAAGGAGTTACAGAGACAAAGTTCGTAACTGTGATGAAAGGATGGACCATTTAGAGACTGCTGTATCCAGGGATCCATCCCATAATCAGCTTCTAAACGCTGACACCATTGCATACACTAGCAAGATTTTGCTGAAAGGACCCAAATATAGCTGTCTCTTGTGAGACGATGCCGGGGCCTAGCAAACACAGGAGTGGATGTTCACAGTCAGCTATTGGATGTATCACAGGGCTCCCAATGGAGAAGCTAGAGAAAGTACCCAAGGAGCTAAAGGGATCTGCAACCCTATTGTTGGAACAACATGATGTACTAACCAGAACCCCGGAGCTCTTGTCTCTAGCTGCATATGTATCGAAAGATGGCCTAGTCGGCCATCAATGGAAAGAGAGGCCCATTGGACTTGCAAACTTTATATGCCCCAATATAGGGGAATGCCAGGGCCAAAAGAGTGGGAATGGGTGGGTAGGGAAGTGGGGGGCGCTATGGGAGACTTTTGGGATAGCATTGGAAATGTAATTGAGGAAAATATGTAATAAAAATATTAAAAATTAAAAAAAATGGCATTTGAACAATCACAGTTGGTTTTTTAATGTAAAAGAAATCAAAAGTATCTGAGTGCAATATCGCTCCAAACATCAAGATTTTGATAATTCTCTATTTTTAAATGAAATTAGAACTGGCTTCCTTTCACATTTTTTTCAAGTTTTATTGGTCATTAAAACTTAATAGCTGGCTTGATTGTAGATAATAGAAATTTCTATCATCTGTTGGAGGACCACAAATCAATATAAAAGCAGGTAACTGCAGTCACAACAGTGACCTCAGTGTGGGGCTACTAAGAGAGAAGGCATCTCACATTTTTACAGAAAAAATATAAAAGAATCTATGCTTTAAACTGCTGGGAATTTATTTCACCTTTTGTTATAATATGTCTTAATTGGATTTTTTTTAAATAAAAATAAATCACCTTCAGAGACCATCAGAACTTTTAGATTCACTAAGATTTTAGTTTTGAATATATCCTTTTACCGAGTATAGTGTGTCATTTTGACTTGCTTAAAGATTTAAATATTTTAAAAACTTTTAAATCATTTCAACAAAAATAAGTTTCAAAAGAAAATAGGTAAGTCTCAGTGTAAAAGTATTGCTGTAGATCTGAGCTCACAAAATGATAATCTGTAAATTAATTTGCAACTGTAATCAAATCCACTGTAACTATAGTTTCTATACAATTTTCTTTATAATTATTTTCATTCTGTAACAGCTGCACTTCAAATCTGGCAGACATCAAACTTAGATACAGAGATTAAAAAGAAATGGTTCTGACAAACCCTTACATAATGATGTTGGTGAACCCTAACTTGATGGTGTTGGCAAATTTTAGCATGCTGGTGCTGGCAAATGCTAACTGATAGTGCTGGCATACCCTTAGCACATCACGTAACATTTCTGGCTCTCCTGGTTAAGGTTGGTAACAGTTTCCTGAGGAGAGTCACTGTCATTTCTCCTTTCATTTTTAAGCTTGATATTTGAGGTCATTATTGCATCATATGCTGTATGTCCAGGAATAGGCCAAGCAAACATTTGATACATGTTACAATGGTGACAAAGATAACAGGCTGCATGTGCTCCATTTTATTACTGTATATTTGTTTGGTGTGATTTGATTTTTGCTTATATTAGATTATTGCAAGTTTGGTGTGATGTAATTTTTCTTCCTAGCATCACTTAATAATTTAAGACACATTATAAAAGATGCCAACTCCTTTATGTAAGACAGCTTTGGTTTTTATGCACCATGCATGTCAAATAGCTTTAAAATACAGTATTACATGAACATTATAAGTACTTATACTAAAATTTGTATCTATAAAAGGAGGCAAAGGAGGCACAACAACAGAAAATAGGGACGCTTGCTCTCAGTCTACACATCAATGGAAAACAAATCCATAGACAATCTACCATCTGTCTCCTAAACTGTGTGAAGAGAAAAGCTTTGAAAAGCTAGCAGCCACTAATGTGACATGGTGAAACATTAATCGCCCCCTTAGGCCAATATAATTGTAGCTCCATGTTAATTACCTAACAATTAACAGCAGTAATTTCCAAGGGGCAATCAATGAATTAGCTTGTAATTTTCCCACAGAATTTGGTCCCACACTGCCAATCTGAATGCATTTTTAACTCCTCACTATAGTTCATCAATGACACTTCTGGTGTATGAAATATAAATTCATTTGCACCCTTACTAATTAGGCTAGACTATATCCCTGTGTGCATTGCTAACTCTATTCAATCCCACAAAATCTCTGCCACAGGCACTTTTCCCCATTTAAAAATTCATTTTCTATTAAATTAGAAGGTCACCGAGCAGAGAAAATGTACTAATCAAGATTTTATCACTAACGAATTTAAGATTTTTAATAAGCAAGTTTAATTAAGTTATCCTAACAAGTGATAACAGCTATTTACAATGTGTGGGGATATACGCATGTGCACTAGAGCATAGGACTCTTGGATTCGTATTAGTGAGTAGATGCTTTATATTCTATGTAAAGATGGAAGTTGAGTGGGCCCACAGACAGCTGAAGATTTCACACATTCTAGTTGGTTTTAAGAAAAGAAATGAACTTCCTTAATGCTAAAGCTAGTTTCCTGTATTATGAAATACAAATGATATAGCAAGTTTTAAATCAACAGAGTATTATTTTTTATTGACCTTGAACTAGTCTCAGTCAATTGCATGGATATATTGATTACATTTTACCTTAAATGCACACAGTTGTAATTTGTCATTAAGGTATTTAGATAAAGACTAAAATGTACTTGCTTCTGGGCTAGACATGGTGATACATGTCTGCCATTCCAGTACTTGTGAAGTGGAGGTAGAGAGATCACAAGTTCAAGACCCTCCTCCACTGTATAGTGAATTCCAATCTATGACTACAGAGAGCTTCCTTGAACAAAAACATGGTTCTGAAAAGTTTTCTTACTGTTCTCCCCTCTTCCCATTGCAGCTTCCATTAGCTCTCATTGTGATCTGAAAATGTACCATATTCCTTACCACAATGAAATGTTGGGCTATCCTAATCTTTCTAACCCAGAAAGTGATTGTCTCCTTTTCCAGTTATACATACTTATGTAATACCCACACTTTAGGCAATATATTATTATATCCATACTTTAGACAGTGAACCATCAGACTGTCACTGTATTACACCACTATGTTCAATAAATCCCTAATTTACTTAATACCTTCTATTAATAGACCTAAGAGCACAGACAATTTAAAAGGCTCAAAGAATAGAACCCTGAGTATTTTGACATGCAAAGCCTTTCATGTTTCTATGCTTTTCCTTTGATCAACAATTAACAGAGATGGTGACAAAATCGTTTTAATAATGCATTCTTCATAAAATTATAGAAAATCTAATCTAAACAAAAAAGACCTGAAAAGGTTAATTTAAAAATGAAAGAACCTCAGCTAAGTGATGAAAATTGACCTATTTATGGCCACACCACCAGTTAATAGGAGAAGAATTGACTGACCTATGAGGCTTATGCCCTTTATGTTACATCATGCTGCCACACTGTTAGTAATGTCATTATTTTAGTCATTAATGTCATATTTAGCAATAATTAATACATTTTATAAAGAATTTCAGGCACTAGCCTCTTGCCTTTCTGACCCACTCATTATTTTCCACTATTAACTGCTAAGTGGTAATAGAACACAATAATCCCTCCTCCTTCCTACATGATAATAAGTGCCCTAGAAAGCCTTACTTACCAGCATTGAAGGAACTCTTTTATTTTAAACTGTGTGTCCCAGCCTTTTTATTTATTTATTTAAGAATAAAAGCTCTTGATCAACAGAATTACCGAACTTCGTCTCCCACCTCTACCCACAGCCATGTTGTGCTTTTAATCTCTCCTCAGTAAAATATTTTAATCCCAAAGCTCCAGGTTCTCTTTGTCTCCCTTCCTTGCCTTGGCTCACATCATCCCCAGGAATGGCTGGTTCCTCTGTTTGAATGCTTGGGAAAGCCCAGAGCAGTGACTGTGACAGAGGGAAAGGACTGGCCCTCAGGAAAAGGGACACAATATAGTGTGGTGCAGTGGGGGCTCCCATAGCCTGGGCACCAAAGTGGGTTCCTAGGGGCAGAGGAAAGGATACAGCCCCCTAACCCCCACCAGGAAACGGGTTCCTGCAGCCTGATACTCTTCTTGTTGGGAATAGTCAACGCTTGGTCTTTTGCACTTCTGGCACTGGTTAAAGAACCACAAAACCACATCTGTCTCCTTCCCAGGCTGCATGGAGATGGTAGTGATCTATTGCAGGGGTTTCAGGCACTTCAGAAACTTGTTTTTCAGGTTTTACTTCACAGGGTTCTCAATGCTACTTCTCTTACATTTTCTCTTTCTGGCCTGCACAAGGGTCTCCGATTTGCATATCTCCTGAAAGTTCTCATTGTTCAGTGCTTCCTCTACCTACTTCTTCAGCAGGGGCAGCAGTCTATACATGTTCTTAAGGCTGATTTGCAGGGCCTCAAGGGGCAGATGGTTGTCAGGCTGAACACCTTTCCAAAAAGAATTCCCAGGGTGAGCCCCACGTGTGCCTGGGTGTACCCCAAGGTGATCCTCTTCTTCTGCAGCAGCTGGAAAACTGCTCTAGATCCTTCTGTGGGACTTTCATGTCTTGAGACTCCTCTGGACTTGTTTCCACCTTCTTCAACTAAAGTACACTGGGGCGGGCGGCAGAGGACTCAAAAGAGAATCCCTCTGAGTTGTTCTCCACTCGTGCTCCTCAGGCTACAAAGTCTCCAAGCCAACCTGGGGACTAGACCCAGTCCAACCTGAGTTCCACAGTATGCCATCCCTCCATAGAAACTCATATGGAGGGGAATATGGGGAGATTTCCAATACCCCTAAGTCTGGTTCTATTCCAGGCCCACCTGGACGCCCTTGGAAACTTAGCCAGTTTCAAGGGTTCACGTAGCCCAGCTCCAGCCCTGCTGACTCATCACCCCCACCTGGAGGGTGTGAGAAGGCGAAGTCTGAAGCTAGCTGTCCAGTCATGGGGAAGGTGGGTACCCGGAGCCAGTGACTTGTTGGAAGGACAGCTTACATAGGGATGGTTTCACCTCTGAAGGAGCTCTTAAGCTGGCTTTCATTTCTCATCTTGATTTCTCTTCTGACAAAGAGTATTAATCTCCTGTGTGGTGCAGTCATGGCTTAGTCATTCTGAGTGAAAACATAAACGCAATGGTATCTCCTTGCCGAGTTTCTCACAAAAGAACATATATGGTGTCTCAGTAGCAATGTGGGACTTTTAAAAGAAATGATCTGGATATATCTGCAGGCCCATTCTGATCATTTCCACACCCATGTTCTGACACTTTGACTGTCAAGCATCCTTGCCCTTATTCAAAGTAACATACTTTGAATATACAGGTTTTCTCAAAACAAGGTGTACTACTTCCTCTCTCTGATTCTCCCTTCCTCTCCTTTCACCTCCTTTACCCTCTTTCTCTATCCCTGCCCCTCTCCTCTACACATTTCCCCTTTTCTTTATCTAATTACAACATTTTCATATGTACATGGCTTTGTTGAATCTTAGAGCATTTTCGTCTTTATGTTAATAATATGTATGGTATCTTTGAGACATCACATCCTTCATCAAACTATTCCATTAAAAGAGATTATTGCATTTAAAATATTTCTTTTGTTTGGATATCATTTTTTCAATTTTTTTTATTAGATATTTTCTTCATTTACATTTCAAATGCTATTCCAAAAGTCCCCTATACCCTTCCCCTGCCCTGCTCCCCTACCAACTCACTCACACTTCTTGGCCTTTGCGCTTCCCTGTACTGGGGCATATAAAGTTTGCAAGTCTAAGGGGCCTCTCTTCCCAATGATAGTCAAGAGGCAATCTTCTGCTACATACGCAGCTAGAGACATGAGCTCTGGGGTTAATGATTAGTTCATATTGTTGTTCCACCTATAGGGTTGCAGACCCCTTCAGCTCCTTGGGTACTTTCTCTAGCTCCTCTATTGGGGGCCATGTGTTCCATCCTACAGATGACTGTGAGCATCCTCTTCTGTATTTGCTAGGCACTGTCATGGCCTCACATGAGACAGCTATATCAGGGTCTTTTCAGCAAAATCTTGCTGGCATATGCAATAGTGTCTGCAGCTTCTGCATGTGGTGGCAGATTATGAGATGGAATCCTGGATGGGTCAGTGTCTGTTTGGTGTGTCCTTTTATCTTACTTCCATACTTTGCCTCTGTAACTCCTTCCATGGGATTTTGTTTCCTATTCTAGGGAGGAATGAAGTATCCACGTGTGGTTCTTCCTTCTTGATTTTCTTGTGCTTTGAAAATTGTATCTTGGGTATAGGTTTCTGAGCTAATATCCACTTATCAGTGAGTGTATATCATGTGACTTCTTTTGTGACTGGGTTACCTCACTCAGGATGATATCCCCATCCTTAGATATCTTACTTGTTTCTCTGGTGTCTGCCTCTAAAATGTAAATACTCTGAAAACAGTAGTTTATTATGTAGTTTTGAAACCATATCTTCTCTTGAATATAAAACATTGCGTATGAAAAACATATTTCTGTTGTATTTAAAGTAAAATTATTATTTAAATATTTCAATCACAAAATTAGAAACTTTAAGTGTCAGATTTCTGGAGCTGGATCCCTGAGCAGAACTTGGGCACTAGTTCCACACCCAGTCCCAAAACATCCTGAAGAAGTTCAATACCCAGGATCATTCATAGGTGAGGAAGCCACAACATCTGCCCCAACACATCATCATTGAGAGTAACTGGGACCAGCAGGATCCAGGGAAGCAGCAACCCCAACCCACCCAGTGGCACAGGTTCCTTCTTGTCTGAGCTGGTATTCTGAACAGACTTGGACACTACCTCTGCATCCAGTATCAAAACATCCAGAAAGAGCTCAACTCCCAGGCACTCTAACTCACCCAGGTTAATAAGTAAGGAGGCCACAGTATCTACAATATCTACCCCAACACCAGGAGTACCTGGGACCAGCAGGATCCAGGGATGAAGGAATAGCCTCCCCCTCCCAAACCGCCCCCACCCCCCGCACCCAACCAGTGACACATTCTTTCCAATCTGAGTCAGTGGCTTGAGCACTGGCTCCATATCCAGTCCCACAATATCCAGTAGATAAAACTCTACTGCCATGTGCTCTAACATGCCAAGGATCATAGGATCTTAGGAGTTTGGTCACAACAGGATTTCAGGATCCCAGAGAAAGCTTGACTTCCAGGAGCTCTGACACATTCAGGATCTCAGAATCACAGGATCCCAGAATAAGAGATCACAGAGACAGCTAGACTCTGAGGAGTTCTGACACAACGAAGGATCACAGGAGGGACAGGCTCCAGTCAGAGACAGCAAGGCCAGGTAGCACTAGGGATTAAACAGATGGGAAGAGGCAAGCTTAAGAACATAAGCAATAGAAATCAAGATAACAGCCAGGTGTGGTGATACGCTACTTTAATCCCAGCATTCAGGAGGCAGAGGCAGGTAGATTTCTGAGTTCAAGGCCAGTCTGGTCGACAAAGTGAGTTCCAGGACAGCCAGGGCTATACAGAGAAACCCTGTCTCAAAACAAAACAAAACAAAACAAAACAAACAAAAAATCAAGGTAGTCCCTTCCAGTCGGCACCACCACCAGGTCACCTTGGGCGCTGAGTCAGCAGACACACCCAAGTTCACTAGAGGACTCTCCACGCAATCGTAGGACCACCAGTGAGTGGAACACAAATTCTGTTCCATTCCAATCATGCAGGACATAAGACAGAATTAGGGAAGCAGTAAACCTGGCCTGACCAGGGTCATAAGTCTCTTCCGGTCAGTGCCAGCACCAGGTCATCTGGGCGAAGAGTCGGAGGACACCCCAAAAGGTGCCTAGAGGACAGCTTCTGAGGCAGACCCCATTGTGGGCTCCAGACATCCTGGCAACTTCCCAGCCAGAGGATAAGTGTCCTAAACGCCTTGGTGGACTATGTCAGAGCACCTGGGGAGGCCATCTTGGTTCCTGGATCTCTTTGAGAGTAGTCTGCCCAGGTGAGAGTGTGGACTACAGAAGCTAACAGCTTCTGGGACAGGCCCTATTTCAGACCTTTATCTTCTGCCAGGAGGCAGGTCCCAACGCCAGATATCTGTGTACCTTCCCTGCAAGAGGAGAGCTTGCCTGCAGAGAGCTCTCAGACCACTGAAACTCAGGAGAGAGCTAATATCCAAGGTCTGCTGATAGAGGCTAACAGAATCACAAGAGGGACAAGCTCTAAACAGAGACAACTATAACAACTAACTCCAGAGATTACCTGATGGTGAAAGGCAAAGATAAGAATCTTACTAACAGAAACCAAGACCACTCACCATAATCAGAACCCAGCACTCCCACCTCACCCAGTCCTGGGCACCCCAACACACCTGAAAACTTAGACCCGGATGTAAAAGCATATCTCATGATAATCGTAGAGGACATCAAGAAGGACTTCAATAACTCACTTAAAGAAATACAGGAGAACACTGCTAAAGAGTTACAAGTCCTAAAAGAAAAACAGGAAAACACAACTCATCATCATACTCATCAAAGGTAAAATCCTCCAAGAGGAATTCTCAGTTCTGAATATCTATGCTCCAAATGCAAAGGCAGCCACATTCATTAAAGACACTTTAGTAAAGCTCAAAGCACACATTGCACCTCACACAATAAAAGTGGGAGACTTCAACACACTACTTCCATCAATAGACAGACACTACCTCAGAGTGAAAGGCTGGAAAACAATTTTCCAAGCAAATGGTCTGAAGAAAAAGACAAGGAGGGACACTTCATACTCATCAAAGTTAAAAACCTCCAAGAGGAACTGTCAATTCTGAATATCTATGCTCCAAATTTAAGGGCACCCACATTCATTAAAGAGATTTTAGTAAAGCTCAAAGCACACATTGTACCTCACACAATAATAGTGGGAGACTTCAAAACAACACTGTCATAAATGGACAGATCTTGGAAATAGAAACTAAACAGGGACACAGTGAAACTAACAGAAGTTATGAAATACATGGATTTAACAGATATCTACAAAACATTTTATCCCCAAACAAAAGGATATAACTTCGTCTCAGCACCTCATGGTACCTTCTCCAAAACTGAGCATATAACTTGTCACAAAACAGGCCTTAACAGATACAAAAATATTGAAATCTTCCCATGCATCCTATCAGATCACCGTGGACTAAGGCTGAACTTCAATAACAACATAAATAATAGAAAGCCAACATTCATGGGGAAACTAAACAACACTCTTCTCAATGATACCTTGCTCAAGGAAGGAATGAAGAAAGAAATTAAAGAATTTTTAGAGTTTAATGAAAATGAAGCACAACATACCCAAACTTATGGAACATAATGAAAGCATTTCTAAGAGGAAAACTCATAGTGCTGAGTCCCTCAAAAAAAGAAACTAGAGAGAGCACACACTAGCAGCTTGACACATCTAATAGCTCTAGAACAAAAGGAAGCAAATTCACCCAATAGGCAGGAAATAATCAAACTCAGGGGCGAAATCAACCAAGTGGAAACAAGAAGAACTATTCAAAGAATCAACCAAACCAGGAGCTGGTTCTTTGAGAATATCAACAAGCTAAATAAACCTTTAGCCAGACTCACTAGAGGGCAAAGGGACAACATCATAATTAACAAAATCAGAAATGAAAAGGGAGACATAACAACGTATTCTGAAGAAATCCAAAACACTCTCAGATCCTTCTATAAAAGGCTATATTTAAAAAAAACTGGAAAACCTGGATGGAATGGACAAATTTCTAGACAGATACCAGGTAAAATCAGGATCAGTTTAATGATCTAAACAGTCCTATAACCCCTAAAGAAATAGAATCAGTCATTAATACTCTCCCAACCAAAAAAAGCCCAGGACCAGATAGGTTTAGTGCAGAGTTCTATCAGACCTTCGAAGAAAATCTAATTCTAGTTCTTCACAAACTGTTACACAAAATAGAAGCAGAAGGAACTCTACACAAATCATTCTATGAAGTCACAATTAATTTGATACCTAAACCACAGAATGACCAACAAAGATAGAGAACTTCAGTCCAATTTCCCTTATGAATATTGATGCTAAAATCCTCAATAAATTTCTCGCTAACTGAATCCAAGAACACATCAAAATAATCATCCAATCCTGACCAAGTAGGTTTCATCCCAGGGATGCAGGGATGGTTTAATGTATGCAAATCTATCAACGTAATCCAGTATAGAAACAAACTCAAAGACAAAAAACACATGATCATATCCTTAAATGCTGAGAAAGCATTTGGTAAAATCCAACACCCATTCATGATAAAAATCTTGGAAATATCAGGAATACAAGGCCCATACCTAAACATGATAAAAGCAATCTACAGAAAACCAGTAGCAAACATCAAAGTAAATGGTGAGAAACTGGAAGCACTGCCACTAAAAGCAAGGACTAGACAAGGCTGCCCACTTTCTCCCTACCTATTCAACATTGTACTTGAATTCCTAGCCAGAGCAATTCGACAACAAAAGGAGATCAAGGGGATACAAATTAGAAAAGAAGAAGTCAAGATATCACTTTTTGCAGATGATATGATAGTATATATAAGTGACCCTAAAAATTCCACCAGAGAACTCCTAAACCTGATAAACAGCTTCGGTGAAATAGCTGGATATAAAATGAAATCAAACAAGTCAATGGCCTTTTTCTACAGAAAGGATAAACAGGCTGAGAAACAACACCCTTCTCATTAGTCACAAATACTATATAATAACTTGGCATGGCTCTAACTAAGGAAGTGAAAGATCTCTATGATAAGAACTGCAAGTCTCTGAAGAAAGAAATTAAAGAAGATCTCAGAAGATGGAATGATCTCCCATGCTCATAGATTGGCAGGATCAATATAGTAAAAATGGATATATTGCCAAAAGCAATCTACAAATTCAATGCAATCCCCCATCAAAATTCCACCTCAATTCTTCAATGAATTAGAAAGGGCAATCTGCAAATTTATCTGGAATAACAAAAAACTAGGGTAGCAAAAACTCTTCTCAAGGATAAAAGAACCTCTATTGGAATCACCATGCCTGTCCTACAGCAGTACTACAGAGCAATTGTGATAAAAACTGCATGGGTACTGGTATATCGATTGACAAATAGATCAATAGAATAGAATTGAAGACGCAGAAATGAACCCACACACCTATGATCACTTGATATTTGACAAGGGTGCTAAAACCATCCAGT
Organism: Mus caroli; assembly: GCF_978045245.1. Classification (NCBI taxonomy): domain Eukaryota; kingdom Metazoa; phylum Chordata; class Mammalia; order Rodentia; family Muridae; genus Mus; species Mus caroli. Next base: position 157,519,233 of record NW_028227258.1, read on the forward strand.
GGAAAAAAGACAGCATCTTCAATAAACGATGATGGCACACCTGGTGTTTAACATGTAGAAGAATGCGAATTGATCCACTCCTATCTCCTTGTACTAAGCTCAAATCTAAGTGGATCAAGGAACTCCACATAAAACCAGAGACACTGAAAGTTATAGAGGAGAAAGTGGGGAAAAGCCTCGAAGATATGGGTACAGTGGAAAAATTCCTGAATAGAACAGCAATGGCTTGTGCTGTAAGATCGAGAATCGACAAATGGGACCTCATAAAATTGCAAAGCTTCTGTAAGGCAAAAGACACTGTTAATAAGACAAAAAGGCCACCAACAGATTGCGAATGGATCTTTACCAATCTTAAATCAAATAGCGGACTAATATTCAATATATATAAAGAACTCAAGAAAGTAGACTCCAGAAAATCAAAAGCCCCATTAAAAATGGGGCTCAGAGCTAAACAAAGAATTCTCACCTGAAGAATACCAAATGGCTGAAAAGCACCTGAAAAAAATGGTCAGCATCATTAATCATCAGGGAAATGCAAATCTAAACAACCCTGAGTTTCCACCTCATACCACTCAGTATGGCTAAGATCAAAAATTCAGGTGACAGCAGATGCTGGCAAGGATGTGGAGAAAGAGGAACACTCCTCCATTGTTGGTGGGATTATAAGCTTGTACAACAACTCTAGAAATCAATCTGGCGGCTCCGTAGAAAACTGGACATAGTACTACTGGAGGATCCTGCAATACCTCTCCTGGGCATATATCCGGAAGATTTTCCTACTGGTAATAAGGACACATGCTCCACTATGTTCCAAGCAGCCCTATTTATAATAGCCAGAAGCTGGTAAGAACCCAGATGGAGTACTACTCAGCTACAAAAAGAATGAATTTATGAAATTCCTAGGCAAATAGATGGACCTGGAGGGCATCATCCTGAGTGAGGTAACACAATCACAGAAGAACTCACATGATATGTACTCACTGATAAGTGGATATTAGCCCAGAGCCTTAGAATACCCAAGATATTGGATACAATTTGTGAAGCACATGAGACTCGGGTGAAACGAAGCCCAGGGTATGGATGCTTTGCCCCTTCTTAAAATTGGGAACAGAACGCCCATGGAGGGAGTTGCAGAGATGAAGTTTGAGGCTGAGACCAAGGGGTGGACTGTCTAGAGACTCCATATCCGGGGATCCATCCTATAATCAGCCTCCAAAAGCTGACACCACTGCATACACTAGCAGGATTTTGCTGAAAGGACCCAGATATAGCTGTCTCTTGTGAGACTATGCTGGGGCCTGGCAAACACAGAAGTGGATGCTCACAATCAGCTATTGGATGGATCACAGGGCCCCCAAAGGAGGAGTTAGAGAGAGTAGCCAAGGAGCTGAGGGGATCTGCAACCCTATGAGTGGAACAACAATATGAACTAACCAGTTCCCCCCCACTCCCACGCCGCCCCCTAGAGCTCGTGTCTCTAGCTGCATATGTATCAAAGGATGGCCTGGTTGTCCATCAGTGGAAAGAGAGGCCCATTGGTCGTGCAGAATTTATATGCCTAAGTGCAGGGGAATGCCAGAGCCAGGAAGTGGGAGTGGTGTGTGGGGGAGTGTGGGGGATGTGTGGTAGGATCTGTTGGGATAGCACTGGAGATGTTAATAAAGAAAGTACCTAATTAAAAAAAATCAAGGTAACTTGGCATCATCAGAACCCAGTTCTCCCATCATAGCATGTCCTGGATATACCATCACACCTGAAAAGCAAGATTCGCATCAAAAATCATTTTTCATTATGATGACAGAGGACTTTAAGAAGGTCAAAAATAACTCCCTCTTAAAAACATACAGGAGAACACAGTTAAACAGGTAGAAGCCTTAAAGAGGAAAAACATGAATCCTTTAAAGAATTATAGGAAAACACATCCAAAAAGGTGAAGAAATTGAATAAGATCATCCAGGATCTAAAATGGAAAAATAAACAATAAAGAAAAAAAAAGGAGACAACTCTGGATATAGAAAACCTAGGAAAGAGATCAGGAGTCATAGATGCAAGCATCACCAACTGAATACAAAAGATAGAAGAGAGAATCTCAGGTGCTAAAGATACCATAGAAAACATTGACACAACAGTCAAAGAAAATGCAAAATGCAAAAAGCTCCTAACCCAAAACATCCTACAAATCCAAGACACAATGAGAAGACAAAACCTAGGTATAATAGGTATAGAGGATTGCGAAGATACCCGCCTTAAAGGACTAGTAAATATCTTCAACACAATTCTAGAAGAAAACTTTCCTAACATAAAGAAAGAGATGCTGATGAACATACAAGAAGCCTGCAGAATTCCAAATAGACTGAACCACAAATTAACTTCCTCCTGTCACATAATAATTAAAAATCCAAATGTACAATACAAAGAAAGAATATTAAAAGCAATAAGGGGAAAAGGTCAAGTAACATACAAAGGCAGACCTAGCAGAATTACACTAGATTTCTCACCAAATACTATAAAAGCCAGAAGATCCTGGGTAGATGACATGCATACCCAAAGAGAACACAAATGCCAACTGAAGCTGCTATTTACAGCAAAACTCTCAATTACCATAGATGGAGGAACAAATATATTCCATGACAAGACAAATTTTACATAATATGTTTTTTTAGGGGGGGGACAGGGAAAGGTGATAACATTTGAAATGTAAATAAATAAAATATCCAATAAAAAATTTCACTAGAGTTAACATCCTTCCTTTTAATCACAGTCTTATCAAGAGGGTTTTATGAATGTTTCCTTTCATAAGTTATCTCAGTTACTTTCAAACTAAATTTATCAACTGATAATTATACATGACAGCTTCAACAAATTAGTAAAATTACATAATGAAACAATACAGTTTATGTCTTAGTCAGGGTTTCCATTCCTGGACAAACATCATGATCAAGAAGGAAGTTGGGAAGGAAATGGTTTATTCAGCTTACACTACCATACTGCTGTTTATCACCAAGGAAGTCAGGACTGGAATTCAAGCAGGTCAGGAAGCAGGAGCTGATGCAGAGGCCATGGAGGGTTGTTCTTTATTGGTTTGCTTCCCCTGCCTTGCTCAGCCTTCTCTCTTATAGAACCAAGATCACCAGCCCAGAGATGGTCCCACCCACAAGGGGCCTTTCCCCCTTGATCACTAATTGAGAAAATGCCTTACAGCTGGATCTCATGGAGGCATTTCCTCAACTGAAGCTCCTTTCTCTGGGATAACTCCAGCTGTGTCAAGTTGACACAAAACTAGCCAGTACAGTTTAGATAACATTGGGATACAAAACCATTTTGTTTGAATGGATTTTTACCTTGCTATTATTTGTAATATTCCATTTTAGGATCAAGAAATTCATGGAGAGTAACTTGACAAGAAAATGATTATTTCTGATAACATATGGCTAAGTATTGATTTCAATGTTTATGACACTACTTGGAGAAAAGTAAAATAATATTTGGAAAATATTTCTATTACTTTAAGTTCATAGTGACTATTTCAATAGTACATATTTTATGGGTTTCTTGTACATTCATCTAGATAGATTAGATATAGATATAGATATAGATATAGATATAGATGTAGATGTAGATGTAGATGTAGATGTAGATGTAGATGTAGATAGAAGATAGATGATAGATGATTAATAGATGATAGATGATAGATATAGATTAGATATAGATATAGAAAGAACAAAACTTTAAAAACAAAAATATGTTTATCAATAAAAGTACGATTATAAAATAAAATGAAATAATCCCGAAATTGACTTTTTTTTTGTTTTACTTTTTTATTTTTTCTTACTTATAAAGGGATTTTTTTTTAATTTTAAATTTTTTTATTACGTATTTTCCTCAATTACATTTCCAATGCTGTCCCAAAAGTCCCCCATACCCTCCCCCCACTTCCCTAACCACACATTCCCACTTTTTGGCACTGGCATTCCCCTGTCTTGGGCATATAAAATTTGCATGTCCAATGGGCCACTCTTTGCAGTGATGGCCTACTAGGCCGTCTTTTGATACATATGCAGCTAGAGTTAAGAGCTCCGGTGTACTGGTTAGTTCATAATGTTGTTGCACCTAGAGGGTTACAGATCTCTTTAGCTCCTTGGATATTTTCTCTAGCTCCTTCATTGGGGGACCTGTGATCCATCCAATAGCTGACTGTGAGCATCCACTTCTGTGTTTGCTAGGCCCTGGCCTAGTCTCACAAGAGAAAGCTATATCAGGGTCCTTTCAGCAAACACTTGCTAGTGTATGCAACGGTGTCATCATTTGGAGGCTAATTATGGGATGGAACCCTGGATATGGCAGTCTCTAGATGGTCCATTCTTTTGTCTCAGCTCCAAACTTTGTCTCTGTAACTCCTTCCATGGGTGATAGTTTCCAATTCTAAGAAGGGGCAAAGTTTCCACACTTTGGTCTTCGTTCTTCTTCAGTTTCATGTGTTTTACAAATTGTCTCTTATATCTCAGGTATACTAAGTTTCTGGGCTACTCTCCATTTATTAGTGAGTACATATCATTTGACTTCTTTTGTGATTGTGTTATCTCACTCAGGATGATGCCCTCCAGGTCCAACCATTTGCCTAGGAATTTCATAAATTCATTGTTTTAATAGCTGAGTAGTACTCCATTGTGTAAATGTACCACATTTTTTGTATCCATTCCTCTGTTGAGGGGCATCTGTGTTCTTTCCAGCTTCTGGTTAATAAAAATAAGGCTGCTATGAACATAGTGGAGCATGTGTCCTTCTTACCGGTTGTGCCATCTTCTGGATGTATGCCCAGGAAAGTTATTGCAGGATCCTCCGGTAGTACTATGTCCAATTTTCTGAGGAACCACCAGACTGATTTCCAGAGTGGGTGTACAAGCTTGCAATCCCACCAACAATAGAGGAGTATTCCTCTTTCTGTACATCCTTGCCAGCATCTGCTGTCACCTGAATTTTTGATCTTAGCCATTCTGACTGGTGTGAGATGGAATCTCAGGGTTGTATTGATTTGCATTTCTCTGATGATTAAGGATGTTGAACATTTTTTTCATGTGTTTCTTAGCCATTCGGTATTCCTCAGGTGAGAATTCTTTGTTTAGCTCTGAGCCCCATTTTAAATGGGGTTATTTGATATTCTGGAATCCACCTTCTTGAGTTCTTTATATATATTGAATATTAGTCCGCTATCTGATTTAGGATTGGTAAAGATCCATTCCCAATCTGTTGGTGGCCTTTTTGTCTTATTGACAGTGTCTTTTGCCTTACAGAAGCTTTGCAGTTTCATGAGGTCCCATTTGTCAATCCTCAATCCTCGATCTTACAGCATAAGCCATTGCTGTTCTATTCAGGAATGTTTCCCCTGTGCCCATATCTTCGAGGCTTTTCCCCACTTTCTCCGATATAACTTTCAGTGTCTCTGGTTTTATGGGAAGTTCCTTGATCCACTTAGATTTGACCTTAGTACAAGGAGATAGTAATGGATCAATTTCCATTCTTCTACATGATAATAGCCAGTTGTGCCAGCACCATTTGTTGAAAATGCTGTCTTCCTTCCACTGGATGGTTTTAGCTCCCTTGTCAAAGATCAAGTGACAATAGGTGTGTGGGTTCGTTTCTGTGTCTTCAATTCTATTCCATTGGTCTACTTGCCTGTCACTATACCAGTACCATGCAGTATTTATCTCAATTGCTCTGTAGTAGAGCTTTAGGTCAGGCATGGTGATTCCACCAGAGGTACTTTTATCTTTGAAAAGAGTTTTTGCTATCCTAGGTTTTTGTTATTCCAGATGAATTTGGAGATTGCTCTTTCTAATTCGTTGAAGAATTGAGTTGGAATTTTGATGGGGATTGGATTGAACCTGTAAATTGCTTTTGGCAAGATAGACATTTTTACAAAGGTGATCCTGCCAATCCATGAGCATGGGAAATCTTTCCATCTTCTGAGATCTTCTTTAATTTCATTCTTCAGAGACTTGAAGTTTTTATCATAGAGATCTTTCACTTCCTTAGTTAGAGTCACACCAAGATATTTTATATTATTTGTGACTATTGAGAAGGGTGTTGTTTCCCTAATTTCTTTCTCAGCCTGTTTATTCTTTGTGTAGAGAATGGCCATTGACTTAATTTTATATCCAGCTACTTCACTGAAGCTGTTTATCAGGTTTAGGAGTTCTCTGGTGGAATTTTTAGGGTCACTTATATATACAATCATATAATCTGCAAAAAGTGATATTTTGACTTCATCTTTTCCAATTTGTATCCCCTTGATTTCCTTTTGTTGTCGAATTGCTCTGGCTAGGACTTCAAGTACTATGTTGAATAGGTAGGGAGAAAGTGGGCAGCCTTGTCTAGTCCCTGATTTTACTGGGATTGCTTCAAGCTTCTCTCCATTAACCTTGATGTTGGCTACTGGTTTTCTGTAGATTGCTTTTATCATGTTTAGGTATGGGCCTTGAGTTCCTGATCTTTCCACGACTTGTATCATGAATGGGTGTTGGATCTTGTGGAATGTTTTTTCCCCATCTAAGAAGATGATCATGTGGTTTTGGTCTTTGAGTTTGTTTATATAAAGGATTACGTTGATGGATTTCTGTATATTAATCCATCCCTGCATCCCTGGAATAAAACCTACTTGGTCAGGATGGATGATTGCTTTAATGTGTTCTTGGATTTGGTAAGCAGGAATTTTATTGAGGATTTTTGCATCTATACTCATAAGGGAAATTGGGCTGAAGTTCTCTAAATTTGTTGGATCTTTCTCTGGTTTAGGTATCAGAATAATTGTGGCTTCATAGAATGAGTTGGGTAGAGTTCCCTTTATTTCTATTTTGTGGAATAGCTTGTGCAGAAATGGAATTAGATCTTCTTTGAAGGTATGGTAGAACTCTGCACTAAACCCATCTGGTCCTGGCCTTTTTTTTGGCTGGGAGACTATTAATGACTGCTTCTATTACTTTAGGGGCTATGGGACTGTTTAGAGTGTTAACTTGATCCTGATTTATCTTTGGTACCTGGTATCTGTCTAGAAATTTGTCCATTTCGTTCAGGTTTTTCGGTTTTATTGAGTATAGCCTTTTGTAGAAGGATCTGATGATATTTTGGATTTCTTCAGGATCTGTTGTTATGTCTCCCTTTTCATTTCTGATTTTGTTAATTAGGATGTTGTCCCTGTGCTATCTAGTGAGTCTAGCTAAGGGTTTATATATCTTGTTGATTTTCTCGAAGAAACAACTCCGAGTTTGGTTAATTCTTTGAATAGTTCTTTTTCTTTCCACTTGGTTGATTTCACTGTTGAGTTTGATTATTTCCTGCCGTCTACTCCTCTTGAGTGAATTTGCTTCCTTTTGTTCTAGAGCTTTTAGATGTGTTGTCAAGCTGCTGCTAGTGTGTGCTCTCTCCAGTTTCTTTTTGGAGGCACTCAGAGCTATGAGTTTCCCTCTTAGAAATGCTTTCATTGTGTCCCATAGTTTTGGGTATGTTGTGGCTTCATTTTCATTAAACTCTAAAAAGTCTTTAATTTCTTTCTTTATTCCTTCCTGGATTAAGGTATCATTGAGAAGAGTGTTGTTCAGTTTCCACGTGAATGTTGGCTTTCCATGATTTATGTTGTTATTGAAGATCAGTCTTAGTCCATGGTGGTCTGATAGGATGCATGGGACAATTTCAATATTTTTGTATCTGTTGAGGCCTGTTTTGTGACCAATTATATGGTCAATTTTGGAGAAGGTCCCGTGAGGTGCTGAGAAGAAGGTATATCCTTTTGTTTTAGGATAAAATGTTCTGTAGATATCTGTAACTCCATTTCTTTCATAACTTCTGTTAGTTTCACTGTGTCCCTGTTTAGTTTCTGTTTCCATGATCTGTCCATTGATGAAAGTGGTGTGTTGAAGTCTCCCACTATTACTGTGTGAGGTGCAATGTGTGCTTTGAGCTTTACTAATGTGTCTTTAATGAATGTGACTGCCCTTGCATTTGGAGCATAGATATTCAGAACTGAGCGTTCCTCTTGGAGGATTTTAACTTTGATGAGTATAAAGTGTCCCTCCTTGTCTTTTTTGTAAACTTTGGGTTGGAAGTCGATTTTATTTGATATTAGAGTGGCTACTCCAGCTTGTTTCTTCAGGCCATTTGCTTGGAAAATTGTTTTCCAGCCTTTCACTCTGAGGTAGTGTCTGTCTTTTTCCCTGAGATGGGTTTCCTGTAAGCAGCAGAATGTTGGATCCTGTTTGTGTAGCCAGTCTGTTAGTCTATGTCCTTTTATTGGGGAATTGAGTCCATTGATATTAAGAGATATTAAGGAAAAGTAATTGTTGCTTCCTTTTATTTTTGTTGTTAGAGTTGGCATTCTGTTCTTGTGGCTGTCTTCTTTTTGGTTTGTTGAGGGATTTCTTTCTTGCTTTTTCTAGGGCGTGTTTTCCTTTCTTGTATTGTTATTTGTTTTCCTGTTATTATCCTTTGAAGGACTGGATTCGTGGAAAAATAATGTGTGAATTTGGTTTTGTCATGGAATACTTTGGTTTCTCCATCTATGGCAATTGAGAGTTTGGCCTGGTGTAGTAGCCTGGGCTGGCATTTGTGTTCTTTTAGTGTCTGAAAAACATCTGTCCAGGCTTTTCTGGCTTTCATAGTCTCTAGTGAAAAGTCTGGTGTAATTCTGATAGGCCTGCCTTTATATGTTACTTGAATTTTTTCCCTTACTGCTTTTAATATTCTATCCTTATTTAGTGCATTTGCTGTTCTGATTATTATTTGTCGGGAGGAATTTATTTTCTGGTCCAGTCTATTTGGAGTTCTGTAGGCTTCTTGTATGTTCATGGCCATGTCATTCTTTAGGTTTGGGAAGTTTTCTTCTACAATTTTGTTGAAGATATTTGCTGGCCCTTTAAGTTGAAAATCTTCATTCTCATCAACTCCTTCTCATCAACTCCTATTATCCGTAGGTTTGGTCTTCTCATTGTGTCCTGGATTTCCTGGATGTTTTGAGTTATGATCTTTTTGCATTTTGTATTTTCTTTGATTGTTGTGCCAATGTTCTCTATGGAATCTTCTGCACCTGAGATTCTCTCTTCCATCTCTTGTATTGTGTTGCTGATGCTCGCATCTATGTTTCCAGATTTCTTCCCTAGGGTTTCTATCTCCAGCGTTGCCTCATTTTGGGTTTTCTTTATAGTGTCAACTTCCCTTTTTAGGTCTAGTATGGTTTTGTTCATTTCCATCACCTGTTTGGATGTGTTTTCCTGTTTTTCTTTAAGGACTTCTAACTGTTTGTTTGTGTTTTCCTGTTTTTATTTAAGGACTTGTAACTCTTTAGCAGTGTTCTCCTGTATTTCTTTAAGTGAGTTATTAAAGTCCTTCTTGATGTCCTCTACCATCAACATGAGATATGCTTTTAAATCCGGGTCTAGCTTTTCGGTTCTGTTGGGGTGCCCAGGACTAAGTGAGGTGGGAGTGCTGTGTTCTGATGATGGTAAGTGGTCTTGATTTCTGTTAGTAGGATTCTTACGTTTGCCTTTCGCCATCTGGTAATCTCTGGAGCTAGTTGTTATAGTTGTCTCTGGTTAGAGCTTGTTCCTCAGGTGATTATGTTAGCCTCTATCAGCAGACCTGGGAAACTAGCTCTATACTTAGTTTCAGTGGTCAGAGTACTCTCTGCAGGCAAGCTCTCCTCTTGCAGGGAAGGTGCCTAGATATCTGGTGTTCGAACCTGCCTCCTGGCAGAAGTTGTGTTTCACTCACCAGAGGTCTTAAGATCCCGTGGAGGGTCCTGTGAGAAACTTGGGCGTGTCCAGAAACTCAGTGCACAAGGAACCTCGGTGCTGGAGTGGACCAGAAGGGACTTGTGCCCCTAATCAGGCCGGGTCAACTGCTTCCCTAGTTAATGCAGTCTCAGGTCCCGCGTGATTGGATTGGAGCATATGCTGTGTTCCACTCACCAGAGGTCTCAGGATCCCGTGGGGGATCCTGTGTGGATCTTTGTGGGTGTCCGGAGACTTCATGGGCCAGGAACCCCAGTGCTGTAGTGGACCGGAAGGTGGTCGGATGTCCGGAGCCCATAAAGGGCGCTGCCTCGAAGCTCTGTGGCTCCAGCCTGTCCCAGAAGCTGTCCGCTTCTGTGTGCACACTCTCCCCTGTGCAGACTACTTTTCGGCGGAGTCCCGGAACCCTAAAGGGTTCTTTTTCAAGTTTTATTTTCTCTAATGTAATCTAACAACTAATAAATATAATATTTGAGATGAGTAAACATAGAAAGACAGATATAAATTTCCTACTTTTACTTTAACTGTAGGCTATACATCCTGCTACCAAAATTTCCTAACCAGTTTCCTTTTTGACATTGTGATTAATGTAAAGTTTGATATATTCATTTACATTTTTAAATAACATTTAAAAAATGTGTGTTCTCTTTCAACATTTTAAAATAAGTTTGTTTTACTTTTTTACACAAGACTATAACTGGGTCACTTTTTTTTTCAGTCTTCATAATGTATTTTTGTGAAGTTATTCTTCAAAACATTTTGATATGTAACATTGTGGAGTTTCTTTTTTATTTGAAAATGTTAACTCTGAAATGTTTAATTTGTCAAAATGTTGTAAAGATACATGTTTTTAAACTTTGAAATTTTATGCAAATAAGATATATTAGATGACATACAAAATATTAGGCCTTACAAAAATGCCATATTTTAAATGTAAAAATGTCCTTGATCCACTTGGACTTGAGCTTTATACAAGGAGATAAGAATGGATCAATTCGCATTGTGCTACATGCTGACCACTGTTTGAAAAGGCATTATTTGTTGAAAATGCTATCTTTTTTCACTGCTTGATTTTGGCTACTTTATCAAAAATCAAGTGCCCATAGGTATATGGGTTTATTTCTGAGTCTTCAGTTCTATTCCACAGATCTACCTGTCTCTGGACCAATACTATGTGGGGTTTTTGTTTTTCTTTATCACTATTGCTCTGTAACACAGTTGGCAGACAGGGATGGTATTTTACTCACAAGTTTTTTATTGTTGAGAATAGTTTTTTTTTTATAACCTTGGATTTTTATTATTCCAGATGCATTTGAGAATTGCTCTTTCTATCTCTGTGAAGAATTGAATTGGGAATTTGATGGAGATTGTATTGAATCTGTAGATTGATTTTGGTAAAATGGTAATTTTTACTATGTTGTCTATCTATGAGCATGGGAGATATTTCCATCTTCTGAGGTCTTCGATTTCTTTCTTCAGAGATGTGAACTTCTAGTGATACAAATCTTTGACTTGCTTGGTTAGAGTCACATCAAGATATTTTATATTATTGGTGACTATTGAAAGGGTGTCATTTGCCTAATTTCCTTCTCAGCCAATTTATCCTTTCAGCAGCAGAAGGCTACTGATTTGTTTGAGTTAATTTTATATCCAGACACTTTGCTGAAATTGTTTATCAGCTGTAGAAATTATTTGTTCAAATTTTGGGGGTCGCTTATGAATACTATCAGATCACGCGGAGATAGTTATATCTTGACTTTTTCCTTTGCAATTTGTATCCTGTTTACCTTCTTTTGTTGTCTAATTGCTCTGGCTAGACTTTTGAGTACTATATTGAATAAATAGGAAGAGAGTGGGAAGCCTTGTCTTGTCCCTGATTTTAGTGGGATTGCTTCAAGTTCCTCTCCATTCAGTTTGATGTTGGCTATGGTTTGTCATATATTGTGTTTATTATGTTTAAGAATGGGCCTTAAGTTCCTGATCTTTCCAAAACTTTTAACATAAAACAGTGATGTGTTTTGTCAAAGGCTTTTTCAGCATCTTATAATATGATCATGTGGTTTTTTTTTTCCTTTGAGTTTGTTTATATAGTGGTTTACTTGGATGGATTTCCATATATTGAACCATCCCCTCTTTGCTGTGATGAATCCTATTTGATCAACCAGATATACTGAGTCTAATAGAAAAGAAAGTGTTAATGATCCTCAAACACATTGGCACAGTGGAAAACTTCCTGAACAGAATACCAATGGCTCAGGATCTAAGATCAACAATTGACAAATAGAATACTAAAATTAAAAAGCTTCCATAAGGCAAAGAACACTGACAATAGGACAAAACAGGAATCTACATACTGGAAAAAGATCTTTATCAACTCTACATCTCATAGAAGGCTAATATCCAAAATATGCAAAGAACTGAAGAAGTTAGATTCCAGAGAACCAAATAACCCTACTAAATATGGGGTCCTGAGTTAAACAGAGCATTCTCAACTGAGGAATGTTGATTGGCCAAGAATCACCTAAAAATTGTTCAACATCCTCTGTCATCAGGAAAATGAAAATTAAAATGACCCTGAGATTTCACCTCACACCAATCATAATGGTTAAGATAAAAAACTCAGGTTAGAGCAGATGCTAGTGAGGATATGGAGAAAGAAGAATACTCCTCCATTGCTGGTGGGACTGGAAGCTGGTCTACTTGAAGACCCAGGTATACCAGTTTTGGTATATACCCAAGCTATATAAAGCGTAAGAAGAAGAAAGAGCAAAATGTGGATGCTTCAATCCTACATAGAAGGGAGAACAAAATAATCACAGGATGTAGAGGGAAGCTGAGAACTAGGAGGGAGAAAGGAAGGGGAGGGAAAAATGGGTGGAGGTTGGCAGAATCAGTTATGTGAAGGGACAGGAGAGAAATACAGAGGGTCAGGAAACTGAATAAAAATATGAAACAGTAGGGGTTAGGAATAGAGCAGGGAGCCACTAGACAGTCCCAGTTGCCATGAAGTGAGAGGGTCCCAACACCCAATTATCTGAAATGGGGAAATAGAACCTATAGAGAGCATCTCCAAAGCCCCAATTCAAGGACTGGGACATCCATCCACTCATCTAAATATTTTTAACCCAGAATTGGTCCTGTCTAAAGGAAAGACAAGGACAAAAGAAATAGAGCAGAGAATGAAGGAAAAGTCATCCAGAGACTGCTCCACCTAGGGATCCATCCCATCTGTAAAGACTATTACTGATGCCAAGAAGTGCTTGCTGACAGGAGCCTGGTATAGCTGTCTCCTGAGGTTCTGCCATAACCTGACTAATACAAATGCACATACTCACTGCCAACCATTGGACTGAGTCCTGAGACCCCAAAGAAAGAGCTAGGGGAAGGATTATAGGAGTGGAAGGGGATTATGACCCCAGAAGAAGAGCAGTATCAACTAACTGAACCACCCAGAGCTCCCATGGACTAAACCACCAACCAAGAGTATACATTGCGAGATCCATGGCTCCAGCTGCATATGTAGCAGAGGATGGCCTTATCAGGCATCATTGGGAAGGGAAGCCCTTGGTCCTGTGGAGGTTTGATGCCCCAGGGTGGAGTGATGTTAGAGTGATGAGGTGAGAGTGGGTGGATGGGTGGGGAAGCAGCCTTTTAGAGGAAAATGGGAGGGAGGGTAGGATGGGTGATTTGTGGAGCAGAGACTTGGAAGGGGAACAATATTTGAAATGTAAATAAATAAAATGATTACTAAAAATTAAATAGAAATAAAAATAAAAATAAATTAAATGTAAAATGTGTGTTCTTATAAACAGTAAAATAACTATCTTCTGAGAAATATATGTTTCATTTTAAAGAGACAGGTATATGTAATTTTAATGTCACCCTCAGAATCACCAAAAAGTACCTTGACAATCAGTGGAAAGGTTTAATAGGTTTTCTGTCTTGTTCTTAATTTGCTGAAATTACAAAATCAATACTTGCAGTTGTAGCTGCAGTTACTTGTTTTACTGCTTTAAGATAAAGTCTACAAGAAAGCAACCTTCACTTTCAATTTGTAGCAGAGAACATCGGGTTGTTCTTGGCCACAACTTAAATAGCCTGTTCTCTGCCATCCTATATAAGATACTCCAAATGTGTCATGGATCCATTTCCTGAGCACCATGTGCTGAAGGCAAATGTGATTAACATAGTGGAAGCAGCAATTCTCAGCCTTACACTTGCTTTCTCCTCTTCCTGTTCACAGCACAATCATTGTTTCTTAGGTTTAAATCCATCCTGATTCTTACTGTGATTTCAGCTCTGGATCTTAAATTCACATCAAATATCCACAAATCTTTCCACTCAGACAATAGTTTCCCACAACCTAATACCTCTTTAACCTCTAAGCTACTTGTTACAGGGGAGCCTTCCTATACCTTCTGAGATTAGAAAAGTCTCTTCAGCTCCAACCAGGTTAATATAAAGCAGGCAAATAATACATTTTTAGGATTTTAGTTTGGAAAAAGTTATAGATTACTTATCTTAAAGTGTCAAGCTATGGTGGGGCGGTCTCTTCACATTACAAATAAATGGGCAATGAAATTGAAAGTTAGGTACCCTGGAAAAGTTTAGAAGGAGGAAAGGGAAGAGGTTCTTTAACCACAAAGAATGAAATATTACAGAAATATAATTTTTTATTAGTGAAAATCCATAATATTCTTTTAGATTTCATTTACTGGTTCATATATTTTCCTCTTCATACCATCTTATTTAATGTGTTATATTCTTTTACATAAACTGAGAAAAATGTCAAGATACTAGAAGAGAAAAGGGATTCTTAAGATTTAAAGCTTCCCAAGTGTTTTTTTTTTTAATAACATTTATACGACTCCATCTATACATCAAGTTTGCTGTTGGAACCAACTTGATAATATTGTTATGCCACTTTTCATGTACTCATTACAATTTACACTACAACCTTAATTGTGTATGCAAGCAAAGGGAGCATGGATGACATTTTTTTCTGCCCCAAATTCAGATGCATTCTGTTCTTTGCAATTTAGGTGAAAAATATGAAGTTCAGATCTGACTCATTGCTTTCCTTCTTAGATGTTTCAAATGTAACGTCTTGGCTGCAAGTGGGTTTTTTCTCTGACCATCTTGCAGCTGCTGTGTTCTGAGTTACACTGCTAGCAATTCATCTCTTCATTTTCATCCACCAACTTTGATTGTCAGGCACTGTGGTGGATGGAAAAACAATAAGATGGGTGGAATCTAGTCATTTCGTACATTCAACTTTAATCTGTTTACAATACTATGCTCTAAAGGAAACCGCCTTAATCATTTACAGGTATTCAACATGAACACTTAATATGCACTCCAGAACTAATAAAAATAAAGATAATTAAGCAAAACTTTACATTTAAATCATTACAAACTTCCAGTAAACAGCATTTAAAAACTAAAAAGAATCTTATGATTGCTAGTTACAAAAAATACTAAGGATTCTGCTTAAGAAGGTAGGTTCTTCCACAGAGCCCTGGCAAATCCCTTCTGTCTTAATGTGTTCATTTGGACAATCTTTCTCAAACTATTCCTGTGACTGATTTTAGAGTTATCACACTCTCTCTCTGTATGTGTATGTGTGTGTGCATGAGTGTGTTGTGTGTGTGTGTGTCTATCTGTTGTTAGACCCACACAGAGACAGGTAGAGAGAGAGACAGTTTGGTTGTAAGCAACTTTACTAGTTTTAAAAGAATAGAACCAAACAGAACAGAACAGAACATTGGGGTATTCTTTATAGATCAGAGTATACTTACCTAACATTAACTGCCAGAATTTTTAATTGGCCATATATATATATATACAAAATTTAAATTTAAAAATATTTGAAGTAAGGTTAGTGATCATAAAAGATTGAAAAACAGGATTATAATTTGACTATTGCTACTCTATCAATATCAGAAGTAATTTTAAACTCAAGGGAGTTAATTTGCTTGAACATTCTGTGATAAACAAGTAGAATATCCACAGGGTAAAATCTAGGTTCTCTTGCATTGTTGCCTTGAATATACCTAAAGAAGATTCTTCTTTTGACCAAAATAAACTCTCATTGTGTACAGTTACACAATGGAGTACTACTCTGCTATTAAAAAGAATAAATTTATGAAATTCCTAGGCAAATGGATGGACATGGAGGGTATCATCCTGAGTGAGGTAACCCAATCACAAAAGAACTCACATGATATGTATTCACTGATAACTGGATATTACTATATTTCTCAAGGATATTACTATATTTCTGATAATAGATAACAGCTATTAAACTCAAAATGGGCAAGAAGCACTGTCTACAAGAAGAAAATGAACAGCTTCTGATCACTGTTCACAAAACAAGACAGAATTCAAGCTGGACAAAGCCTTTGTATAAGATTTTTACAAACCAAACAACAATGTAGAGTAAGTAGTAATGTTAATGTTCTACTTTTAATTCCTCTCTTCAGGCATGACATTTTTACTTATCTTACTACATACAGATCTATGTAATGGTATTTGTAGAAATAATGTTTACCTTCCTGTAATAGAGTAAATTTCCCACAGATAAGAATGTATTCATACTTATTGCTTATTAGAAGTTCAAGAAGGAAGAACTATTGCAAAGCATGGACATAAGAATAAATTAGGATAGACACAGCAGAAATCTAAGGGAAAGGGTGTGCTTTAAGTATAAAACAGTGCTGATAAATAATCTACTGGAATACTATGAGAAAATGTAAAGTTGCATATGTGTGAGAAAAGTATAGTTTTCCTTGTGTAAAGAAGAGTCTATGAACTCATGGTCTAGGTCAGACATGAAGGATTGAAAGAGATCTTCAAAGATTAGAAATATTTGTACAGAATGGAAATTGTCATCAGATATTGGGTCTCAAAGATAATAACAATGAATACAGAGAAAAAATCTTGAGTTGTTGCGTAACAAAATCCCAGAGAAATACAAGAAATAATGTCATTTTACATAATTTTGATAAAAAATTGAATCACTGACATTCAGAAGCTTTTTCATACTAGAATGATGTTGGTATGTACAGATAAATAACTTCCATCAATTAAGATTGTACAGTCTTTTTCAAAATTACATTTATTTACTGGTGTACTCTTATTTTCTGCACATTCAACTGTGCAGCCAGGAAACCCCAAATACACAGCAAATTCAAACTTATGCCATTACACAGAAAACTTTGAACATAATTTCCCACTTAAATGAGTAGAGTGGATATTAAAGCTCACCAAATCACTTTATCTTAAAAGAAATAAAAGTTAATACACTATATAAAAATTTAGTGTCATTCAAAAACTATTCCTTTCCTCATGCTTTCAATAATAACTATTGTGCAGTTTGTATTGTGCCGTTTATTATATTGCCCTAGTTACTGCTATTTCTGCTGTAAAGAAACACCATGATCAAGGCAACTTACAAAAGGAAGCTTTTAATTATGGGGTTTCTTACAGTTGCAGAAGGTTAGTACATGGTCATCATGGTAGAAAATATGGAAACAGCAGACATGGCACTGGAGCAGTAGCTGATAGCTCATATACTTATCCATGGGCAGCAGGCAGAAAGAGAGACTGAGCCTGGTCTGTTTGCTATTGGTTAATCAATTACTGTGCTCCTTCCTAGCTAAGAAAATTTCTCCCACTTTCAACATTCTTGAATTGCCAGTAATTCTTTTGAACAGATGAGATCTTGTTATCTACACTTTGTCATGGCTGTTGTTGTTGTCCTAGAAAATTCTGTTAAATACTATATGAACTATTACAGAAAACAGCAATGAATTACATGTAGATTTGTGGAGACCATTCCCAAAGGAAATATCTACAGAACAAGTTCTATAAGTAAGACTCAGGGAACATTGTAGAAAAGAGGGCAGAAAAATTGTAAGAGCCAGATGATCAAGCAGTTTTCTGTGAAATTGTGTCTGCTAGTATTATCAGAAGTTAATGAAGTCTCACCCACATGGCTGCCTAAAAGATATAACAAAGCAAAGTAGCAGGGATAAAGATAGGAGTATATAAAGATAAAAATATTTAAAGAGTTGTAGGGAGGGAGATAGGAAACCATTAACGCATACAATCTTTGTGCATACATGCTGGGAAACACATGCCTCAGGAAACATGAAGACTCCACTTAGTAGTTGTACAGATGTGTGTAATCCATTACTCCATTCATCTTACTTCCAGATTTCCTACATTAATGTGTAGTTTCATTATTGAATAATGGGTATTTTGATAATTATTTAGGTATTGTATGTTTGTTTGTAAATATAAAAGAAAATAAGTATATATATACTGTTAGAAAATAATAAGAAAGATTTAAAACCATTCAGTGATGGAATTAATAGAATATAGAAGAATCTTGTACCCTTTGAGACAACAGGTCATCAAGGTACTTTGTGATATGGCAGCTTAGATAGAAGAAGAAATGATATATCTTTTAAATATAGTTCATATACTAGTGATAGGACAATGGCCCTTAAACACAGTGTTCATACTTTTTGCACCAGGCACTTGCAACATCATGCCTGACCCCATCACCAACTATATATTCAAGATACAGTTTGACTCAGGTTCCCATTCTGGTTTTCTAGGACACAAAGATGGAAAATGGTGATATTTGTCTTTGAGAACTTCATGTAAGTAGAGACTAATTTAGACTTACAAATCTGTGTGTGTTAGGAAATTCTCAGTATTGTTGAGTAAATAGCAACAGAAAACTCTGGTATTAGTATCTATAACTAAACATTTTTTTCCTACTTGCATAATAAAATTCAACATAAGCAATCAAACTCCCAGAAGGTGTTGGCATTTAAGTGACAGGATTCTATTCTATTGTACTAACTGCCATTTCCTAGTAGTTGGATATTTTTTAAATGGCATATTTATGTTTAATGATAATTGGATAACCATGTAAATTCAAATGAGGGGAAACCACATGTACACACTTATACACACCCACACATGCAGGCCCACACTCCTGTGCACACACACACTTAAACACACACATGCACATATCATAGAGAGATTAAAAAAATAACTTAATCCAGAGCCTAACAAACCAGGAATTTCCTTACCACCACCACCATGCTTTCCTCATCACTTCAAATGTGACCACCATTGCAAGCACTATAGTACTAAGTTCTAATATGCACCATATCCTTTGTTTTCATAGCTTGTGTAGGATTTACTTTGTGTGATGGTGAGGTAACTAATTACTACTTCTGCTGAAATTTGTCATAAAATTATATATGGGCACTGTAGATATGGTCAGTGGGTATACTTCTTGGGGTCATTTCATATATGGTTTTGGATTTCTCTGCATCACAGGTCTTTACCAATTCTGTTTTAATTATAAAACCTTCTTGCTATATCAGGTTAAATAGCATTTGTTATTGCAAAAAGAGGAAAAGACCATACATTGAAAATGGTTTGAGAACAGTCTTTCTGAATTCAAAATATCCATGTAATGTCATATAGTAAGAAAATTCCACTGGACCCCTGGTAAGCTTTTTAAAATATTTACCATCATAGCTCACTTTATTACTTGTTCAACTAGCTTCATTCTATTGCAGCTCAGTCTGTTTCTCCAGGCTATTTTAATGATATAACATTGGTTCAAATGTACTCTCTAATCTGTGCAGGCATTCATAATTCTAAATTTACCTTGCCCTTTCTAGTTGTAAACAAAATTGGCAATTACTAATATTTGGTCGTCTATAATTTTGAGAGATATTTTTGGAACTCACATATACTTAGACTTCATTTATGATGCAATAAAAATGTCATAATGATGGTAGGTAATCTATCTTTTAAGAAATCATAATCTAGTTTGTGAAGTAAAATATGAAAGTAAATAGCAATGCATTCATCATGTATAATTTCATCTGATAACAGATTATAAAAAGGTTATACAAAGTGACCTCTTCAATAAATCAGAGAATAATTGACAGGACAGGTTAGATGGAAATAGCTGGTAAGATAGCAGAGAGGAAAAATTCTGCTATGTCAAGGTTACATTGTAACAGAGTCATCTCCTTGTGAATAACTGATTCAGTAAAGTGATTGTTTGAGAAAAGAAGTGATAAAAGATGGGAAATGGGTTTTAAATTGAGATATCCTAAATGTGAAGAATGTCACAGAGAGTCTGAATCTAACAGACACACAAAATGGAAGGCCACTACAGCTTGACCAGGGACTTACTAATACTTTCTGCATCAGCAGAGTACTCAGAAAAGAGAATGATGTGCAATTTTTCAAGGAATGTTTGTCAATGGCTTATTTATTGAAAGAATCAGGGAATCAGAGTAAAAGATGATACTAAGTGGGTTGGAAATACCATAGCACACTTTGGGTGGCTTGCAGGAGCCATTTTAGAGAATACACACATTTAGTCTTTATTAATAGACACGAGGAAGCACTGCTATATTGTAAAATTTGGAAACCTTAGGCCGAAATGCAGGTTCTAAATGTAACTATCACAGTGGCACCACAGAGTGCCTTTGAACCTATTAGGTGACAAATAGAAAATGTCAGGGACAGAAGAATATTATTTTTAAAATATAGAATTGAATAGTAGTATGCTATATAAAATTTGAAGATTCTAAATAATTGAATATGGCCAAATTTATATGGTTTTATATATGATTTAATTTAATCTTTAATAGGTTAAGTCTTAGAAATGAAGTTATTAAAGGAGAAAAGAAATTTCTCAACTTTATTTTATTTGATGGACAGATACTATTTTTCAAGTACATGTTGGAGAGAAACAAAGTGTTGGGAGAGACAACTGGGATGGGAGAGAGCATCTCTGAGATGAGTTTGAAACCTAGGACAATTGAAATGCCCGGCAATCTATGAGGGTGACACTAACTAAGATTCCAAGTAATGGAGAGGATTGAGCCTTAACAAGACATCTTCTATAACCAGGCAGGACTTCCAATGAAGAACTGGGGACACCAACCCAGCCACAAAATCTTTGACCTACAATTTGATGTGCAGGGGTAAAGGTAGAGCAGAAATTGAGGGGATTGCCAACTAATGATTGGCCCAGCTTGAGATTCATGTCATGACAGGGAGCTCACCCCTGAAACTATTAATAATATTCTGCTATGCTTGAAGACAGGAGCATAGCATAGTTGTCATCAGAGAAACTTCACTCAGAAACTAATGGAAATAGATAGAGAGACCCACAGCCAAACATTAGGTTAAGCTTGAGGAAACCTGTGGAGGGGAGAAAGGATTGGAGATGCCAGAGAGGTCTAGGACACCACAAGCAAATCTATAGAATCAACTAACCTGGGCTCATAGTGACCCTGTCTTAGTCAAGGTTTCTATTCCTGCACATAAATCATGACCAGGAAGCAAGTTGGGGAGGAAAGTGTTTATTCAACTTACACTTCCTGTTCATCATCAAAGAAAGTCAGGACTGGAACTCAAGCAGGTTAGGAAGCAGGAGCTGATGCAGAGGCCATGGAGGGATGTTTCTTACTGGCTTGCTTCCCCTGGCTTGCTCAGATTTCTTACTTAAAGAACCCAAGACCAGCCAAAAGATGGTACCATCCACATGGGACCCTCCCACTTGATCACTAATTGAGAAAATGCCTTACAGCTGGATCCCATGGGGGAATTTTCTCAATTGAAGCTCCTCCTTTCTCTGTGATAACTCCAGCTGTTTCAAGTTGACACACAAAACCAGCCAGTACAGGCTCATGGAGACTGAACCGCCAAACACGACAATGTGGGGGATGGACTCAGGCCCTTAGCAAAACTTTAAAAATTATGCAGCTCAGTCTTGATGTGGGACCCCTAACAGCAGGAGCAGGGGGTGTCTCTAGTTCTGTTGCATGCATTTGGATCTCTTTCCCCAAACTGAGCAGGTTCACCTAGCCTCAATAGGATAAAATACACCTAGTCTTAATACTTACTACTTGATATGCCATGACTGATTGATATCCATTGGAATTTATGAAGAGAAAGAGAGGAAGAAAGAATGGTGGGAGAAGGAGACAGGAGGAGCAGCAGAACAGTTTGTAGGTGAGAGGGGAAGCTGCAGGAAGTAAAGTTAATAAATAACTTGATTAATAAAAATATGTAACATCTAAGAATGCACATTAAAATTAAAATAAAAAGGGTTGCATTTGATTTATAAATGTATAAAAATCATTAACTATTTGCTAAAGTACACTACAATTGTTGAAGGATGTTTTTTTAAAAGAATACACAATTTAACAATAAAAAATTTCCCAGAAATACAATTTGGTCTACTTTACACTGTATTTAATACTAATAAACAAAATTATCCAACACTATTTTAATTAATTTTTACTCAATGGATATAAGATAGAATGTTTAATTGCATCAAAACTTTAAACAAAATCACAAAAATGACTCCTAAAATATTGATTTATTTTTAAAGTGAACTAGACAGTTCAACATCATAAACCTCAGTGGATAAGAGATATTTCTCTTTTCAAGGCAGACACTGCAATAATGGACTTGCTAAATGCATGCATTTGCTATAAGAAAATCATGGTAATGTGACATTCCTATTACATGATGGAATACTGTTTTAGATAGTGAAACATATTCATAACACATATGGTAGAGTTTTTCTCAGCACCTGACATTTAGAACCAAATTTTTCAAAGGTTGTTCTTATTATGGATGTATACAGTAAGCATAAAACACATAACACTGCTTGTGTGTGCACGCACTCACACACACACACACACACACATACACACACATACACACAGCCATTGCCTCAGTAAAACACTGAACAAATCAAGAGGTTATTAAATTTTCTTTAAAAAAAAGGATCCTTAAAGTAAAAAGATTTTATATATAATTACTTGCATGAACACTACTCTTAGAACACTGCTTTTTAGCCTAGAAATTATTTTAACAGATCATGAGTAGAACAGTTCTGGGACCTTGATCATACTTTCTAGAGAGAAAACAATATGGATCAGCAACTTGCTTGTCTTTGTAGAGTATTTTTAGACAATGTTGTTAAGTTTTAGAAGAAAAGATAAAATTGCCTTATATAAGTTAGTATATTTACTTAAACATTCACATCAATGTTTATTTGAAAGTACAGAGACAGGTCCACTTCAGTGACAGTCAGCCCCACATTAGATGGTAGACTTCTTGGATTTAGTGTTTTGTTTTCATTGTTATTAGCATGCAGAATACAAGGATTTTAATTTTCAAAATGTGAACCTCAAATCAAGCAGTAACTAATGTGTTAGAAAAATCATCATTAGCATTTAGAAATGATACTTAAAACTTTTTTATTATTATTATTTTAATGTGTGTGTGTGTGTTTATGTTGGGTAACAGTACTTGAGTGCAGGTGCAGAAGCCAAAGGGGTGAGATTTCCTGGAGCTAGTTGCAAGTGATTTGAGTGACTTGACAGGGATTCTGGAAACCAACTCAAGTCCAGTGCAAAAGGGCCATACTACTTCTAAAACCACAGAGATTTCTCTCCAACCTGATAAATGACACTTCCTTGCTAATGTTATATATCTACCCAACAATGACCATCCTATAAATAACTATAAACTGTTTCTCAGTCCAGTATCTCACTGCATAGTCCAGGCCATCTTTGAAATTAAAGTGTTTCTGCTGCCTTAGCCTCTGGAATGCTGAGGTTACAGATGTGCATCACTATATGGAACCAAAATATATGAACAACAAATACCACCAACAATTTGTCAACCCATTAATTTAGAGGACCATTTTTTCACTAGTAAATTGAATTGTTTTCTCTGGTGTAAAATTATTTTGCTTCATTTCTTTTAATCCAAACTACGAAAACATACATTTTATCCTAAAAATTAAAATTACTTTCCAAGAAATTATATTCTTTGATTTTTTTCTCTCAACTTGCTTAAAGGATATACATATGTTCAACATACTTACTTGAAGTTTTATTCACACAAAATGGTTGTTTAACCAAAACATCTGAGGAGCAAACTGTTCTAATTCTTCTGGAGAAAGTATAGTTGAACCGACCAGTGGTCAGCCAGAGGTGAACACATATCCTGTGTACCACAGTTTGCTGTGATGGGAGGACAACTGATAACTGGATGTGCAGTATTACCAGACATCCCTGAGTCCAAGCTCTTACTCTGCCATGGTTAAATACAGTAGATATGCAATTCCCTTCACAGTCTGCTTTAATCTTCAATCCTGGCTGCCCCAGAACTGTATACTGCCTGCTATAAAGATAGAATTTGGTGTAGGTCTTTCTCATGGATATTACAAAAGCCTTCTTAATTTTTTCCACAGAGATCAGCACAATGTCAGAGGTTCAACCTGTTAACACTACAACTTGTGCTGACTGTCTGACTTTAAAAGCAACTCCATTTGTCTGCAACACACTCAGAGCTTTTCTATACCATCCATACTCCTACCAGAGTAACTTTCTTTTTTTATTAGATATTTTCTATATTTACATTTTAAATGTTACCCCCTTTCCTAGTTTCCCTTCTGAAAGTCCCCTATCTCCTACCCTTGTAACTTGCTCCTCAGCCAAACCACTCCTGCATCTTGGCCCTGCCATTCCCCTATACTGTGGCATATAACCTTCACAGGACCAAGGGCTTCTTTTCCCATTGATGTCTGACTAAGCCATCCTCTGCTACAAATGCAGCTAGTCATGAGTCCCACCATGTGTTTTCTTTGATTAGTGGTTTAGTCCCAGGGAGCTCTGGGGATACTGGTTAGTTCATATTGTTATTCCTCCTATGGGGCTATAAACCCCTTCAGCTCCTTGGGTCTTTTCTCTAGCTCCTTCATTGGGGACCCTGTGCTCCATCCAACGGATGGCTGTGAGCATTTACTTCTGTATTTCTCAGGCACTATCATAGCCTCTCAAGAGAAAGCTATATCAGGCTCTTGTCAGAAGCTTTTGTTGGCATACACAATAGTGTCTGGGTTTGGTGATTGTTTATGAGATGGATTCCCAGGTGGGGCAGTCTTCAGTCTCTGCTCCAAACTTTGTTGCTGTAACTCCTTCCATTGGTAATCCGTTCTCCATTCTAATAAGGATCAAAGTATCCACACTTTGGTCTTCCTTTTTCTTGAGTTTCATGTGTTTTTCAAATTGTATCACGTGTATTCTGAGCTTCTGGGCTAACCATCCTTTGGAAAAAAAGAAGCATTTTCAATTCCAGAAGAGAACACCAATGGCTTGTGCATTAAGATCAAGAATTGACAAATGGGATCTAATAAAATTGCAAAGCTTTTGTAAGGTAAAGGACACTGTCAATAAGACAAAAAGAATGAAAAGAAACCATCATCTGTTCCAAAACAACAGTGAGGGGACTATGCCATCAGGAGCAGGGACACAGGAAACATGCCCAACAGGCAGCTCCAGTCAGTGCCAGCCACGGGCCACCTTGGGTGCATACTTGGAGGACAGTCCCACGGTCTCCAGAGGACTGTCCATGCCACAGGTGCCCTAGCACGCCCAGGATCTTAGGATCAATGGTGAGTGGAATGCAACATCTGTTCCAAAAAAAATGTGAGGGGCCTGTGAAAGTAGGAGCAAGAACACAGGAGCCCCACCTGACACACAGCTTGGGTTCCTTCTGGTCTTCTCTGTTATACATTGGTTTTGAATGCAGCAGATAGCCCCACAATCCCCAGAGGAGGTACCAATTCCAGAGGCTGTAACACACCAAGGAACTTGGGATTTCAGGATCCCAGCATCCTAGGAGCTTGTTCACACCAATATCTCAGGGTCTCAGAGGAAGCTTGACTGCCAAGAACTCTGACACACCCAGAATCTCAGGTTCACAGGATCCTGGAATCACAGAATCACAGAGAAAGCTGGAATCTGAGGAATTCTGAATCAATCAGGATTATAGAATAGACAGGCTCTAATCAGATATCCTGAGGGCAGGGAGCACTTGAGATAATCAGTTGGCCATAAGAACAGAAGGAACAGAAACCAAGCTTACTTGGCATCATCAGAACCAAACTCTCCCACAATAGCAAGTCCTGGATACACCATCACACCAGAAAAGCAAGATATAGATCTAAAGTCACTTCTCATGATGATAATGGAGGACTATAAGAAGGAAATAAATAATCCTCTTAAAGAAATACAGGAGAATACATGCAATCAGGTGAAATAATAGAACAAAACCATCCAGGATTTAAAAATGGAAGTAAAAACAATAAAGAAATCACAAAGGGAGACCAATCTGGAAATAGAAAACCTAGGAAAGAAGTCAGGAGCCATTGATGCAAGCATAACCAAAAGAATACAAGAAATAGAAGAGAGAATCTCACGTACAGAAGATACTATGGAAAACATTGACAGAAAAATCAAAGAAAATGTGAAATGCAAAAAGATCCTAACACAAAGCCTCCAGGAAATTCAGGACACAATGAGAAGACCAAACCTAATGATAATAGGATGATTTCCAACTTAAAGGGCCAGTAAATATCTTCATAAAAATTATAGAAGAAATCTTCCCCAAACTAAAGAAAGATGTCCATGAACATAGAAGACTACAAAATTCCAAATAGTTTGGACCAGAAAAGAAATTCCTCCTGTCACATAATAATCAAAACACCAAATGTACAAAACAAAGAAAAAATATTAAAAGCAGTAAAGGAAAGGGGTCAAGTAACATATCGAGGCAAACCTATCAGAATTACTCCCGACTTCTCCCCAGAGACAATGAAAGCTTAAAGATCCTGGGCAGATGTCATATAGAATCTAAGAGAACACAAATACCAGCTGATGGAGGTATACTCAACAAAAGTCTCAATTACCAAAGATGGAGAAACCAAGGTATTACATGACAAAACCAAATTTACACAATCTATTTCCACAAACCAGGTCTTCAAAGGATTATAAAGGAAAACTTTAAACACAAAGAGGGAAACTAAGCTCCAGAAAAATGAAGAAAGTAATCTTTCAACAATCCTAAAGAAGATAGCCACATGAACAGAATTCTAAATCTAGCAACAGCAACAACAACAAGAAGAAAAAAAACAAAAAAACAAAAAACAAAACCAAAATCAAAAAAAAAAAAAAAAAAAAACCAGGAAGCAACAATGACTTTTCCTTAATAGTTTTTAATATCAATGGACTCTACTTACCAATTAAAGGACATAGACTAACAGACTGGATACATAAACAGGACCCAGCATTTTGCTGCATAAAGGTAAAACCCATCTCAGGGACAAGACAGACACTACCTCAGAGTAAAAGGCTGGAAAACAATTTGCCAAACAAAAGGTCCCAAGAAATGAGCTGGAGTAGCCATTCTAATATCGAATAAATCTCTATTGATAAGAAATTCAAGTCTCTGTAGAAAGAAATCAAAGTTCTCAGAAGATGGAAACATTTCCCATGTTCATGGATTGACAGGATTAATATAGTAAAAATCGGTATCTTGCTGAAAGCAATCTACAGATTCAATGCAATTACCACCAAAATTCCAATTCACTTTTTCACAAAGTTAGAAAGGGGAACTTGCAAATTCATCTAGAATAACAGAAAACCTAGGGTAGCAAAAACTATTCTCAACAATTAAAGAACCTCTGGTGGAATCACCATCCCAAAGCTCAAGATGTACTACAGAACAATTGTGATTAAAAACTGCATGGAACTGGAAAGGTGAGAGACAGGTAGATAAATGGAACAGAATTGAAGACACAGAAATGAACCCACATAGCTATGGTCACTTGATCTTTGATAAAGGAGCTAAAATCATCCAGTGGGAAGAAGACATCATCTTCAACAAATTGTGCTTACTCAACTGGTGGTTAGCATGAGAAGAATGCAAATTGGTGCATTCTTACCTCCTTGTACAAAGCTCAAGTCTAAGTGGATCAAAGAACTCCACATAAAACCAGAGACACTGAAACTCATAGAGAAGAAAATGGGGAAGGGCCTCAAAGATAAAGGCACAGGGGAAAGTTTCCTGAACAGAACACCAATGGTTTGTGTGTTTGTGCTGTAAGATCAAGAATTGACAAATAGGACCTCATAAAATTGCAAAGCTTCTGTAAGGAAAAGAACACTGTCAATAAGACCAAAAGGCAACCAACAGATTGGGAAAAGATCTTTACCAATCCTAAATCCGACACAGGGTATATAAATATATATATATATATATATATATATGTATATATATATATCCTATATAGATATTTATATATACATACTATATTTATATTTATATCCTATATATCCAAATACCCCTATTAAAACATGGGATACAGAGCTAAATAAAGAATGCTCAACTGAGGAATACTGAATGCCTGAGAAGCACCTAAATAAATGTTCAACATCCTTAATTATCAGGGAAATGCAAATCAAAACAACCCTGAGATTCTACCTCACACTAGTCAGAATGGCCAAGATCAACAACTCAAGTGACAGCAGATGCTGGCAATTATTGAAGAAAAAGGAACATTTCTCCATTGCTGGTGGGACTGCAAGCTTGTACAACCACTTTGGAAATCAGTTTTGTGGTTCCTCAGTTGGGGAGCAGGGCATGGGGAGGGTTTAGGGGACTTTTGGTGAGGAAACTAGGAAAGCAGATAGTATTTGAAATGTAAATGAAGAAAATATTTAATTAAAAATTAACATTTATATAAAAAAGAAAATTAGACATAGTTCTCCCGGGAGATCCAGCAATACCACTCCTGGGCATGTATCCAGAAGATGCTCCAACATGTAATAAGGATACATGCTCCAGTATGTTATAGCAATGTTATTTATCAGAAACTGGAAAGAACCCTGATGTTCCTCAACAGACAAATGGATAAAGAAAAATGTGGTACGTTTACACAATGGAGTAGTACTCAGCTATTAAGAATAATTAATTTATGAAATTCTTAGACAAATGGATGGATCTGGTTGATATCATCTTGAGTGAGGCAACTCAATCACAAATAACACACATGATATGCACTCACTTATAAGTGGATATTAGCCCAGAATCTCAGAATCCTTCTTAGAGTGGAGAACAAAATACTCATGGAAGGAGTTACAGAGACAAAGTACAGAGCAGAGAGTGAAGGTATGACCATCCAGAGACTGCCCAACTTGGGAATTCATCCCATAAACAACCACCAAACCCAAACACTATGGCAGATGCCAAAAAGAGCCAACTGACAGGAGCCTGATATAGCTGTCTCCTGGGGGGGTGAGGGGCTCTGCCAGTGCCTGGCAAATACAGAAGTGGATGCTCACAGCAATCCATTGGACAGAGCACAAGTTCTCCAATGGAGGAATTAGAGAAAGTCCCAAGGAGCTGAAGGGGTCTGAATCCTCATAGGAGGAACATCAATATGAACTAACCAGTATCCCCAGAGCTCCTTGGAACTAAACCACCAATCAAAGAAAACACATGCTGAAATTTGGCTCTAGCTGTATATGAAGCAGAAGATAGCCTAGTCGGAGAGGCTCTAGGTCCTGTGAAGGTTCTATTCCCCAGTATAGGGGAGTGCCAAGAATGGGAATGGGAGTGTGTGGGTTGGAGAGCATGGGGAGCGGGGAGTGGATAGGGGATTTCAGAGGTGAAACTATGAATGGGGATAACATTTGAAATGTAAATAAAGAAAATATCTAATAAAAATATATTTAAAAATGATGAAATCACTAAGTTCTTAGGCAAATGGATAGAACTAGAAAATATCCTGAGTGAGGTAACTCAATCGCAAAAGAAAGCACATGGTATGCACTCACTGATAAGTGGATACTAGCCCAAAAGCTCCAAATAACGAGCATGAAATTCACAGACAAAATGAAGCTCAAGAAGAAGGAATATCAATGATACTTCAGTGCTTCTTAGAAGGAGAACAAAATACTCATAGAAGCAAATATGGAGATAAATTGTAGAGCAGACACTAAAGGAAAAGTCACCCAGAGATTGTCACACTTGGGGATTTATCCCATATACAGTTACCAAACCTATACACTATTGTGGATGCCAGGAAGCACATGCTGAAAGGAGCCTGATATGGCTGTCTCCTTAGAGGCCCTGACAGAGCCTTACAAATACAGAGGCAGATGTTAGCAGCCAACAGCTGGACTGAGCTCAGGGTCCTTAACAGAAGAGTAGGAGTTGAAGGGGTTTGCAAACCCATAGGAAGAACAACAATATCAACCAACCAGACCCCCAAACTTCCAGGAACTAAGCCATCAACAAAAGAATACACATGGCTCAAGCTGCATATGTAGCAGAGGATGGCTTTGTCATGCATCAATGGAAGGAGAGGTTCTTGGTCCTATGAAGGCTCAATAGATCCCCTAGTATAAGAGAATTGAGGGCGGCGGGAGGTGGGAGTGGGTAGGTGCGTGGAGGAACATCTTAATAGAAGCAGGGAAAGGGAGAATGTGATAGGGTGTTTCCGTGAGGGAGGGAAAATGGGAAAGGGGATAACATTTGAAATGTAAATAAAGGAATAAAGGAAATATCCAATTTAAAAAAAGAATAAAAAAAGGCGGGAGTGTCAATTCTGGGCAAGATGGCAAGACTATGGGGGAGATAGACACTCATGGTCTACTCACTGGAGAGGAAACTCAGAAAAGAAGCACGACTTACTAACATTAATCACGTGCACCATGTCTGCAAACAATTCTTCTGTCCGTTTTGGTTTTTCTTTTTCTTTCTGTCTTTTCTTTTCTTTCTTTCTTTTTTGGCTTTTCTGAGACAGGGTTTCTCTGTGTAGCCCTGGCTGTCCTGGAGCTCACTCTGCAGACCAGGCTGGCCTGGAACTCAGAAATCCACCTGCCTCTGCCTCCCAGGTGCTGGGATAAAAGGTGTGCGCCACCACTGCCTGGCTTACACTTTGTAACAAGAATCTTTCTGCCAGAAACTGTGATAAACGGCTTCTTCCATTTAATTTTTTTTCTTTTTGTAGACGCTTTTTAGTTTATTTGTCCTCTCAGAAATCTGCACATCACATGAAAACATCAAGTCACCGCAGATCTACTCCTTTGGCTTTTTGCCAGCACGAACATTGGCTTTCGCAGTGTCCCTGACCTTCTTCATTCTGTTCTTACATTCCTTTCGCTGTTTTAGGGAGGTCTTTTTCTTCTCATAAAGGCCATGGCTTGCATGTCTGTGTTTAGGCTCATTCTTCTTTGCATAAAGAATCATAGATCATGCCAAAGCCAGTTAGTTGTCTTGCCACCACCGAAGTGGTTTCTGAATCCAAATACAAAGATGACATCTGGTATGGTTTTTTACATTTTGGCCAGCTTTTCCTGAATTTCTGTCTTTGGTACTATTGTATTGCCTTCCCAGGATAAAGGACACCAATGACCATCTATTTCCTCTGAAGCAGAGGGTTTGTCATGAACTTTGTGGTCTGGATGGTTACTGTGTCATTCATGATGGCTACAGTGCTGGAGCTGTAGAGGAGGAAAAGACCTTTCAATGGATTCTTAATTTAACAACTCATTACAAACTTCAGTAATGCTTGCTCAAAGCTTAAAAGTACATACGGGCTTTTGATAATTGTAGGACATATTATAGGACATATTAGAATACTGTCTCCATAAATTTGTTTAAGAAATTAACCTGTATTCTGTTATATATTTCATATATTTAATCCACACAAAATAACAATTATCATGAAGCCACATGATTTGGGTCAATCTAGCAATATAACACAGTAAAAAGTAATTTATCAGCTTGTTCTATGCCACACAAATAGCAAGGCCCAACATTGGAAGACTTTTCCCTGAGGGAAAGACAGTACTAGCCAGTGGGACAGGATGTCATGAATAATAAACTCTCCTTCAATAATAACATTCCATGTTCCTAAGGCTCATTTTACTGCATTAATAATGAGTGAGGTGATTTGGTTAGCTTCAGACCATAAATAGGAGCCATTGTTAATTTTAATTAATTAATGGTGATTGTGGACAATCTTGGGCTGAGTCTCATTTTCAGATTTTGCATCTGGCTCTACGAAGAAGGGAGTTGAAGGGAGGGTAAAGTAGGTCATAGTTCACATCTTTCTTTTTTACTACTGAGGGATTTTGTAGCTCTTTGGAAAAGTAAAAAATATATAATAATGCTTTCAAATGCATCTTTTAATCCAATGAAAAGATAAAGATAGTATGATGTCATTTTTTAAACAACAATAATTTTACATATTAAAACTCAAAATTACTGCAGATGCCTTGGTGTTATAGTACAGCCAAGAAAAGGTTTTTATTTTCAGAAAATTGTTTAATCTGAAAACTGACATTGACCCCCATTAAAAAATAGAGCATGGGCTGTGTATGGTCTGGAACTGCTTGTGATCCAGGAACTCCTGGAAAAGAAAGCCCAGATCTTAGTAAGCCATAAGTCCCTCCTTGGAGCATGAAATAAGTGAAGTACAGGAAGAGGGGCAAGTTAGATTGTTAAATAGTACCCAGTTCTTACAACATGCAATTTGGATATATTACTATTTAAAATATATATTTTACATATGTATGTTTTGCCAGCATGTATGCTTGTGCACAATATGAGTGCTTAATGACCACAGAGACTAGAATTGAGAATCAGGTTACCAAAACTGATTGATACTTATGAGACATTATGTGGATGCTGAGAATTGACAAAGAGTTCTGAAAAATAGTGAGTCCTCTTTAACGACTTGAGCCATCTCTCCAGCCCCTTAAATCTATCTTTATCAAGTAGTGTTAACTACTGCCACAAACATTTTGATGTGGTTGCCTTCAGTCATTTGTTTGCCTCTTAACATTATTTTTAAGGTGAAAATTTTATTTAGGATTTGTAGGTTTGTTGATGTTGTGGCCTAGGTTCTTGGGGCTGATGAATAGTTCTTGGTGAACAAGGCCACCTGGTGCAGACTTCAGTTTGCACCTATCTTAGTGTGAGCACCAACTAGATCCCTTGGAAGCAAGCTTGGTGGTAGATATTAGTGTGAATGATCCTTATCTGAGGATGTCCAGGGGATCACTCCAGGGATAGGAAAATTGGAAGAGAGATCTCTGGATTAGCTGAAATATGACAAACTGTTGCTCATCCATGTTCTAAGACAAAAATAAACAAGTTGTCTCAGGTTGAGGTCAAGTTTTCTCCATGATATTCACTGGGTGTTGGTCCCCTCAGCAAAAGAACTTGATGTTGGAACGAGAGACACAAACTCTGAGGGGATGGCCTAGTAGGCCATCAATCGGAGGAGAGGCCCTTGGTCTTGTGAAGATTATATGCCCCAGTACAGGGGAATGTCAGGACTAGGAAGCAGGAGTGGGTGGGTTGGGGAGCAGAGTAGGGGGAGGGTATAGGGGACTTTTGGGATAGCATTTGAAATATATATGAAGAAAATATCTAATTAAAAAAAGAACATGACTTTGGGACAAAAACATCTGTTGAGCAGAAACCATTTTCTTAGGAGTGTGATGGAAGCTGGTGTAAATCTCAGGTGGTATTTACAGCAAGTCTGAAGGTGGTTGGGATCATATACCCCAGCATTCACCATCTTGAGTTGAGAGTGAGAACTGTCTAATGATGTAATAACCTCAAACTGACTAGCTAGAAGTTTGGATGTTACTAGCAAATCTATATATTATTTTTACAACTTTTCTACCAGAATGTTTATATGCAATACAGCAAAGCCATACAAACTACCAAACCATATATCCATTTTCAGAAAATCCTAAGATAGGGCTACACCAGTCATTGCTCAGTTTTCCCGACACAGAGAAAACTATGAATTATATTGTCCCACACTGCTGCATGTCAGGGGAGTCTTATGAACTAAAATTTACTAGCACTTAACTTTGCAGTCCTGGTCCTACTTGAAGACTGTCTGGAAAAAAGAAGAAGAAGATAAAAAGAAAGAAGAAGAAGAAGAAGAAGAAGAAGAAGAAGAAGAAGAAGAAGAAGAAGAAGAAGAAGAAGAAGAAGAAGAAGAAGAAGAAGAGGAAGTCTGAGTATTTAAGAATGTATTTAATGAAATGCTCATCTCATTTTCATATCAACTTGGTGAACACATGTCAATTTTTCTTTCTTTCAAATATTGCCCATAGCCAAGTTGGCACTGATCAAAGGAAGCCATTTCTGTTCAGTCTAATATGTACAATAGTGTAAAGACTCAATACGTTTAGCAAGCATGCAGATCACATAAGGACTTAATTACTGGTTCCAACAAACACACACATGCACGTGCGCGTGCGCGTGCACACACACACACACACACACACACACACATCCTCCATGAAAGATACAGAATTTGAAAAAAAATGCACCATGCTAATGCACCAATGTACTGGTGTTTATTGTTTGTCTTTTTAGGACACCTTAAAATATCTAGTAAAAAAACCCCATACTATTAAAAATTTATAAAGTAAAATATTTCAGGAAAAAAATCCTCTGCTTACTGCTATTTGCACTAAAAAGGCAAAATGTTTATGAATTTCAATAAATGTGACTATTTGAATCATATTTATTGCCATACATTTAAATCTACATTTTAACTATTTGAGATACTACTGACTATATAAATAAATGTAATATTGAGTCAACCACCAGCATTTTTAGTTTTCAACTGTATTCTTATTTGTCTACCTGTAGGAAATTACATGCAGATACAACACATTTCTAGTTCTTCAATTCAAACCTGAGTATTTAGGTAATAGTGCCACCTATTGCTGTAAAGTTAAAGTATCCATAGCTGTTATTTCCTTAGTATTTGATCTAATTCTTGTATTTCCTGACTGCATTGGTACTTCTAAGATTTTATAGTGATTAATATGGAATTTTAGATTAAAAGTTTTCAAATACTTATTAAAAGTTAAAATATACATTTCGAGTCACCATACAAATAATTTAAGCTTACATTTTAATTTTTATCTTTGAAAAACCACATTATGAAATAGTAAGAACTAAATTATAATTAAATTACATTTTTAACACCATCTAGCATCAATAAATATAGCTTAATTTCATCTGTGGCAAATTTCAAAAATTTATTGGAATACATAAATGAAATTTTCCTGGCTGTAGTAAAAACTGTAAATTTCTCTAAGAAACTGATCAGTCCCTTAATTTGAATTTACATTAGAATATATTGCAACAGGATGCATACTTTCTATCTGTTTATATTTTGGTATAAGAATACAAAGAAGACTGTACATATATGCTTATATGAACTTAAAGCACAAATGTTCATATATTAATATCAATACCTTTTTTAAGCAAAATATTATTCTGATTTTTCTACACTAACCAAATGTTCATGTACATGAATAAAGCATATATTTGATCAACAAAATTTTAAAACCTTATTTTGTATCTACAAATTCATAGTTTTATAAGGTAGTATACTATTATCTTTTTACTAGATATTAAAATTTGCTTATGGTTTTATGTAATAGGGTGCTAGAAATACTAAGAAAAGTTCCTGTCATTTCTAGTGCTAAAGTCCCCAACAAAGTCAGATAAAAGAAATACAGAATTACTCCTATCTTCCCCAAAGGACCATGGCATAAAGTGGCAATTACAAAATTTTAAAAATACTGTAGATGAACAAAAAAAATAGGTGAGGTTTTAAAACACATGATATTCTTAGTACAATCATTACAGATAGTAATTTCAATCATGTATTTATTAATATTATATGGATTATGTGGTATTTGACATTAAAATTTCTATTCAGCTTGTGTAGAATATTTGTAATTTAAAGGTAAAATTTATTTAAATCTCTCAATTACATTTTTTGTCTTGCATTAAATTACACTGAATTGTCTTTGGTATTATACTTATATAAGATATAATCATATTTTTAGATTACCTCAAATATTGCATTTTAAACTCAAAGAATTAGAAAGGTTTCAAAATGACTGAATATGCTGAAGGGATAGAGTTTAAACTCACTGACTAACTAATGTCTGGATAGCTAGCCATATAAATGTATTCAATATTTGTGAAGTATGGTCAATCATATTGCTAGAAGAATTCAGAATGAATCTTTTTCTGAATTGTCACATGCTTTGCACTGGAAAGGAAGTATAATATAGTGTCTTAGACTCAAGATTCATGGCATTACCTATAATCTCTAGGACCATCCTTGGCACACAATTCCTATTAAACAACTGTTTGCTAGGAGAATTTAAGAATATACACAATTGGTGGGTGGCTTTTTAAAATATCAAAGATATTTCTGCTCATTTCTCTAAATATGATTGTCCTTCCTGAGCTCATACGACTATTTAGAAGAAATTCTATTCAAGTATGATTCTTCTCACAAGTGGGCTAACTGAAATACATAAGACAATATATATTTCAAAGGAAAAAGAAAAAAATGCAAGTGGCCTGATAATTGTCTCATGTGATGGCGAAATCTCGGCTACACAATGCTAATTTCTAACCTAACACCATGATAGCAATCACAGCCATCACAGGGATGGAATAAAGAGAGCAATCTAACATTCAGTTCTATGAGTTTCTCATCAGTGACTGGCAGACTGCCATGATAGCTTACAGTAATCCCATTGGACAGCCCTGGTTGATGAAGCCTACGAACAGGCCTCAGAATGTGAGGAGCTCACAGCTGCTAGAATTTGTCCATAATTTAAAGCTATATGAGAAGCAGAGAAGATTCATTGGAACAACAAGCTGTAATTTTACCGGAGTAACATTTACACAGTTTTTAACCCATTAACACACTCTTTCCTCACAGACAGTCCCCCTTATTCATAAAATACCTCTCTCACTAGCAACATGAAAACACCTAGCACAGGTTTATTTGTTAAGCTGTGAAAACCTGCCAAGAGAATAAAAGCTTTGTGTTTGCAAACAGTATCAGTGATTGACATTTCTAAATCTCAAACTTGGCAGTTTTCGATAGTTTCCTCAAACACTGTGCTTTCAGTACTTGGAATTCGTTTTTAACATATCACAAGCGTATCTATGCTGGTATTTAACTTTTTTAATATTCATATATGCCGAGTCTGACTGTCTATTGCTTCAGCCTGTGATATTAGCAAAGTGTAGTGATTGAGGATAGTGCATTTCTCCAGCTAAGAGGACACTGCTCCTTCCTGCCAGGCTGTTGTACAGCAGAGCTGCACTCCTGGCTTCGTGCCTAATATGCTGCTCATAGTGCTTCATAAACAGAACATCATTTCAAGAAAAGAAAACAAAATGTATTAAGTATCCAAAAATGCAGAATTATTGTTATTACCGGCATAAAATGTATCTCTATGGGAAAAAAAAAGCCAGTGATTAAAATACCTGTAGATTTCTGAGTGGAAAGATTTGCCATCATACCAAATTCAGAATTCAAAAGTTATTCACTTTTGTTTACAAACATTCCACATTTCCCTCTTTCCTCCTTCATTGTATCCCCCCAACATATTGCTGTTCTCTTCTTTCTTCTACAAACTACTACTGTAAATGTGTCCCTTTCACTTCAGCTTTGAAATAAAAAAGTTCTTTATTCATTCAGCCACAGCTACATTTACTAACATTGTTCTTTAGTTTCCATCTTATTCTTTCTATTTAAAATTATTGAACAAAGCCTAATACTGTCAGCTTTCTCATCTTTTCTAGGGCTAACAATTTTTTAAATAGCCACAATAATTGTGCTTGTCTTCTAATCAAACCACTGTGAGGGCACTGTATCTTATAAGTGGAAAATCAACAAATGACTTACAACAGATATATTTGGAGCATAGAATCATGTTCTAAGCTATCTATGAGTTATTAAAAAATGTATGTTATTAAAATACCAAAATTTTCCTAGAGGATGGATCTATCTTAACTAATTTACTGTTAGTGAACAGTCATGTATATGTCTATGGTGCTTAAATATTTTTAATATTTTTCTTAGTATTCCCAATTTAG
This sequence comes from Mus caroli, assembly GCF_978045245.1. Lineage (NCBI taxonomy): Eukaryota > Metazoa > Chordata > Mammalia > Rodentia > Muridae > Mus > Mus caroli. The sequence goes on from NW_028227258.1 coordinate 157,556,891, forward strand.
ACTTCCTTGCAAATAAATATTTTTGGAGTGCACAATATGATATATATGTATATATGTATATGTGTATATGTGTATACGTGTATATATGTATATATGGATGTGTATATATATATATATATATACATGTACATATATATATATATATAGTATGTGTGTGAGTGTAATGTTTGTTTCATAATAATTAACATATCCACAATCTTTGCTGTTTATTTGAAGAGTTTCTAAAGTAAATATTTCTTAGAATATTCAAAAGTATTCAAGTAGTACTTCAGTTGGCCCATGAAGTTATTCATACATCATGAAACTATTTTCAAATGAATTTTTGGAATTCAGGATTTGGCCTACATTTCCAAAAACTTATTATATCCAAGAAAATCAGTAGATAATTGTACCCTATCAAATTTGATTTATAATACATCTTACTCCTAACTATTGAAATCACCTAAAAACTTTAGCAAAATAAAACAGAGTTCAAAAGCCATATATAACATGGTACAGGTTACTAAAGTCAAATAGCTGCAAATCTACAACTTGCACCACTGAGATATTTTACCTGCACTTCCTATCAATGGAAGCCCAGGAACCTTATGCATGTGTAAATTTCTCCTGTTCTAGTATACTTGCTCGTTTCTTTTAACCTCAATGTATCGTTTACTTGTTTTATTTTTAATTTTCATTGTGTACCTTTATCATTACTGCATGACTTAAAGACATTTCATACACGTATATAAGGTATGTTGACCAATTTACTTCTAACCCCACGAACTTCCTGTTTTCTTACGCCTGTGTCCTGTTAGTAACTTTTGTGGTTTCTTTGTTTGTTTGTTTGTTTGTTTTATCCTTCTGGAAGTCTCACTATGGAGCCCAATATGACCAGAATTTACTATGTAATCTAAATTGACCTCAAA